>NC_071533.1:70839770-71129010 GCF_026979565.1 Vidua chalybeata
CCCTGTCCCTCCCTGTCCCCACTGTCACAGCCCCATCCTGGCTGTCCCAGCACTGTCCCTTCCCTGTCCCCACTGTCACAGCCCCATCCTGGCTATCCCAGCCCCATCCTGGCTGTCCCAGCACTGTCCCTTCCCTCTACCCACTGTCACAGTCCCATCCTGGCTGTCCCAGCCCTGTACCCCATCATTCCAGTTGTACCAGCCCTGTCCCTCTCTGTCCCCACTGTTCCAGCCCCATTCCAGCTGTCCCAGCCCCATCCTGGCTGTCCCAGCACTGTCCCAGCCCCATTCCAGCTGTCCCAGCCCCATCCCAGCTGTCCCTCCCCGTGCCACAGCCCCCAGGAACGCACTTGTAGGCGAGCGTGGCGCTGAAGTGCTGGCGGATGTAGGCCTCCAGGACCGTGTTGAAATGCTGGAACTTTCTGTCAGCCACCAGCCTCACAATGAAAACCTGAGGGCAGCAGGCAGGGACACAGCTCAGCCAGCCTGACCCCACCCTGCCCCGGTCCCATCACTCCTGTCGTGGTGTGGGAAAAACGCCTTTGAACAACGCTGGGATTGTCCCCCAGAGGGACAGTGTCCCCCAGAACGCAGCCCTGCCCTGTGCTGGCTCACTCAGACCAGCAAACCCCATTGCCCCAGTCCAAGCAGTGCCCACCCTGCACTGGGGGGGGCTCAGACCCACACAGGTCCTGCTCACCAGGGCGTCAAACACGAGGGTGTCGTAGACATCGGTCTCCGAGTGCTCCATCATGATGGAGAACAGGGCATCCAGCGTGTCCTGCAGGAACTGGGGGGACATGGGGGCTGTGAGGGCTCGAGGGCTGACCCCAGCATGGCCCAAGACCCAGCTTCTGGGCATGGGGAGCAGGGAGAGAGAGATGGCGCAGCAAATCCTGGCTGTACCTTGATGACCTCCCCTCCATCCACGTTCATCAGCTTCTGGAGGTTTCCACAGAGCAGGCTGGGCTTGGAGCGCCACTTCAGCAGCCCCAGCAGGTTCACTGGGCAGGAGGAACGGGGCACTCAGCACTGAGCACTCACTGTCAGACCCCAACTTCACCAACCCCCAGCTCCCCCATGCCGTCCTCGCTGCCCAGGAGCAGCCAGAGCCCCCTCACACAAGCGCTGCTCAGTGCTGAGACCCCCTGATGCCAGGGCCATAAAGCACAAACTTTAAACAGGTCGTGGCTGTGGGAAGACAGAACTGTGCTGCAGCGAGGGAATTAATGGAGCAGCCTCATCCCTGAGCCCTCCACACCGAGCCACGGTGCCCTGGAGCCTGCAGCCACGTGTCACCGTGTGTCACACCAGCAGGCCATGTCCCCTGAGCGCCCTGCACTTCAGCCAGAGCAGGATGAGCCATTCCCATCTTCCAGCCTTGCAGCAGGTGGGAGGAGAGCCCAGCATTCCCCTTCCCCTGGCCAAGGGGGGATGTGTCAGGGCCAAGGGGGCACCAATGTTCTCAGGTGCCCTGACCTGGGTAGAGCAGCCCAGGGCTGGAAACTCCCCTGGGCTAACCCAGGAACAGGGGTTAAACCACAGAGCTACAATTCCCACCTCAGTTTGGAAGGAAGGTCATGGAGCCTGCAGCAGCCACATCCAAGTGGGAATTCCACTCGCTCTTGCTCCTCTCCAGCTGATGGCAGCCCCCCAAAAAACCCAGATGGAGCTGATCTCCCCAGGAACAGCCTCGGCCATCCTGACCATGGCCAAGCAGTAACTGAGCACTCACTGATCCCACTGCCCTCAGCTCTCTGTCCCAGTGTGATGGACACTGGAGAGCCAAATATCAGAAGTGTGGTCCAGCAGGTGGGAACACCACCAGGGAGGGGACACAGCCCCACCTGCCCCGCCGTGGGGAACCAGGACTCACCATTCTGGGTCAGCTTGGTGGAGCAGACGAGCGTGGAGATTTGGAAGCTGTCCCGGCTGGACACGGCTAAGCCCGCCGTGGCCCCGCTCACACGGAAGGAGGAGCCAGAGAGGAGCTTCGACTCCGACAGGTTCCGCTCCGAGGGCAGGGACAGGTACGCGCTGGCGTCCTCCAGCTTCTTGCTGTCACCCTGCAGGGCACAGCGCAGGTGACAGCTGGAGCCCCGCGGTGACAGGGTTGGCCCCCTGTGTGCCCAGGGGCTCAGTTCTCACCCCATGGCTGGTGGCTCCCACCACACAGCATCCTCATCCCACCCCTGGGTACCGTCTGGCTCCCCCACATTGATCCCACAAAGGGATCCCTGAGGGACCCTGCTCAGCTGGGACAATGGGCTGGGGGAGCCACCAAACCCCAGCCCGTGTCACACAGTGGGGACAGAACAACAGGCAGGAGGAGGAGAGGGACAAAGAGGAGTCTGAGGCTGGAAATGAAACACACCTGGGCAGTGCTGCAGGGATGGACATGCAGTGGGACACTGACACGGAGCAGGACACCACCCAGGTGTCCAGGACAGCTGGTCCCACATCGCTGTCACCCTACATCTCCTACCTGTATGGGCATGCCAGGGCCTCCACAGCCACAAACCAGCCTATTTCCATGTCCCCTGCTCTAAGCTGAAAATGTTCCATCCAGGAGGACTCACTGGGGTGACTCTGAGTGACCTCCCCTGCTCGTTGGCCAGCCTGGGACATGGGGGGTGACCAGAGCCAGGCAGCCAGGCTGCAGCTCACAGACATCCATCCTTCCCTGCCTGCAGCCTGGCAGGGTGAAACCCCTCCAGCTGAAGGTGGGATGGAGGTGACAGAGCTGTTTGCTGTTGGTTTTTCCCCTCCAGGACACATCTGGAGCCTGTGTTCCTTCCCAGGGCTGAGCCCACGCAGGGAAAACTGTCTGGAGCTCAGACCAGCTGGAGATCAAGAGGTCTGAGCAGCTAAAAGCCCTTCACTCACATTCCTCTGGCAAGCAGAGATAAAAAGATGAAATAGCTTCTGACTCCCAGAATCCAGCCCCCGGTGTCTGCCGGGAGGAGCCGGAGTCAGGCAGGGAGAGGACGGAGCAGCTCAGGACGTGGTGGTTCAGGAGGGCAGGGACAGCTCTCTGAGGGGAACACGGGCCCAGAAGGGAGGTGTGGGGGGTTTGTTCTTCTAGCAGGGAGGTGTGGGAGGTTTGATCTCACTGCCACAGCCAGCACTGGCACGTCCCAACGGTGCCCAACGCTGCTGCTGTGGAGGGGACAGTCCCCAAAGAGCCAGGGACCAGAGCCAGCGCCGAGGGCCATGGCAGCAGTTAAAGAATTTGGGTCTTTTACCCAAAAATAAAGCAGGGTGGAGGGACATAATAATGACTCCAAATGTGCAGGAGCCTCAGGGAGGAACAGCATGGTCTGTCCCTGTCCTGGGCTGCCACAGCAGGCAGGAACAGGTCGGCTCATCCCAAAAAAAGGCAGACTCAGGGAGGGACGTGACTGCCTGGAGAAACTGTGGTCACGTTGCCAAAATCGGAGACCACTCCCATGCAGCAGCTCAGGGGCAGAGGACCAGGTGACCCCCCAGGGCCACTGGAGCTCCATGACCCCAGAAGGGACCCCAGAAGGTGTCAACACACAGGGAAGAGCCCAGAGCTCTGGCAGCAGGGACCAGCTCGTGCCGCCCACTCCTCTGGTCACAGCCATCCCAGTCTGGGGAGGGGACACCAGGTAAGGGGGCAGCACCTTCAGGGGCCCTTCAGATTAAAGCTGACAGTGTTTGTCCCAAATGAACAGCGATTTTGCCTCCACTCCACTCTCTGGGAGCAAACCCGAGCAGTGCCAGGGCTGGTGAAATCAGGTGAAGCGCAGCCACACCACAGGGACGCTCCCTCCCCGTCACAAACGCTTAAATCACCTTCTCCCAAACAAAACTTGTCATTCCAAAGGAGCAGCACAGGGACTGGAGACACAGTGTGCAGGGAGCCCCTGCCACCAAGGACAGCGAGGACAGCAGGGAGGCACCGCAAACCCTCGGGGACTTTGGGTACGTGCCACCAGCGCGGTGGCTCAGGCAGGGACTGGGACCCCGGCCCCAAAAGTGCTGCTGTCCCACAACCCCCCCCCCCCCCCCAGGGGGTTCCGTGGCCCCCCCATACCTTGTAGAGCACCAGGTCGTGCTCCCCATCCCGCAGCGTGGTGCCATCGGGGCGCATCAGCCTCACAAAGGCCATGGAGAAAATCCGCTCGCTGCGGTCCTTGGCTGGGGGGACACACGGGGTGAGGCGAGGGGGAGCTGGAGGGGACCGGGGACACATCTGCAGGCAGGGACAGGCAGTGCTGGGAGGAAGGCCTGGAGCAAGGGACACTCACAGTCGCTGGAGGAGCGGTGGCGGAAGGTGAACCTCAGGTGGGTCCTGTGGACGTCCTCGATGGGAACGGCAATCTGGGTGGGAACGTGTGCCAAGGTGAGGGCAGGGGCTGAGCCCCCGCCTGGGCAATGTCCCCCTGTGCCCAGGCAGGGGCTGTGCCGGGCCGTCCACTGCTGCAAACCAACCCCACAGCCTTCCCAGTCAACCAGCGAGGCTGAACTGGGGGCACTGGGATGGGGACAGGGCTGCAGTGCCCATCCCCAGGACCAGCCTCCCCAGTGCTGCTCATGCTGGGTGTCCATCCAGGGGTCATGCTGTGACCCTGGCAGCACCTCCATCTTCCCCGAGATGGGACCAAGGACTGCCCCCCCAAAACTCCTGCCCTAAAAGGGACCCCCTAGAGCAGCAGGAGGAGTGAGGACCACAGCCTGGAGGGGCTGCAGCCCTGTCCCACCCCAGGGGCCCCCCAGACCTTCAGGGTCTCCATCCAGCGCTGGTGCCGCTGCTGGTAGTAGACAACAGAGCGGTAGTGGCTGGTGGGGCTGTCCCCTGCCCCCGCGTGGATCACGTTCTGCCAGGAGGAGATAGCTCGGGATCAGCTCAAATGACCTCACAGGGAGGGACAATTCCCATGTCCCTGCCAGCCCCGGCCACGCCCCAAACCCCCCTGCCCACACCTTCCCAAATGCCATCCCCTCCACCTCTGCCAGGCCTGGTGCCACCTCTGAGGGGACACACGGCCCCCCCAGGGCACATCAGGGCTTGGCCCTGTGCATGGAGATGGAGGAGGCACCCACCAGCTGGGCCCTCAGCAATTCCAGCCCATTCCTCAGGAGCCAGCTAAGGACTGGCGTCACAACGCCTGGAGAGAGGCAAGAGCCAACCTGGGGAGGTGACACTTGAGTCTGACCCCCACTGCCCTCCTGCCTGACCCCAGCTCCTTCCTGTCCTGGGGATGGATGCCTGGGGGCGCTGGGGATGGCCAGGAAGTCTGGCTGTCCCCAAGGGAGGACAATTTTCTCTCTATCCCTTCACAGCACTTTCCCATATCTTTATTCCCAGATCTCCATTCCAGGCAGCTCCGGTGGCAGAAGAGGCTCCTCCAGCCGGAGCTGCTGGCTCTACCCGAGGTGAGGTGACACAGGGGTCACCTGCCATACCCGAGGTGAGGTGGCACGGGGGACAGCCGCCATACCTGCACCACGTTTCCCGCCTCGTCACAGACACACACGGTCACCTCCACGTTCTTCGGCGTCTTCTTGTTGCCCTTGTCAAACTCGCCCTGCACCAGTGTCAGGTAGATGTCGTTCCTGACATCACCTGGGGGGACAGCCCCGTCAGCCAGGTCCTGCCACCACGCTGCCATCGCCAGGGACCCCCAAGCTTGTCCCCCCAACACTTGCCTGGCATAATGACCTCCGGGTAGCCCAGCTTGCGAGCCACTGCCGTGCTGCGGTCCACCAGGTGCGGGTGGTCCTTCCTCACCTGGCTCAGGTCTCCCCACAGCATCTTCAGGGACACCCAAAGCCCTGCAGGGACCACCGTGATTTTTCAAGGGGTGACAGGAGCCACCAGGGGCCACAGCAAGTCCTCGACGCTGCAGGGACTGCCTCATGTGACAAGCAGATGGCCCGGGGAGGAGTCTCACTGGCCCAGGGGACACAGGGTCTCTACCTTGTCCCTTGTGGTTGATGTCCTTCCCCTCCACCACCTTCCGGATCATATTGTGAAGGAAATCACCATCAGCAGCCACCCTGGAAAAGCCACATTTTAGGGGAAAAACCTTTTCTCTTTGGTCCTTGCACCTCTTGTCCCCTGGCAGCTGGTGTCCCCATGCCAGCCAGGCCCTGGGGTGCTGCTTCCTGCCCCCCCCAGCACTGCCCCCCAGCACTCCCCCCCACTCTCAGGGCTCACAGGTGGACGGGGATGAAGTGCTGCTTGTCCTCGTCGCTGTCACACGTCCCCTTGGTGATGTCGGTGATGTCCATCACTGCAGTGACACAGAGGTGGCACCGTGGCAGGGGTGGCACCCCCAGCCAGTGATCCATGCCCAGAACAGGATCGTGGGGGGAGGTGAAGGCAGGGGGTCTCCCCAGGGCTGCTCAGCAGCGCTGTGCTGGGGGTCCCCTGCGCCAGGACAGGGCAGGTGTTGTGTCCCTTGGGCAGGGACAGCGTGGGCACAGCCATGCGGAGGGGCTGGGCTCTGCAGGCAGGGAAAAGGGACAGCACGAGCAGCCCAGGGACATCGCAGAGCCTGGTGTGGTGGCTGGGGGAGGTGCCAGGGTGGTGGCACGGGAGTCCCTGGGGATCTCCGTGGAGCCCGGCCCCACCTGAGATGCCGAAGGGCCGGCGCAGGCCCGTGCTGAGCTTGCGGCTGTGGCTGTCCCGCAGGTCCATGCGCCCCACCCGGATGATCTGGCACACCAGGAACAGCCGCTCCCGCTTCAGGTCCGTGCTGCCCAGGTCCTGGGGGACAGACAGGGGCCGTGTCACCCTGGCGGCACCGCAGGGGACGTGCCAGCGCCAGCGCCAGGTGATCTCGGGGTGCCCAGGGCTGCGCAGGGGGAACCGGTGGGCACAGAGCTTCCCTGCTGCCCTGCTCTGTGGGGACAGTGGGCACACAGCCCCGCTGCCCTGGGGTCCTCTGTGCACCCCAGGAGTCCCAAAGCCCCGCGATGGGGACAACGCCAGGACCGACGGTCCCAACAGGTCACCCTAGACCAGGCAGTTTGGCAAGCGGGGAGCAAGCTGGCATGGTGTAAGGATGTCAGGGTGGCCCTGTACCCCAGCTCCGGCGACACTGGGGACGGGATCGGGTCCCTTAGGTGCTGCCCCTGCGCCAAAACCTTCCAGCGGCGCTAAGGACAAGGGATAGGGACACGCCGCAACGCGTGGGGACACGCGGGGACATCAGCAGCGAGCAGAGCAGAGGGCGGAGATGGGCGGGAGCCGGAGGGCGGCAGCGGAGCCGAAGTGCTGATGCTGCTCATTAACATTGATTTTCTCGCCTCATTTGCATATCGATGGCTCCGCGGCGTCCCGGGGGTCAGCGCTGCGCTGCAGCCGAAGCGCTGAGTCAGCAGCGGGTGCCGAGGGGCGTGGGACGAGCGGGGACGGGGCACCCCGAGACCCCCAGCACCGGGAGGGGACCCCGGGGCCCCCAGGACCGGGAGGGGACCCCGAGGGGCACCGCCACGGCGGGTGCCACGTCAGGGATCTGCGAAGGGGCTTAGGGTACACGAGCAGGGGGACTGATGCGGGGTAGGGGGGGACACGGGGCACCCGAAATGCTGCGGGTGGGGGCAGATCTGCAGGAGGGGGAGGCAGCAGCGCGGCTCCCCCGGGGTCTGCGCTCACCGTGAACACGACCTTGAGGTTGTTGAGCAGCTCGATGTCCTGGGGCATGCCGGTGCTGGCCCAGCGGATCACGTAGTTCTCGCTGCGGGGCGGGTGATGGTTGAGGTGGGCACCGGGGCGGCAGAGCCCCTGCCAGCTCCCACCCCACGGGCCCCGCAGCCCACCAGTGTCCCCAGTCGCGGCACGGGCACTGGCCCAGCCTGGCTGTCCCCAGTCACCGCGCTGGTCACCTCAGCAGTGCCTGGGGCAGGACGAGCCGTGGGCTGTGCCACGGGATATGGCTGCATGGCTGGCACGCCAGGACGAACCCTCCTGCTCTATGGGAAGGGAGGTGCCCCCTCCCCCTGTGACACCCGCTGGGTCCTTCTGGGCTGGGCAGGATGGGCAGCCCGGGGGGGGATCGCCACAGGGACAGCAGGACAAGCATCCAGCAGGGCAGGGGCAGGGGTGTGTCCTGAGCTCCGGGACCCCACCTGATGATGCTCTGCTCGCCGGGGTCGTAGAGGGCCATGAAGAGCTGAGCCTCCTCCCCGATGTGGCAGACGAAGTTACGGACGCAGAGGTAGAGGTTGTGGGAGGGCGAAGCAGCCCCGTGGGTGCCATGGCCTGCTGCTCTCTGCTGCGAGCTCTGGGGGGAACGAGGTGGCTCAGCCCCACAGCTCAGCCCCTGTCACATCCCCTGGCGTGGGGGAAATCAGGCTCTGGGTGGGTGTGGGGCCAGCAGCAGCCTCACCGTCTCCTCCTGGATGCGCTGGGTGAGGGTCTGTGCCGCCCTCCTGTGAGCCTGGAAGAGGCTGATGACGCTGGTCCTGTCGGGGTCCAGGATGTTCTCGTCCTCATCCCGCACCACCAGGTCCAGCGCGAGGATCCTGCAGGGGCCGGCATGGGGTGAGGCAGGAGTGGGGGCACGCGGGCCTGTGTGTCCCACCAGGACTCACTTGTCCTTGCACAGGGTCTGAGGGGACAGGACAGATGCCACTGGGAAAGGGGACAGGAGTTGGCAGCACCAGGAACATTCCTGGCCCAGCCATAACCCTTGGCCAGGTGGCTTGAGCAGCTGGTGGCACACTTACTGTCCCCAGCCACCACGGGACAGCCAGCTGGGACGATGGGGACACAGGAACAGCCAGGCAGGACACCAGGCAGCACACCTGGGCACCGCACAGCCCGTGCCAGAGGCAGATCTGAGGTCCCCGTGCCCCGTCCCTGCCCTCACTTGTTGCCGTAGTCCATCTTGCCGGTCACCTCCTTCCTGAGCCGCAGGAGCTGGTCCTTGGGCAGCGTCCCCGAGAGCAGCTGCGAGCGCTGCTCCATCAGCTCCTGCATCATCCTCTTCACCTGCCCGTACCGCTCCGCCTGCCCGGCCTGCGGCAGCACCACGGGGTCACCGGGGGTCCCCACCCTGCTCCCAGATCCCCCCCCCGGACACCCAGACCCCCGTCCCTCACCACATAGAGCTGCTTCCAGATGGTGGCCCACTCCCGCAGCGTGGTGGTGATCTCCTGCACCATGGGCGTCTCGGAGGGCACCATGCTCTCCTCCACCCTGGGGCAGGCACAGGGACCCCTGGAGTGCCCCAGCACCGCAGGGACCCCGCACGGGGCAGAAGGTGGAGCCCACCGCCCCTGCCCGTGCCCCGTACCTACCCCCGCTGCTCCACCACGGCGCCCTTCAGCCGGATCAGCGAGGCCGGGAAGATGCCCTGAGGGAGCCAGAGCCATCAGCACGCCCGGGCTGGGAGATTTCCCTCAGAGGGGCACAGCTGGGGGCTCAGCCTGGCGTGTCCCCTGCCCCCCCCTCGAACCCCAACATCCCCCCATGGACAGGGCAAGCCGCTGTCCATGCCCCCTCTGCACCCCCCCAGACACGCAGCAGCGATAGAATGCCACCAGCAGTGCCCCTCCTGCCTCCAAAACCCCAGCACCCCCTCACCTACCCGGGCAGCCCTGTTCCGGAGCGAGTACCCGCAGTACCAGCCTGCGAGGGGAGGGGACATCGTCAGCCTCATCGTCAGGTTGAGGGACAAAGGAGGGTGCAGGAACCCACACTGGGGTGCACCCGGGGGTCCCCTTACCCTCGGAGGCCTGCAGGATGTGCACCATCTCCCCGATCTGCAGCGGGAGGTGATGCTCCTTGGTGCGCGGGAAGTTCCACACGGCTGTGGGAAGAGGGGCTGGGAGTTGGGATCCCGGCCTGGAGCCCCTCACCAGCCCCCAGGCTCTGGGCACCTGCACCCCACAGCCAGCACCCCATGGGTGCCCCCCGTTCAGCCCTGGGAGATGGGGCAGAGCCCCCAACCCCACAAACAGCGTGAGACCCCCGAGCACCCCCACCCCAGGAGAGCCACGGCACAGCCCACACAGGGCCGGGCACAGCAGAAGCCCCCAGCCCCTTTTTGGCACTCAGGGGTCCCTTATGGCACCCCTCTGCCTGCCACCCACACCCTGGGTGCCAACGGTCCTGCTCCTGGCACAAGCAGTGCAGGGAGGCAAGTGCCAGCTGAGCCCCTGCCCAGGTCTGGTGGCCCAGGGACAGGTCTGGTGGCCCAGGGACAGGTCTGTCTGGGGACAGCAGAGCTGGTGGCACGGGAGGGGGGCGGTGCTCTTGGTGACCAGCGGCTTCCTGCCCGGCTGTGCTGTGGTGGCTGTCCCTGTCGCTATTTCTGGCCCCAGGGACAGCTCTGGGGCAGACAGCCCTGGTTTGGCCACCAGACTGGGGGACAGTCCCTGCACCCGGGGGTCCCTGCCAGGACCATGCCTGTGCCCACCCTGAGCTCCTACTGCAGCACCCCCAGACCCACCCGGCACCGGGAGCCCTCCCATCACCCTGAACTCCCCATGCTGGGAGCAGCAGCAGCTCAGCCCTCGCTCAGGTGCTGCCCAGGACCCTGCAGCAGCTCAGCCCTCGCTCAGGTGCTGCCCAGGACCCTGCAGCAGCTCAGCCCTCGCTCAGGTGCTGCCCAGGACCCTGCAGCAGCTCAGCCCTCGCTCAGGTGCTGCCCAGGACCCTGCAGCAGCTCAGCCCTCGCCCCAGCACTGCAAAGAGTGCAAGGGAAGGGTGCAGGAAACAGCCCTGCAAGAAACGGGAAGAAGCACAGGGCTGCCAGAACCAGCAGAAGCTGGGGGTGCTGCAGGGAGTGGGGGTGCCGCAGGCTGCTGCAGGGCACGGGGAGCCCAAGCTGGGGGTGCCGCAAGGAATTGGGGTGCCCAGGGCTTTGCCACCACCAACTCCGAGGCTGCTGCAAAGCCCGAGGTGGAACCTGAGGAAAATTATTGGGGTGTCTCAAGGCTCCCCCAGAGCCTCAGCAGCCGGGCTGAGCCCAGACCCAGAGCCTGGAGGGAAGCCAAGCCCCCACCCCAGTGCTTCCCACGCCCACCAGCACCAGCTCCGGAGCCTCCTGGTGCATGGGTCCTGCTGGCACCTGTCCTGCTTGGCCCCCTTCCCTGAGCCTTCTGTCACCAGCCCTGCAGCCCCTGCTTGTTCCTGCACCCAGCACGGCAGGGACCTGCTCCCCTCCTCGCATCGCCTCACAGGGGGCACCAGCTCGGCGCCACTGCCATCACCCAACTGCCACCACCACAGCCACAGGGGTACCGTGGATGTCACCTCACCCTGAGCACCCCATTCTGCCAGCCCTGCCAAGTAGAACCCCCCCCCAGGGCCCCGCAGCCCCCACTCACCCACGCCATACTTCTCCTTGGTGGGCAGCCAGGGCGCCATGGCCACCGGGGCACCGGGGCCGTGCCGCAGGGACCGGGGCGCTGCAGAGCCACGGGTGGTTCCTCCTGCCACGCTCGCCGTGTCACGTGTACCCCCAGCTTGTGAAACCTCCGCTTCCTCTGCGCGCGGGGGTCCCACCCCGCCGTCCTGCCCCCGCCACGAGCAGCGTGGTGGGGATGGAGCCCCCGGGACCCCCACAGCGCCCAGCCAAGGGTCTGGGCTCAGGGGTCACTGGCAAGGTGGTTCTGGTCACTGGGATGGGTCGTAGTGGCACGGTGACCCCTTTGAGTGACCAAGAGCGGGACATGGAGCTGGGAGCACGGAGTGCTCCGCCACACCACGGAGCCACGAGGAGCCGTGGGCCTGTGCCAGCTGTGAGGCTCCTTGCTGGCACAACATTTCTGCCATCGTGGCTGGCTCTGGCTTGTCCACATTTCCATCCCTCGCTGCACCAGGCCCAGCTGTGCCAGCACTGGCTCCGTGCCCTGCCCAGCCCTGGGCTCCTGCAGCACCAGGTGGAGCAACCGCTCAGCACCAGCCACTTCCTTCCTCCTGCTGCCTGCACTTGCCTGTCCGGCTCTGGTGGCTCCACAGGGGTGGGGGCTCAGCCAAGCCCTCACCCCCGCCTGGCCACGCTGCCCTGGGACCCTCTGAGCCCCGCCAAGTCCTGCTGCTGCTCCCACAGATTGGCACGTGTCCCTCTCCATCAGCCCCTTGGAGCCAGCCCTCGGCTCCTGCCCTGCATCCCCACCCCCCTGGCGTGTCCCCAAATCCCCCCTGCGACCTGAGCCTGCTCTGGGGTCACCCCTGGGCGCCCCGCGGGTCCCCCCCCAGCCCCAGGACAGAACCCCCTGACCAAAAGCCGCCCCAGAGCAGAGGCGGAGAGCCCCGCGGGAGAGGGAGACCGGGTGGGTGCGGGATCAGCCAAAAACGGGCTTAACGCGGTCCCGCCGCGCCACTCCGGTGTCACCGCCCGGGCCGAGGTGCGAGGAGCGGGAGCAGCCGCCGGAGCCGCCGCCACGCACGGCAAAGCCCGGGATGTGCCCGGGATGTGCCGCCAGATCCCCGCCGCTGCACGGACCCGCCCGCACCGGGGCGGGCAGCACCGGGGCTGAGCAGAAGGAAATGTGGCACGGGCACCGGCGTGGCACGGGCACCGGCGTGCGGGGGCTGCCGGGGCTCTCGGAGAGCACGAACCGCAGGCGTGGCACTGCCCGCAGCCTCCGAGGTTCCCGGTTCCCGAAGTCCCGGGGCAGGCAGGCAGCGCTCGGTCCCCAGCCGGCGCTGCCCGGTGCGCGGTCCCTGCCCCGCGGCCCCGGCGGGAGCTCAGGCCGGGCCGGGCCGGGCCGGACGGACCGTTCGCCGGTCAGGGAGCTCCACCTGCCGGTCCCGCCGGGAGCCGCCGCGGCCGAGGGAGCTGCTTCGGGTGCGAGGCGCCGGTACGGGATGTCCGGTAGAGGGATGCCCGGCCCCGATACACCCCGTGCTGGTACGGGATGCCCCGCTCCGGCAGCGGGATGCCCAGCACCAGTATGGCGAGCACCATTACGGGATGCTCCGGTACGGAAGGACCGACACCGGTACGGGATGCCCGGCTCCGGTACACCCGACAAGTATAGGATGTCCCGCATGGGAATGCCCGGCACTGCTACGGGATACGCCAGCACAACATGCCCGGCTTCGGTACGCCCGGTCCCGCACCGGGATGCCTAGATCCAGTACGGGATGCCCCGCACCAGCACCGAGAAATCCGGTACCGGGAAGCCCGGTCCGAATAGGGGCTGCGGGCGGGCTCGGGCTGCAGCCGCGCCCGGCTCGGAGGCGCACACGGGAGCTGGCAGCGGAGGCCGGAGGCGGGAGCGCTGCCGGCGGTGCCGGCGGCCCCGCTCCGCTCCCGTCCCGCCGCCACATCCGGGCCCCGCCCGGCGCGGGCGCTGATTGGCTGCCGCGGGCGGGGCACGTGACGGCGCGCGGGGCACGTGACCGTGTCCCCGGGCGGGGCCCGCGGTGGCGCGCGCAGGTGAGCGGCGGGACCGGAACCGGAACCGGGGCCGGAACCGGGGCCGCGGCCCGGAGGGGGTGTGCGGGGGACCCGCCCCTGACCCGCCCCCGACCCGCCCGCCTGCTCCGCTGAGATCCGGACCGGGCACCTGAGCACCGGCACCGGGCCGGACCGTCCCGTACAGGTGCTCCGCCGACCCGGTCCGGCCCGTGCCGTTCGGGACCGACCCTCCCGAGGTGTCCGCCCTGCCCCGTAACCCCTGTACCCTGCCTCGGTGCGGTCCTCACGCACAGCCCTGTCCGGTCTCCGCACTCCGCTCGATCCTGCGGGGCTCCCCCGGTGCCCCATCCCTTTTCCCGGTTCCCTGCCCGTTCTCCCGGTCCCCCACACTCCGGTTCTGTTCCTGATCTCCGCGGCCCCGTGTCACCCCTCCGCACCCGTCCGCGCCCCTGTGCCCGCATCCCCCGCCCGTCCCCGGTATCCGCGGGTCCCCCTCCCCGCCGGGACGGGACGTGGCACTGGGCTGCACCGGGCTCCTTCCCGGGACGTAGGCGGGGGTGGGTCAGCGCCGGTCCCGCTCCACCCCCGCCCGCCCTCGCAGCTCCGGTGTCACCCCGCCATGGCCGGCTCCGCGGCCCCGGGTCCCCTGCCCGGGCCGAGCGGCCCCGGCTCCGCTCTGGAGGAGGAGGAGGAGGAGAGGAGGAGGAGGAGGATGAAGAGCCGTCCCTGGGCTGCGACGGCGACCTGGAGGTGAACCCCTACGATGGGCTGCCCTTCTCCTCCCGTTACTACGAGCTGCTGCGGCAGCGCCGGGAGCTGCCGGTCTGGAGCACCAAGTACAGCTTCATGGAACACCTGGAGGGCAGCAGCGGCATCGTGCTGGTGTCCGGAGCCCCCGGCACCGGCAAGAGCACGCAGGTGAGGGCCAGGGCGGGCCGGGGGCCCCCGGGAACGCTGCACGGAGCCCGGCGGGGTGGGCGGGCACCGTGATGTGCTGGGGCTCCGGGCAGACCCGCGGGGAGCGGTGCCACGGGAGCGGCTGGCACGGGAGCGGGGAACGGGCGCTCCCGGAGCCGGGCCTGGCGCCGGGGCAGCGGCCGGGCTGCGGTGCCAGATCCCTCCCGGCTGGCCCGGGGAGCCGGTCCCAGCTGCTGGTGGCACTCGGGGACGGCGCCTGGCAGACTTTGACCGGGGAAGGGATTGCGAGAGCGGCGGGCCGGAATGGGCTGGGTCGCCGCAGGCTGTCGGGGTGTTTGCCCTGGGCTCCAGGTGCTCAGCCAAATCAGCTCCCTGGGTGTGACCTGCTGGGCTGGGCTGGCACTGCTGGGTTTGGGGACCAAAGCTCCTGTGCGGGCCCCAGGGCTCGGTTTTGGGTGCAGCACCCTGCCCTGCCGGCTCCTGGGGACACTGAGGCACAGGCACCGCTTGTGTGGGGCTCAGAGGTGACAGGAGGAAGCAGGACTCGGGTCCCTGGTGCCAAAGGGACATCTGCGTGGCCTTGGCACTGTCCCACACTGTCAGGCCGGGCACTTGGCCAGCAGCTGCTCCCTGCTGATCCCTTCCCTCTCTGTGGCGTTTCCCAGACCATTGTCCCATGTCCCTGATGTGAGAGCAGGGTCGTGGTGTCCCACACCAGGGCAGGAAGCTGCAGGTGTGGGGCCACGGGGCTCCTGTTACAGGCTGTGGGGCTCAGAGGTGACAGGAGTGGGGAGGGAAGATCCTGCCTGAGCTTTGAGTGCCTCTGGACAGCCCCTGGCCCTGGAGATCCTGCAGCCAGGTCCATGGGGAGAGTCCTTGTGCCCTTTGGAGGGGCACAGCGGGGAGGGCACACTCCTGGAGCCACGCTGCCCCATGCCCTGTCCCCACAGATCCCTCAGTGGTGCGCCGAGTACGCCCTGTCCATGTCGTTCGCCCACGGGCTGGTGGCCTGCACCCAGCCCCACAGCCTGGCCGCCCTCAGCCTCTCCCTGCGCGTGGCCGACGAGATGGACCTGAACCTGGGCCACGAGGTGGGCTACTGCGTGCCACACGAGGACTGCTGCACCGCCGACACCATCCTCAGGTACGGGAGGGACGGCGGGGCCCGCGCTGGCTGGGAGCACGGCGCCCTAATCCCGCTGAGCTCCGCTTAATCCCTTAATCCAGCCTGGCCTCGCTGCAGAGCGGCACGGGCTGCTGTGGGGAGGGGGCTGCTGTGGGGAGGGGGCGAGGCCAGCCCCAGCCAGGGGTCCCGCTGATGGGGCGGGGCGGTGTCAGGTTCTGCTCGGACGAGATGCTGCTGCGGGAGATGACGTCGGACCCGCTGCTGCGGCAGTACGGGGTGGTGGTGCTGGACGAGGCGCAGGAGCGCACGGTGCCCACGGACGCGCTGCTGGGGCTGCTCAAGGACGTGCTGCGCCAGCGCCCGGCCCTGCGGCTCGTGGTGGTCACCTCGCCCGCCCTGGAGCCGCGGCTGCGCGCCTTCTGCGGGGACCCCCCCGTGGTGCGGGTCCCAGGGCACGGCTCCCTGCCACAGCTGCTCTACCGGGAACCGCCAGCCCACGGGAGCGTGGCCGCTGCCTGTCAGGCCGTGCTGGACATCCACCGGCGCCAGGAGCCCGGCCACGTCCTCATCTTCCTGGCCAGCGAGCAGGTGGGCTGACGGGGGAACACGGCAGGGGAGGTTTGGGGTGTTCATCTCAACGGGGAGCCCAAAGGACGGCGGGGGCAGCTGGGGTTAAACTGGGGGAGCTGCAGCCCCTCTGCAGTGGGAGGTGGGTGCGGGGCGTGGCACAGCACCCTGACCTGGGAATGGGGACACCGTGGGTGTCGGCAGGTGTCACCTGTGCCCCCTTGTCCTCGCCCAGGAGATCTCCGAGTGCTGCGCTGCCATCCAGACGGAGGCCGTGGCGCTGAGCCCGGCGCTGGGCCCGCTGCTGGTGCTGCCGCTGCACCCCGGCGTGGGCCGGGCCGCGCAGCGCCTCTACGAGACGCCCGAGGAGAGCCGGGAGCGCCGTGTCATTGTCACCCACTGGCTCGGGGACTCGTCCTTCTCGCTGGGCACCGTGCGCTTCGTCATCGACTCGGGGCTGGAGCTGCGCAGCGTGAGTGGGACAGGGGGCGGGAGGGGGTTGGGGTCTGGGTCTGCCCTGGGGTGCAGTGGGGTGGGATGTTCTAGGCTGAGAGGAGGGGTCTGCCCCAGGGAGGTGGCAGCGGTGGCCCTGCAGTGGCAGCTGAGGGGCCTTGGGGGATGGCAGGGGTCCCCTGCGGTGTCCCACTCACAGCCTCCCGCAGGTGTACAACCCCCGCATCCGCGCCGAGTCCCAGGCGCTGCGGCCCATCAGCCGGAGCCAGGCCGAGTCACGCATGCAGCGAGCCGCTGGCAACCCCCCAGGTGAGACCCCTGCTCCGGTGTCCCCCCCTCGGCACTGCCAGCAGCCCCTGGCCCAGCACCTGTCCCCACCCTGTCCCTGTCCCAGCTGATGGCCGCTCTCCTGCAGGCACCTGCCTGCGCCTGTACTCGGAGGCCTTTGAGCAGCGCCTGCCCCCCAGCCCTGCGCCCCACGTCAGTGAGACCAGCCTGAGCCGCCTCGTGCTGCTGCTGAAGCGCCTGGACATCGCCGACATGGGCCAGTGTGACTTCCTCGACCGCCCAGGTAGAGCCCACGGGGGCCAGGCATGGCGTGGGGGGCTGGAGCAGGGGCAGCCGTGGCCGCAGCCATCACTGCGGCCTGGGTTGTCTCTGGGGAGGGACTGGGGGCCTGGCAGGTGCAGGACAGAGTGGGCAAAGCTGCCTGATGTCCCACCCCAGCCCCCGAGTCGCTGATGCAAGCGCTGGAGGACCTGGACTACCTGGCAGCCCTGGATGATGACGGGAATCTGTCGGAGGTGGGGATCATCATGTCGGAGTTCCCACTGGACCCGCAGCTGGCCAAGGCCCTCATCGCCTCCTGCGAGTTCGACTGCGTGGAGGAGATGGTCAGCCTGGCAGCCATGCTCACAGGTACCGTGTGGGGGGCATGGGGCTGCCCTCAGGAGCCAGCACTGCCAGGGAGGTGCCTGTGGGCACACAGTGACCCCCTGCCCACCCCCAGCATCCCCCTGCTTCGTGCCCCTGTCCACGCACCTGGAGGAAGCCGTGGCCCTGCGCCGGCGGGCGCTGCTGCACCCCAGCGGGGACCACTTCACCCTCATCAACATCTTCAATGCCTTCCAGCAGCGTGAGTGTGGGCAGGGCCTGGGGGTGGGGGGCTTGCACCCCTGTGGGCATCCCAGAGGCCCCTTTGTGTCCCCTGTATCCCCTGTTCCTCCTGGTGTCCCACACCCCCTCGTGTCCCCTGCCCTGGAGCTACATTCCTGACCCCATCCTAGTGCCCAGCCTGGGTGGGGAAGGATCTGGGGGTCCCAGCTCTAGCCTGGGGGCTGCGCCCTGTGCTCAATCCCTGTCCCCACTGTGTGTAGGGGTCACAGGCCGGGGAAGCAGCAGTGCTTTTGTGTTCCCCAAGCACCAAGCGGGCTCTCTGCTCACCTGTCCCCATCCCCATGGCACCACATCGTGGCCCCCACCATGCCATTCCTGTCCCCATGTCACTGACTCCACTGTCCCCACATCGCTGACCCTGCTATCCCACCCCTGTCCCCACATCATGACCCCCACTGTGCCATCCCTGTCCCCACATCATGGCCCCCACTGTCCCACCCCTGTCCCCACATCATGGCCCCCACTGTCCCATCCCTGTCCCCACATCGCTGACCCCACTGTCCCACCCCTGTCCCCACATCATTGCCCCCACTGTCCCACCCCTGTCCCCACATCATGGCCCCCACTGTCCCACCCCTGTCCCCCCATCATGACCCCCACTGTGCCACTCCTGTCCCCACATCGCTGACCCTGCTATGCCACCCCCATCCCCACATCGCTGACCCCACTGTCCCACCCCTGTCCCCACATCATGACCCCCACTGTCCCACCCCTGTCCCCCCATCATGACCCCTGCTGTCCCTCCCGCAGACGCGGGGGACGAGGGCTGGTGCCGGAAGCACGGCGTGTGTGCCGAGGCGCTGCGCCTGGCGGGCACCGTGCGCGCCGAGCTGCTCGAGGTCATGCGCCGCATCGAGCTCCTGGTCTCGCCACCCGCCTTCGGCTCCGACGCCAACGCCCTCAACATCCAGCGGGCCCTCATCTCCGGGTACTTCCTCAAGGTGGGCCCAGGGGGCTGCGGGGAGCTGTGGGGGGGATGTGGGGGTGTGCCAGCCACCCCACTCCCTCCTGGTCCCTCCCAGGTCGCCCGAGACATCGACGGCTCCGGCAACTACGTGATGCTGACGCACAAGCACGTGGCACACCTGGCCCCCGCCTGCGGGTACCTGCTGCGGTCACCCCCGCGCCGCCTGCCCCCCTGGGTGCTCTACCACGAGTTCACCATCTCTCAGGACAACTGCCTGCGCGTGGTCTCGGAGATCCAGCCCCAGATGTGAGGGGACGGGGAGGGACAGGTCCTTCCTTACGGGGTGTCCCTGTAGCTGGCTGACCCCACCCTGTCCTCACAGGCTGGTGGAGCTGGCCCCGCAGTACTACCTGAGCAACCTGCCGCCCAGCGAGGGCCGGGACCTGCTGATGGAGCTGCGGGAGAAGGTGGTGGCAGCAGAGGAGGTGCCGGCAGAGCCGGAGCTGGCACAGGCGGCCGGACGCGAGGATGAGCATGGGGACGTCTGCGTCCTGCAGTGAGCCGGAGCACCGGAGCCCCGCGGTGGGGCTGCCTGGGCTTGGCCGTGACCCTGGGGACGGGAGAGCCCCCGAGAGGCGCCAGGGGGGCTGTGTGGCTGCAGGGGCTGTCCCAGGGAGGCGCGGGCACGGCCTGGCACTGCCTCAGCGCTGCGCCGTGGTCAGTCGTGGGCCAGCGGCCGTGGGACCACCCCGGCACCGCAGAGCGTGGAGTGGGGAGTGCTGACCCCAGCCGGGGGAGTGTTGTGGGCCCTCCCCACTGGGCTCCTTCACCCCGTCTTTCCCGGGGGTGCTGTGGGGCTGGAGGCATCGCCTGTCCCACTCCCCCCACACCCAAGGGCCGAGGGGCCACGCACGGGCCCCTCCTCCTGTATAAAGTTTTGTGATCTTTGCTCCTGGCTTCGTGTCCGTGACTGCAGCGAGGCGTCCAGCCGGGGTGGGGAGATCCATCCTGCCGAGGGACATCACCACAGAGGGGTCCAGCCAGGGTGGGCTCTGTCCCTGCTCCTCCTGTCTCCCGGGGATGGTTTCTGTGAGGCCTCGCTCCCCTCCCACCCATTTCATGTGCCAGGCTGGGGTTCCAGCCACGCCGAGGTGCTGAGGGCATCCCTGGCCTTTGCATCAGGACTTCCCCTCCGTGGTTGTGGTTCTTCTGCAGAAGCCAAGGGGAAGCTGCGGTTGGTGGGGGGGGGCGAGCAGGCCCCCAAACCTGCTGCCAGCGCCTGCTTCCCCCAGACAGGGCAGGGCACGGGTGCACCGCAGGGCAAGGCGCCCCATCCCTCTCTCCCTCCCCTGCTGGGATACCCTACAGTGCTGCAGCCAAGGGCTGAGCTGCTGCCAGGGGCCTGGGGGTCCAGGCTCTCCCTCCCCACCCTGCAGCCCACGCACAGGGGTTTGGCTCTGCTCAGGGAGGGGCCTTGGAGGTCCCACTGCCCTGTCCTGGCCGCAGTGCCTCAAAAGGTGAGAGCTGGGCTCCCCCAGCCTCCCACAGCCCCACTTCCCCTTTGCTTTCTAGGAACTCCAGAAAGTACGTGAAAGGGTACAGCGCTCCCCCGCCACCAGGGTGGAGTCTGCTACATGCCCTCGGCATGGGCTGGGGGTGGCAAAGGGGCAGCT
Organism: Vidua chalybeata; assembly: GCF_026979565.1. NCBI lineage: Eukaryota > Metazoa > Chordata > Aves > Passeriformes > Viduidae > Vidua > Vidua chalybeata. The sequence continues at coordinate 70,859,943 of NC_071533.1, forward strand.
GGTGACCATGATGATCTTTGTCCCTACGTCCTCATCTCTGCACAGTGGACGAGCAGTGGCCCGAGGAGGGGAGGGAAGGGGTGTGACAACCTGTGCCAGGCTGGAGGCATCACCCTGAGCCTCTGTGAAAACCCTCCCCTCTCCTCAGGGACCCACCCAGAGGGGCCCAGCCCTGAGCTGCTCCTCTCCAGACCCCCGGCACAGGTGCTGATAGGCCTCAGAGGTCCCCCCCACCCCGTAGCAGAGCACTGTGGGGGTTCTGTGCAGCACGCGGTGATGCGCAGCCCCTCAGGTGGTGCAGGGGCTCAGGACTCATCACCTGAGAGAGCTGGGACCACCCAAAACCCCAACACCATCCCAGGTGCCCAGCGCTGCCTCTTGCCTGGGTGTTCCCAGGGGGACCCATCCTCTGGCATTCCAGGGCAGGGCAGGGAGTGTCCAGTGCCCCCTGCCCCGGGAAGTACCAGCAGTGGTGTGGGTGGGAGGCGAGGGGCTGAGCGTGGGTCGCATTCTCCAGTTCTGAGAACTGTGATGCTGCTGTGACTGCACCTTGGGGCAGCCCCATGGAGTCCAGCCCAGTATAAGACCGCAGCCCCCTGCTCTGCCGAGCCCACCAGAGACACACACACACAGAGGTAGGCACAGACCGGGAGGGTTGGGGGGGTCTCGGGGGGATCCTGCTTCGGGGATGCTGCTCCCAGGGCCGGGGGCTCTGCCCTGGCTGTGCCCCTCTCCTGGGTTATGTCCAGCTGGGGCTGCCCTTCCCCACCCTTTCCCTTCCCAGATGCTGGTGCTGGTGGGGCTGGTGCTGTCCCTTGTGCCTGCAGAACCCCTGACTGCCTTCCCCCCCAAGTGTGAGTGCTGCTCCCGGGGCACAGGGGAGGCCTTGGAGGGGGGAGCTTCTGGCTGGGGCAGCTGCAGGCACTGCAGAGGAAGCAGAGGGAGTGGGGGGCACCCCAAACCCACATCCCACGGATAGGGGCTGCGACAGCTCTGCTGGGAGATTAGAGGATGGGCATGAGGGTGACGTGGGGTGGGTATGGGGTGAGGGAGTGGGGGGATGGATGTGGAGTGCAGGAGCAGGGTGAGGACCATGGGGCAAGGAGGTCGTGAGGCCAAGGGACACCCAGTCCCACGGTGGTTTGGGGGACAATCTGCCCCCACCACAGCCCACCTCTGACCACGGTCTCTTCCTCTCACCTCCAGTCGAGGTGGGGAAGCTCAACCAGGACGTGGTGGTGAGATGTGACACTTCAGAGCAGCACATCTACTGGACACTGAACGGGGAGGAGGAGCCCATGGCCGAACTGGTGCCTGAGGGCCAGAAGCTCACCATCGTCGGCTTGGACCTGCCAGCCACTGGCAACTACAGCTGCTGGGCTGGCCGTGGTCACCTGCTGGACACCACCTACGTGGTGGTCAGCAGCACCCGTACGGAGGGCCGTGGCCAGGGGTGATGGGGTGCAGGGGGTGGAGGGCTGAGGACCAGGAGATTCCCGTGCCCAGCCCATGGGCATTGAGGGCTGTGGGGCCGAGGGGAGCCCCACCAGTGCCATGCAGCGAGGGGGCACCGCTCCTGGCTTCATGCAGCCCCTGACCAGCCACCCCTCAACCCCTCAGGCGAGGAGGAGATCAACGTGTCCTGCCAGGCTGAGTCCTACAACGGCTCCTTCCACTGCTCCTGGCCCGGGCCCCCCTCTGCCATCTTCCGTGCCCGCCTCATACGCAGGTGGGTACCCCGGGATCCCCCAAACCCACACCAGCACCACGGCCACCCTGCCCTAAGGGTTGCCCACACCTCCCTCCCCACAGCGATGGCTCCATGGGGCCGTGGGTACCAGTGGCCAGTGAGCAGGGCCAGTTCAACACCAGTCTGGCAGACCCCCTGTTCTGCCCCTTCGGAGAGGAGCTGCGCCCGCTCCAGCTGCACCTGGAGGGGCTCTCGGACACCTCCTACCTCAACCTCTCCAGGCACTTCTTCCTCCGCGATATTGGTGAGCTCAGGGCAGGAGCAGAGGGGGGGGGGGCGTCCAAGAGATACTGGAGGCTCCGGGGGGGGGTCTCAGCCCCTGTTCTGAGCCCTCTCTGTCCACAGTGCGTCCTGATCTGCCCCAGGAGCTGAGCCTGCAGCAGCGGGGGGAGCAGCTCCACCTGGCCTGGGCCCCCCCAGCCTCCTGGCCGCTCCCCAAGTCCTACTTTGCACTGCTCTACCATCTACAGTACGAGCTCCACAACGGCACCCAGGTAACAGGGGGGATTTCTGCCCTGGGGGACCCTGCACAGGCTCCCCCATGTCCCCACCCTGCCCTGTGCCCACCCTGCCCCATCCCTGACTCCTTCCTCCCTGTGCCTGGGAAGATGCTGAGCCGTGGCCCCTCCTCACTCTGCTGCTTCCCTTCTTGGGGTGATGAATTGTCACCCCTGGCTTTCACCCCCGCTCCCCGCAGCGCTGCCGGGGTCAGGGGGTGCTGGTGCCCCCCTCCCCAAGGGTCTCCCTGGACCGTGCCCTGCCCCCTTTGCAGGTTGAGCAGTTCGTGGAGGGTGCGGAGGAGACGCCGGTGCCGGCGGGAGCGGGGCGGGTGCGAATCAGCTGCCGGGACCCCTACACCCCCCCGGCCTGGAGCCCCTGGAGCGCCTGGATGGGCCTCGATGCACCCCAATAACACTGGTTTTGAGGGTGCTGACCCCACAAACGGGCACCTCCTTTCCCCGCAACCCCCATCCCTTTACAGCTTGGAAAAGGATTTTTCCCCTTATCAAAACTCTGGGATTGGCTTTGCCACCACAAACCCTGCTCGGTGTCCGTGTGGGAAGGGAGGTGCTGGGCCCCCACAGCTCCCCGAGGGGCTCCCTGCTGGCACAAGGCTCAGCCCTGGGGTCCATCTGCATGGCTGGGACAGGCTCCACCCGTGCTCCAGCCCAGCTTGGGGACAGGCGGGGTAGACGGCCCTGCCCAGCTTCCCTGAACTCCCCCAACCCTCAAAAACTCTCCCAGCTCTGCCTCCTTTCTGGGGAGTAGGGTGGGACAACGTCCCCAGACACAGGAGCAGCACCCCGCGGCCACAGCCCGGGGAGCAGGGTCCCATCCTGACCCTAAAGTGCCGCTGACAGTGGGGGGGATCAGCGACCACCCGTCACCACTGGGGGGGCTCAGTTCCTGCCGAAGCTGTGGCCCCACAATGCGCCCCCTCAGTGTCCCCGTGCCGCACCCAGCTCGGGGGTGAGGGGCTGCACCCTCAGGCAGGAGGGAACCCACACCCCTCCATGAGCCCATTTCCCATGGAGCCCCCCACGCCCCCAGCCCACCACAGACCTCTGGAGCACAGCCAGGGGTGCTGCCCACCCCGCTCCAGCCGCGCCGGCTCCGGGTGATGCCACGGGGCTTTATTGAGGTGCTTCCACACGGGTCTGGGCCGGGACCCCCACCCCGGAGAGGCTGGTGAGAGTGTGTCCCCCCGGGCGCTGCCCTCCCGCGGTCCCGGGGCAGGCGGGCACGCAGAAGTCCGGGGGACCCGTGGAACGGGGGGGGCAGAAGGACCGGGGCTCCGTGAGTCCAGAGAGGTCCAGAGGCTCCCAGGGAATCGTGGCCCGGGCCGCAGGAGTCGGGGGTCTGGGGTCCGGTGGAGGAACCGGGGTCTGGTGGTGGGGCTGAGGATCCGGTCCCGGGACCGCGGGTCCAGTGGTAACGGCAGGGCCGGGGTCCGGTGGTGGGACCGGGGCTCCAGGGGTCCGCTCACGGCGGGGCCAAGCCGCCCAGGCGGAGCTCCTCGCTCTCCAGCATCTCCCTGGAAAAGAAGGGCCGGGCTAAGCCCCTCGCCCCCCGTGCCCCCCGCGCCCCCCTCGCGTACCGGTACGCGGCGATCTCCGCCTCCAGCGCCATCCGCAGCCGCAGCAGCGCCGGGTACTCCCGCAGGCACCGGGCCATCTCCGCCTCCGCCGCCCCGATCTCCCGCTCCAGCTCCGCCACCCGCTCCTGAGCCGGGCCGTCAGCAGCGCCGGGGCCGCGGGGCGACCCCCGGGATCCCCGGCCGGACCCCCGCACACAGTGACATCTGGCCCCACAGGGACCCCCTCCTCCTCCCCACAGCCCCGGCCTGACCCCCCGATCCGCACGGACCCCCACCCCCGCCCCGAACCCCACCTACACAGACTGCCGGTACCCCTGACCCGACCTCTGGAACTCCGCACCGCCCCCCACCCCGCACGGATCCCCGCGGAGACCCCCGCCCTACACCGACCCCTAGACCCCCACCCCACATGGACCCACGGGATCCCCAAGCCCGCACCGACACCCACGCACAGGGACACCCGGTGGCCCGACCCACACAAACCCCACCTCCCAGCCCCACCTGAACTCCCCCATCCCATCCCGCCGCCGCTGCCGCTGCCTCCCGGGGCCCCCCACCTCCATCCGGACCCCTGACCCCCGCCCCTCCCCATCCCCACCCCACCCCCCTTCTCCCCATCCCTCCGGGCATCCAGCTCCAGCACCGCCCCCCCCCAAACATCCACCCCCCCCTCCTCCCATCCCAGCCCCCACCCCCGCTCCCTCCCAACCCCCCAGGCGCCCCCCGGCCCCCCCATCCCGCACCTGGTACTTGGCCAGCTCCCCGCTCCGCCGGTCCCGCAGCCCCTCCAGCTGCCGGTGTAACGCGCCCACCGCCCCCCGCAACGCCTCCACCTCGGCGGCTCGGGCTCGCAGCAGCCTCCGGTAACCGGCGGCCTCAGCACGGGCACGGAGCACCGCCTCGCCGCCGCCGCCGCCGCCGCCCCACCGGCACCGGGGCCGGCCCTCGGCCGCGCTCATCCCGGTGGTAATGCGGTTCCACCCCTCCGCGTCACGGAACCGCAGCCAATCCCGCCGGTACCGGGTGCCCGACTCCTCCCGATAGCAACGGAGAGGGGGAGCCCGCAGAAGCCTGTCCCCCAAAAGTGGGGTGAGGGGCTGCAGCAGCGCGGATAGCGGTGGGGTGGGGGGCAAGGTCGAGTTCAGGGTCAAGGTCACTGTTGTTATCCCCCCACGCCCTTCATTCCCTCCATCATCATCATCATCAACAGAGGCTGGAGTCGGGCTGGATGGTCCTGGCAGGGGGAAGCCCCACTTAGGGGGTCACCGGGGAGGGGGTGCAGAGATTTGCCAGAAGAGGGGGGGGTGTTCAGCCCCTCTGCACCCCACGAGTGTCCTGTGGGTCACACCAAGGCTCAGTCTGTGGGAGGTGATGGCAGCCCCGGGGGGAGTCAAGGACTGGTGCAATCCGTCGGCATGGGGGGCACCCCGAGCCCATGGCGGGGGGCTGCAAGGGCATGTCCAGGCCCAGGGAACTGACAGACCAGTGGGTGGGGGGCCGGGGGCCCAGACCGTCAGTCTGTCCCACCACGGGGTGGGGCCGGGGCGGCCAAGTCCTTCGTGCACAGATGGAAGCCGGAGGTGGCAAACTCCGCCCGGGATAAGGCAAGTGGTGCGGGTGGTGCAGACCCCGCTGTCAGTGTGGGGGGCTTCCAGCACCAGGAATGGGAGGTCCACGCCCTGCCCTGCTCCGAGTGGGCTGGAGGCGGTGGGGCCCAAAGGGAGCCAGCGTGACCCACGGAGCTGCTGGTGGGGGGAGCTGCAGAACCCTGCCAGGTGTGGGGGCCCATCCCTGGGCTCCCAGGGGTCCGGGCAGGGAGCTGCAGGTGTCCATGGGGTGTAGAGGCCCAGCCCTTGGCTCCCACAGGTCTGAGCAGGGGGCTACAGACATCTGTGGGGTGCAGAGGCTCAGCCCTGGGCTCCTGGGGGTCAGGCAGGGGGCTGCAGAGGTCCTTAGGGCATGGGGGCCCATCCCTGGGCTCCTGGAGGTCCAGGCAGGGGGCTGCCCACAGCAGTGCTCCAGGAGGGCTTTGGTGAAGCTTTGAGTCCAACCACAGGGGCACGGCCTCACTCCCGGATGGTCCTGGGGGGCTCTCCATGGCAGGGAGGGGGCTGCCAGCGCGGGGCTCTCAGGAAGCTGCAGCCCCTTCCCTGCCATGGTCCAGGCTCCCAGTGCCACCTCCTGGCACATGAGCAGCACCCAGGGCCCTCACACCACAGAGGCCACCCCCGAGACCGACGTCACCTTGTTGTCCTCGGCCCAGGGCTGGAGGTTCTGCAGGGCGTAGAGCGAGGAGTTGTGCATGCAGAGCGGGTCCTGCGGCAGCGGCTGCGCCAGGCTCTTCTGGAAAGCCTCCTGCTGCAGGTGCAGCATCAGCCGGTTGGCCTGCTGCCGCTCCGCCTCGCGCTCCTCCGCCGTCTGACGCCTGCAGACACCCGCCATTGGCACGGACCGCAGCTGGCACTGCCACGTGCCCACTGCCCCACGGCACCGTCCCTCGTCCCCTTACCACTGCCACGTCCCACACCACCACCAGACCTCACCCAGCGGTGCACAGGGGAGGCCACGGCGATGGGCAGCCCACGCCATCCATCGCCAGCCCATCCCAGTCCCAGCCTCGCCCAGAATGTGGGGCTCGCTGCTGGAGGGATGTGGGGTTTGGGGCTGTCAGAGGGATATTGGGGTGTCTGCCAGATGGATACATTGGGGTGTCTGTCAGAGGGATATTGGGATGGCTGCCAGAGGGATACATTGGGGTGTCAGAGGGATATTGGGGTGTCTGTCAGAGGGATATTGGGGTGGCTGTCAGAGGGATACATTGGGATGGCTGTCAGATACATTGGGGTGGCTGCCAGAGGGACATATTGGGGTGTCTGCAAGAGGGTGTCTATTGGGGTGGCTGCCAGAGGGATATTGGGGTGGCTGTCAGAGGAATATTGGGGTGGCTGTCAGAGGGATACATTGGGATGGCTATCAGATACATTGGGGTGGCTGTCAGAGGGATATATTGGGGTGGCTGTCAGAGGGATATTGGGGTGTCTGCCAGAGGAATATATTGGGGTGTCTGCCAGAGGAATATATTGGGGTGGCTGTCAGAGGGTGTCTATTGGGGTGGCTGCCAGAGGAATATATTGGGATGGCTGCCAGAGGGATATTGGGGTGGCTGTCAGATACATTGGGGTGTCTGCCAGAGAGACATATTGGGATGGCTGCCAGAGGGATATTGGGGTGCCTGCCAGAGGGATGCAGGGGCTGGGCTGCCAGAGGGGTGTGAGCATCATGGCTGTGGCGGTTACCCCGGGGCAGTCCCTGTTACCTCCACTTGGTGCGGCGGTTCTGGAACCAGGTCTTGACCTGGGCGTCCGTCATCTTGAGGGCCTTGGCCAGGGTGGCACGCTCGGCCGAGGCCAGGTACTTCTGCCGGTGGAAGCGCTTCTCCAGCTCGCAGATCTGCACCCGGGAGAAGGACGTCCGCGGCTTCTTGCGCTTGGGCGGCGTCCGGTTCTGGTACGGGTGCCCGATGCGCCGCGTCACCGCGAAGGGCGACAGCGCGGCTGTGGGGACAGCGGGGTGAGAGGGGCTCGGGGTGACATCGGCAAAGCGCAACAGAGCAGGGCCCTGGGGGGATGCCAGGGGGCTCGGGGCCATGGGGATGGGGAACTCCAGAGGGACACATGAGGATGGGGAGCTCCAGGGGAGCCACCAGTGCTGCCTGGGAGAGTAGGGGAGGGGGACACCCAGAGTCGTCCCCACCGTGGGGACATGGGGGCAACTCAAGACATGGCATGAGGGAGGACCTGTCCCCTTTCCCACCCCACAGCACAGTCACTCCCCCAGCCCTGTGGCACTGGAATGTCGGGGTGGATGGGCTGGCCTGGTGACAGGACTGATGCAGGACCATCCAGCCCCGCTGCACAAACCCACCCTCCCCTCACACCGAGCCCTGCCGCAGCCCCCGAGGAGGTTCCGCGGCACTGCAGGGGCTGCCCAGCCCTGCCCGTGAGGGGATGGGACCACAGAAGCTGTTGGGAGGCAGACAGTGTCTCTTTCACGGGCCAGCAGTGCTTGGGCTGGCCACCGCCAGGGGCCGGGAAGGGGATGTCCCTGCCCAGCCGAGGTGTGAGCCAGCCCTGGTGAGGCCAATGTGCCACATCCCAGCTCCAGAAGCTGCCGGAGCTGCAGGGAGCGTCAGAAGAGCGAAGCAGCACAGAGGAAAGTGAAGGCTTGGCAGGGTCAGCCCCCAACGCCTGTGCCCCTCTTGCTCTGGCAGCGGCCTCGCCAAGCCACAACCCTATGGCACCACATCCCCGTGGCGCCGTGGCACCACAGCCGTCACCAGGGCCAGCACCGCGTGGGCAGGGCTGCACGTGGCTGGGACCATGGTTGCCTGTGGCCCCACGGCACAGGGATGTGGGTACAGCCCACGGCACCCCAGGGGGCCCCTGGCACCCACAGACCCTCCCTCCCACCCGCGCCCAGGAGGCCGCCTGGCCGCCGGCGGGGGCGGACACGGTTGACGCAGGTGGAGCCGTGCAGTCGGGGGGACGGAGGCCCCCGCGCCCCCTCCCCGCACGGGGCGGCCCCTCGCCGGGACCAGATGCCTCCTGCCCGCAGCCCACCCCAAGGCCAGTGGTGCTGAGTGATGGCTGCGGCTGGGAGACCCCGTGCCGGGGAGGGGCTGCCCCATCCACCCAACGCTGGCGCCAGGCAGGAGACGAGGACGTCACCCGCCACCCCTGCGCGGGGACCGTGCTTCGTCACCGCTGCCATGGCGGGGTGGGCCGGGAGGCGAACAAGGTTCTGCTGGCGCCCGGGCGGGACCACCACGGTCCCCAGCCTCCTGCCCCACACCGCCCCATCGCCCACATGGCCGGGACTCGGCCCCCAGCCCCGCACGGCCTCCAGCCTTGTCCCCGCATGCGGCCACACACTGGGGACGTGGCAGTGCCGCCATCTTGGGTGGGAGCAGGGCTGAGCCAGGCCGGGGGTCCCCAGCACCCACACATGCTCCCACTGCCCGGGACCCCAACCTCAGCACCCCTCCTGCTTCTCGGGTGCTGCAACCAACACCCCAGCAATGCTGCTCAGCCCCCATCAGGGCACTCAGCCCCTGCACACCAGCTGTATCTCAACCCCTCGCTGCCTCCACAACACCCGCATCGCTGCCCTGGCCTCTCCCACAGCACTGGCACTCAGTGTTCCACACCGATCCCTGCACGTTCAGATCCAGGATCCCATCCCAGACACCCCACAGAGATCCCTCCACCACCGCCCCCATTCTCTGGGGTTCACAAGGCGTGGGACATCTGCTCTGTGCATGGACGGGCTTTGTCCTCAGTCCCACGGTGGGTCCCCCCACCCTGCATCGTGTCCCCACAGAGCCCCCACATCACATCTCACACCCGGCAGAGCCCCCGCCCCACTCTCCGTTCCAAGGGAGCCCCCACTCCGCACCCCACAGAGCTCCCACTCCACACCCCGGCTCCCCACAGCCTCCCCGTTACGGTGGCACAGGGTCACCACCGGCACCTCCAAACCGGGGAAGGGACCAGACACGGAGTAGAGCTCGAGACCGGCGCCCGCTGGGACCCCCGCGGGCTCCACCCGGAGCCGCCGGACCCTGCCCGGTGCCGCGGTGGAGCCGCCGGTAGCCGCGTCTACCCCGAGCCGCTTCCGCAGGCCCCGACGGCGGGCGAGGACCGGGCGCTGCGGGAACCTGTGGAGCGCACGGTCCCCGCCATCCCCGTCCGATCCCCGTGTCCGCCCCGCGCCGCGCCGCGCCCGCCGGACCGCACTGCCCCGACGGAACCGCGGGAGCGGCCGGTGCCGCGTGAGCCGCCGGAGCCGTCAATAGCCGCCGGTAGTCCCCAGCACCGCTCACCTGAGAGCCGGTCTTTGGCGATGCGGCGCGTGGTCTCCATCCAGGGGAAGGTGAGCCCCGGCAGCGCGGGCCCCGGCGGCGGCGCGGCGGGCGCGGCGGGCGGCGGGGCGGGCGCGGGCCGGTGCGCCGGGACGCGGATGACTCCGGCGGGCGGCGCGGCGGGCGCGGGGGTCACGTTCACGCTCACGTTCATGCTCATGTTGAGGTTGTAGGAGCCGAGCGGACCGGTGGGGCCGTACCCGCTCCCGTAGAGCCCGTAGTCGGGCTCTGCCGCCGCCCGGTGCGGCCCCGTGGGCTCGGGGCCGCCCAGGATCTGGTCGATGCCGAAGCTGATGGGCTCGTGGGGCGCGGGGGGCCCCGGGCCGCCGCCCTCCCGCTCCATCCCGCCCGCGCTCAGAGCCGGTGGGACGCGGGCATGGCCGGGAGGCGGCGGGGGGCGGCGGCGGCGACGGGCGCGGAGCGCCCGGTGCGGGACAGGACGCGGTGCAAGGTGCGGGTGCGGGCCCGGAGCAAGGTGCGGGGCAGGTGCCGGGTGCGGGTTCGGGCCCGGGGCAGGGTGCGGGGCATGGCTCGCCGCCGCTGGCGGCCCCGGGGCGGGAGCGCGGGTGGGCTGCGGGCCCTGGCGGGACGCGCTTTTCTGCCCCGCTCCATCCGGACCGGCCGAACTCCCACCGCCTGCGCCCTGATTGGCGGCCGCGACCCGTGATTGACAGCCCGGTGCCCCGCCCCCGCCCCGGGACCCCCCCGCCCCCGCCGCTCCAGGCCCCCGCCCCGGCTCCGGGAGAAGCGGACGGGCCCGTCGGGTCCCGAGCGCCTGCGCCCCGCACGGCCCTCGGACGTCCCCCGTGCACCGACGGGCTCCGGTACCCGTTCGCCCCGCCGGGGCGTCCGCCGGACCGCCTACCCGGTCCACCGGAGCCGCTGTCGCATCGGGCAGCAGTGCTGCGCCTTTTCGCCTCCCCGCTCCGTCCGCAGCCCCGTCGGCGCTTCCAGCCGCCCCTCCCGGGGCGCACGAAGCGGTCCCTGCCCCAGCGCCGTTATCGCGGGGCGCACGGGCCAGAGCCTGAGGTGCGCAGGCTTCGCACCGAGCCCGTCCATACGGGAGCGAATGGATCCGGAAGCCCTGGAGCCCGGTGTGGGGACCCAGGGGTTGTTCCGACCCGCCGTTCACAAAACACGGACACATCCCGGGACATGGATCCCAATCTCCTCGAGCCGCCATTGCCGGTAGCTGGGATCTCAGTTCCCAGGAAACCGCCTTTCCCGGGGCACCGACCCCACGCCGACCTTCAGTTCCCGGGGCATGAATCCCCCTTCCCCGGGACCTGCCGTTCCCGGTATCACGGACCCCATTTTCCACGGACCAGACTGTTCAGGGGGATGGAGTCCGACACCCCCTGGTCCCGCCATTCCCGGAGGTAGACCCCGGTTCCCGGCCCGCCGTTCCCTGGGATGGACCCTTGTTCCCCGCCCCGCCTTTCCCGGTCACAGAGCCCAGCCCGGTAACGGCAGCAGAGAGCGGCACTGGCTGGGTCAGGTCTTCCGACGACTATCGCGACAGAGACACGGCGGACCTGTGGGTGGGTTCCCGGCGGCTCCCGAGCGGGTCACGGCCCCGGGACAGAGCCTGGCGGAGCGGAGGCGGCTTCCCGGGTACCCTGGCGCCACCGGTCTGGGGCAAATGACATTACCGGGGCCTGCGCCTGTAAATCACGGCAGCACCGGGGGCTGCAGCTGCCGCACCGGGGGCACTGCACACCCCGGGGCGCCTCACATCCCAGGGGCACCGCAGGCACCGGGGGGCACCGGGTGGTCCCAGGCTCGCCGCAGTGTGGGGTACCCGTCCCTGCAGCCGCAGCTCTGCCAGGGTGTGGGGCCGCGGGAACCGGGACCGCACTGGAACACGCCTGTGCCGCCCTCGGCCGTGCCCACAGCCCACCACGGCACCGGGAACGGCCGAGCTGCTCCTTTCCACACCGGGGCACCGACGGAGCCTCGTGTGCCCAGAAGGGGAGGGGGACACAACACCTGGACCCTGCCCTGCAAAGCGCCACGGCTTTTTGGCGTTTCCTGCTCGCCGCCCGGCAGGTGCCGGGACAAATCCCAGTGTTCCCACTGTGGCTTTTCCACCTGGCAAGAGCCACCGGCGCCGGGTGTGCTTGCGGCAACGGGACCCGCTGGGACCCCGTGGGGTGCAGCCATGGCGGCGGCAGTGGCAGCGACAGCCGTGACAGTGGCGGCAGTGGCGGTGACAGTGCCAGTGGGAGGAAATGGCCGGAGGAAGAGGCGGCAGCAGGTTAATTGAACCCGGAGCAGGAGGCAGATGTTGCCGTGCCCAGGGGCTGGAATCTGCCGGGCTGGGAGATGGATTGGGGGGCTGTGACGGGGCCCGGGGCAATGCGGGCTCTCCCGGCGCCTGCTTGCGCCAGGGCCCGCCCCACGCCCACGGGGGTCTGCAGGCGGCACCCCCGGCCGGAGCAGCCCCCCGCCCGCCAGCCTCCAGCAGCGCGACCGGGGCTGCCCTGGGAGGGCGCAGGAAGAACTGAGGGTGCTCAAGGAGTCCTGAGCCCCTTCCCACCCTGGCTGTGGGTGTAGGGTGTTTCCCACCCAGGGATCCCCGCTAGCCAAGGGCCCCTCACTGTCACCACCTTGTGCCACTGGCTCAGTCTTGACAGTGATCCTTGGGCCACCTGGAAGGAGGCCGTGTCCCTGTGCCTGCCCCAGAGTCCTCTGAGCCACCGTGGGGACCAGGCAGGGTCCCTGCACCCGGAACCCCCCAGTGGGTCAGTACAGACCTTTCCTCATTTCTCGACCAGAGCAGGGACCTCCGTGTCCTCGGTGTGCGCCCCTTCCCATCCCGAGGGGCTGGGCCTGGCAGTTCTTGTGGGTGGCAGTGACAGCTGGAGGGGATGCGGCAGAAAAAAAGGGCATTTGCCCAGTTCCAGCAGGGAATCAGCCTTCAGCCAGTGCAGCACCAGGCCCTGCCACCGCCAGAGCTGCACCAGCATCTCCCCGCCCCGCGCCCTCCACGCCCCTCTGCCCCTGAGAGCGGGGGGTCACACATGGGGTCTGTGGGGTCTGGCCCCTGCCCGCCCCACCACTGAGGTGCTGCCCGAAGCTGCCGGGGCTCCTTGCCCCGTCCCCCACCGCGGCCCTGGGGCTGCCGGTGCAGCTGCGCGGCTCCGTGGTGCCACGTCCCCGGTGCCGGCCGTGCCGGTGCTCCCGTTCCCTACGGGCTCGGGAGCTGCTGCCGGGGCGGGGGTCACTGGGATGGGGCCCTGCCTGTCCCCGGTGCCGCCGGCGGCCGGCCCGGTGCCCCGGCCATCACGGCGATGGCGCGGCGGGGACCTGGCAGGGCCCCACGTTCCCACCGGCCAGAGGCTGCCGCTCGCCCGCTCCCGCCCGCTCCCCCCCGTAATCTCATTACCGCTGGACGTCCCCTTCTTCCTCCCGCTTCCCCCCAAACCCGCTGGCAAACTGGAGGGACAGTCAGCTCCTCTCTGGCTGCTGGGTTAATTCTGGGCTAATTAGATGAACCAGCCCAGATTGGATTACTTTAGCCTGCATTTGGTCCTCCAGTCCTTGGCTTGCGGCTCCCGGGGGAGCTGCTGGCGCCTCCTGCCTCAATCAGACACTTCTTAACCGCATGAAACACTCCCGGTGCCCCCCGCCGCCCGCCCGCCGCGGGCGCCGGCACCCGGACGGGGTGCGCGGGGTGAGGCGGCAGCAGCCGGTGGGCGCGGTGCCCATCCCGGCCCGGCTGACACGCCGGGAGGGCTGGGATGAGGATGGATGGGGCCGGCATCGGGATGGGATGGAGTCGGGACGGAGCCAGGACGGGACCGCTGTGGGGTTGGGATGGGGTCACTGCGGCCGCGGATGGCCCCCGCGGACTCCCGCGGACCCGACGGCCGAGTCGCCCGCTCGGACGTCACGGTGGCCCTCGGCGTCTGCGCGGCGTCCTCGGGGAGGAGCCGGGTGCCACATGGGTGCGTGGGCGGCTGCACGGTGACGCCAACACCCGGCCGCTGTGGGGCTGCTCCCCCCCCCCCCCCCCCCGGGCACCGCCAGGCTGCAGCCCCTGGGGCGGGGGACAGTGGGTTCTGCGGTTCAGGATTGGGGGTGCAGCACGGGCCACCCCCTCAAACCCTCTGGGGGCCCCAGCTGCGCGGTCTGGGAGCAGGATCAGAAGGGCTGAGAGCCCCCGGGCTTTCGGTGGGGTGAGGGGGGAGCGCTGTGGGAGTGGGGGGCACACACAGCCCGCACCCCTTGGGCTGCAGGACAGCTCCTGCCCCACTGGTCAGTGGGATCGGTGCCCAGGAGCCACGGGACACATGGCTGGGCACACCGGTCCCCCGTCCCACGCCGGGTGCTCTCAGGGTGCCCGCGTACCCCACCCCCACCTCCACAGGGTCCGACGCCAGCCGGGGGCTGTTGGGGGGTCTGTCCGGCCTGGGGGCTGCAGGTGCCAGTGCTGCCCGTCCTGGTGGGCTGGTGCCCGTCGGGGGACCAGAGTGTGCCGGTGGCTGGTGGCCGCTGACAGCCACGTCGCTCAGGGCCTCGTTATCGAAGGTTAATTGGATTCTGCAGATGTACTCGGTGCATTAGGCAGGAGTTCAGTCCATGAGCACCCAGCCCCCGCTGCCCTATAAGGACCCCTGCCCACCTCAGAGGGATTAATAGGGAACCCCTATCCGCCCCTGGGGGACCCCTGCCGGATCTAACAGGGACCTCTGCCCAACCTGGGGGTCCCCTGCCTTCCTTGGGGGATCCCTATTCACCTGACGGGGTTGGCGGGGAGCTAACGCTGCTGCGCTGCACCACTGCGGTCATGAGTGCGTCCAGCCTCAGCCCAGCCTCGCTCAGCCCCAGCGAGGGGTCCGGCCGGGAAAGCGCCCGGCAGCGCTTCCCAGAAGGAGCCGCCCCGGCCCTGCCGCGGAAATGGAGCTGAATATCTGAGCAGGGCTGGGCTAAAAGCCTCGGCCTCGCAGCCCCGCGCAGCCCCGGCGGCTCCCGCCATCAATTATTAACGGCGAGATGGATCCGCGGCCTCGCGCGTGCCCGGCTGGCGGGGGCGGCTCCGGGAGTACCGGCTGCCGGGACCCCAGCCCCGGGACGGGCTCTCCGCCCTCGGTCCCCATGCCAGAGCCACCCACAGAGCCCGCTCCTCGCCCGGCCGGGACTCGCGGTGCCGGTGCCGTTGCCGGGTGCGGTGCCGGTGCCGATTCTCCTCACGGCGGCGGCAGAAAGCGATGCTGCCCCGCCGCGGGGCCGCGCTGGCCCCGCTGTGACCCCCGCCCCTCCCCGGATGGCTCCTGGCAGGTACAGATGGGACCGGACCCTCCCCAGCCGGGGGTCACCGGCCCCCGCCGCGCTCCCGCCTCCCCGGAGGCGCGGGCAGGGGGCGGGCGGGCGGCGGGGCCGGGGCTGGTCCGGAGCTTCTGCCCGCCGGCTCCCCGGCACCGGGAGGGGCTCGTGTTGCTCCTGGTGCGGTCCCGGGACTCGGCCACACACCGTGCGCCGTCCGGGACGAGGGGCTGGCACCGGAATTCGGCCGGTGCCGCCCGGTGCCAAGCATAGACGCTCCGTTCGGGCAGCGGGGACAGCGCGACTGGACTGGGCACACAGAGGGAGCTGAGCGGTGGAGTACGCGCCGTGACCCGTACCCCGGACCGGGACCAGGACCTGGACCTGCATCAGGACCGGGACCGGGGCCAGGATCATAACCAGGACCATAACAGTGACCGGGAAGCATCCAGGAGCCCCAAATCCGCACAGTTCCCCGGCCGTGGCAGCCCGTGCGGAGCCGGTGCCGGAGCAGGGCTGGCAGCGCGGCTGTGTGCCAGGAGCTCCATGCCGGGGTGATGGGTGCCAGCCCCTGCTCGGGGGTCCCGCCGTGCTCCTCTGCCCGCACCCACTCCCTGGCATGGGCCAGCCTTCCCCGCCGTCCGGTCTGGGGTCCGGGGGGGTTGCACAGTCGGTGAGGAGCCGTGGGGGGCTGCGAGGGGCCGTGGGGATCTCGGCTCAGCTCCGCATTAGCGCGGCCGCTGCTTCCCCTGAGCCAAACCTTCATTAGCGTGGCTCCGGCTGCGCCGGGTGGGGCCGCGGGCTGCTCCGCTGGCACCCCAAACTGCCAGCACCCCGGCACCCCAAACTGCCAGCACCCCGACACCCGACACCACGAAGTGCCAGCACTTCAACCCTGCCAGCACCCCAGCACCGGACAGCCCAAATGTCAGCACCAACAGCAGCGCGACACCCTAAACCGTCAGCACGCTGGTACCCCAGCGACACCCCAGCACCCCAACCCTGCCTGAACCCCGGCACCCCGACCTGCGAGCACCCTGGCACCCCGAAGTGCCAGGGCAAACACCCCGACCCCACCAGCACCCCGGGAGCCCAACCCTGCCGGTGCCGCTGCATCCCTCAGCCCAGCCCTGCACTCGCCGCCGCCGTTCACCCCGTGCCCCCGTCGGGACACGCCGGTGTCCCCTCCAAAATCCTCTCAGACCCCCTGAGCCCCCCCAGATCTCCCGCACCTCACGGCCCCCCCCTAATACCGAGTTCTCCGCATGTACCCCGCGCCCCACCCAGACTCTTCGTTTCCTTCGTGCCCCCTCGCAGCCTCCAGACCCCCTCATGTCCCCTCATGTCCCCTCATGTCCCCGACCCCCCCCGTCCCCCCGGTTCCCTCCCGTGGCCCCCCCCGCCCCTCCCGTTCCCCCGCGTTGCTCTGCTGCCCTCTAGCGGCGTTCCGCAGCACCACGCGCCCGCAGAGCCCTCTCTGATTGGCGGCCGCTGCTGTCCGTCAAGAGCGCGCCCTCTCGCTATTGGCCACTGCCGGGAACACCCTCCCCTAAACACGGCGGGTCCGGTGGCGGCGGCTCCCGGCGGTTCCCCCTAACGGACCAGGTCGGGGGGGTCTCGGGATCCCGGGCCTCTCCCCGTGGGTCGTGGGGAAGGATCAGCACAGGGCCGAGCTTGCGCTGCCCGCCGTGACTCGAGACTCGCGGGGCACGCTAGGAGTTGTAGTCCCGCCGCTCGCTGCGGCCCCGCCCCGAACACGGAAGTACGCGAGGCCACAGGCGGAGGCGGCTCTAAGATGGCGTCGCCTCCTCAGGGGGGCCCGATGGCCATCGCCATGCGGCTGCGGAACCAGCTCCAGGCCGTCTACAAGATGGACCCGCTGCGGAACGAGGCGAGCGGCCGTACCGGGAGGGCGGGAGGCACCGGGAGGAGGTGGTGGCGGCGACACCGGGGGCCAGCCCGGGAGGGGACGGGCGGTACCGCGGTGGCGCCGCTGGGGGGCGCTGTGAGACCGAGGGGCGGTGCGGGGAGGCGGGGCCAGGGGAAAGGGGCGTGGCCAAGGGGCGGGGCAGGCACCGGACTTGGTGTGTCCCCGGACCCCCAAAATCCCATTTTCTGGTGTAATAAGGAAAAAACAGGGCATCCAACCCCCTTCAAATCCGGTTTTCTAGCGTAATAATGGAATACAGAGTGGTCAGTCCTGTTTTCTGGTATGTTAAGGCATTACAAGGGGGTGCAGCCCCCCAAAATCCCGTGTTCTGCCATAATAATGGAAGACAGGAGGCACAGCTTCCCCAGATCCTGTTTTCTGACATAATAAGAGAAAAGAGGAGGCGTGGCCCCCCAGAATCCCATTTTCTGGCCTTTTCCCATTAAAATAAGACAGTGAGACCAGTCTCTCAAAATCCCATTTTCTGGTGTAATAATGGAAGACACGTGGCAATCCCTACAAAGTCCCATTTTCTGACATATCTTAGCAGGACGGTGGTGGCCAGCCTCTCATAATCTGTTTTCTGGCATATTAAAGCAAGACAAGAGGTGCAACTCCCCAAAATCCAATTTTTTTAGCGTGTTAAGGGAATGGCAGAAGATCCTTGGGCTAAGGGGTTCCAGGTGAAGGACGAGAGGGGTCTCGGGGGTCTCCGGGTGACAGGTGGGGGTGGTCTTGGGATGCTCCAGGTGACAGTGAGGTGTCCCCGCAGGAGGAGGTGAAGGTGAAGATGAAGGAGCTGAACGAGCACATCGTGTGTTTCCTGTGCGCTGGGTACTTCATCGACGCCACCACCATCACCGAGTGCCTGCACACCTGTGAGTGTCCCCACCTGGGTGGGGGGGGGGGCTGTGAGTCCCGTGGGGGTGTGGTCCCACCCCTCCTACACCTGTCCTTGTCCCCCCACGCCTGTCCTTGTCCCCAGTCTGCAAGAGCTGCATCGTGAAGTACCTGCAGACCAGCAAGTACTGCCCCATGTGCAACACCAAGATCCACGAGACGCAGCCGCTGCTCAACCTCAAACTGGACAGGGTCATGCAGGACATCGTCTACAAGCTGGTGCCCGGCCTGCAGCACAGTACGGGGGACATGGGGGGGCTCGGGGGACATGGGGGGGCTCAGGGGACATGGGGGGCTCAGGGGACATGGGGGGCTCCGGGGACATGGCATGCAGCACAGTACGGGGGACATGGGGGGCTCAGGGGACATGGGGGACTCGGGACATGGCATGCAGCACAGTACAGGGGACATGGGGGGGCTCAGAGGACATGGGGGGCTCAGGGGACATGGGGGCTCAGGGGACATGGGGGGCTCGGGGGACATGGGGGGGCTCAGGGGACATGGGGGGCTCAGGGGACATGGCATGCAGCACAGTACAGGGGACATGGGGGGCTCAGGGGACATGGCATGCAGCACAGTACAGGGGACATGGGAGGCTCAGGGGACATGGGAGGGGCTCAGGGGACATGGGGGGCTCAGGGGACATGGCATGCAGCACAGTACGGGGGACATGGGGGGGCTCGGGGGACATGGGGGGGCTCAGGGGACATGGGGGGCTCAGGGGACATGGCATGCAGCACAGTACAGGGGACATGGGGGGCTCAGGGGACATGGGAGGGGCTCAGGGGACATGGCATGCAGCACAGTATGGGGGACATGGGGGGCTCAGGGGACGTGGCATGCAGCACAGTACAGGGGACACGGGGACAGGGACGTGGAGCTTGATGCAGACCGAGAGGAATGGGGATATGGACAAGGAGAGAAAGAGGGATGGGGACAGGGTCTGTGGCGGGGGCTTGGTGCAGTGGAGGGAGGGAGGACAGCCAGGGACTGCCCTCAGGGGCAGGTGGGCCCAGGTGTGTCCCTGAGCCACTTGTCCCTCGCAGGTGAGGAGAAGCGGATCCGGGAGTTCTACCAGTCCCGTGGCCTCGACCGGGTGACGCAGCCCAGCGGTGACGGTGGGACGGGGGGGGCACGGGGGGGGCAGCCAGCTGCAATGCTGGGGGGTGTCGGGGGCACAGGGGGCTGACGGTGCCACCTGTGTCCCCAGACACGGTGGGGGGTGACCCCATGGGGCTCCCCTACAGCACCTTTGACCACTCGCGCGCGCACTATTTCCGCTACGACGAGCACGTCTCGCTCTGCCTGGAGAAACTGAGGTGAGTCCGGGGGGACTGCAGCCCCTCAGTGGGGTGGGGAGGGGACACAGGGGACACTGGGCGTGGCCCCCGACATGTGAGACCCTGGACACGTGTCCCTTTCTCTTCCCGCCACAGCTCCAGCAAGGACAAGAGCAAGGCCATGCTGCAGGTGAGTGGGGATCCCTGCAGACCCCAGGCCTGACCCCCAGCTGTCACCCTGGCCCTGGCAGGGGTGTGTGGGGTCCCTGGAGGTCCCCCACAGCCCCCCCAACCCTCTCTGCCCCTCACAGCAGAAATACGTGAGGTGCTCGGTGCGGGCACAGATCCGACACCTGCGGAGGGTCCTGTGCCACCGGCTGGGGCTGTCCCTGCAGCACGTGAGTGGGAGTCCAGGGGGGGTCCCAGCCCCCAGGGGTGTCCTGGCCCCCCTGACGCAGCCTCCCCGTGCAGGTGCAGATCCTGTTTGACAACGAGCCCCTCCCTGACCACATGACAATGAAGCAGCTTTGGCTCTCACGCTGGTTTGGCAAGGTGGGCATCCATCATAAGGGATGGCAGGCTCTGATTTTGGGGTTCACCCTGTCGGGGAAGTGGTGGGGTGACTCTCTGGGGGTGGTTCAGGGCATTATGGGGTTGAGGGATTGACGATCTTTAATGTGGCTGCAGTGGTGATCTGGGGGGTCCCTGGCCCCTGCATGGCTCCGGCAATGGGGGGTCCCCAAAGAGGTTGGCCAAGTTTGGAGTGCAGCCCCAGGGGAGTCCCTGGGCTGGGATTGGGGTCCCTGTACCAGGGGACTTCTGGGCTGGGGTTCTGGGTCTCTGCCCCAAGGGGATTTTAGGCTGGGGTTTGGGGTCATGGACTGGGATTGGGGAGTCCCTGAGTTGATGTTTGGGATCCCTGCTCTAGGAGAGAGTCCTGGGCTGGGGTTTGGGGTCATGGGCTGGGATGGGGGTCTCTGTCAGGGGGGGGTCCCTGGGCTGAGGCTTGGAGTCCCTACCCTGGGGGTAGTCCCTGGGCTGGGATCTGGGGTCTCTGCCCCAAGGGGGGTCCTTGGCTGGAGTCCCCCAGCTCTGACCCCCACCTTGCCCCACAGCCTGCACCCCTCCTGCTGCACTACAGCATCAAGGACAAGAGGAGGTAGGGGCAGGGGGTGGGCACTGCCCCCCCAGTGCAGCCCTGCTCCCGCCCCCCCACCCCCCATAACTTATACCCTTCTTTGAATTTATTTTTGGAATAAAATTGTTCAAAAGTCCCCTTGAGTCCCTGCTTTGTCTGAGGGGGGCTGGGGGCTGCTGTGGGTGTCTCAGGAGGGTCCCCTCTGCTCCAGCAGCTCCAGGAGCCTGGGGGGGCTGCATGTGGGGACTCAGTGACCCCCGAATGGGCTGCACCCATGGGGGGCTGAGGCATGGGGTGCTGGGGGTGCACTGTGGGGCTATGCAGCCCCTCTGGTCCCCATTCCCCCTCAGCCCCGCGGGCACTCCTCACATCCATCCCGTCACGATCCCGTCACGGCTGCCTGGCGCATGTCCGGCCCCCCTGCCCCACATAATGAGCCTTAATAAAGTCATCAGCCCTTTGATTGCCGGGGGAAGGGGGGAACCTCGCAGCGCCCCCCCGCCCCGCGCGGCCCTAATTAGCCCGGGACAATATTCCGCCATCTGGATCCTCGCGCGGCAGCCACGGGCACAGCTGCAGGCAGGGGGGTCCCGGGGGCGGGGGTGTCCCTGGGGTGGGGCTGGGACCCCACGGCTGCGGGAGGAACAGGTGCCAGATCCCAGTGATCCCGGTGATCCCGGGAACGCGGCTCCGGAGGGGCCCTGGCTGCGGCACGGGGCTCGAAGCCCCCCGGTGCTGACCCCGCTCCGTGGTGCCGGAGCCGGGCGGCTTTCGGGGATCACCCCTCCATCCTCGCCCCCCGAACTGTGGTGGGCACGGTCCAGGACCCACCGGGATGGATGTGGCAGCGGGTACCCCGTGGCCCTTCCTTCATCCCCGGCCCCGCACTGAGCTCGGTTCCCCGCGCCGCAACCCCCGCGCCGCCGCCGCTGCCGGGGGATCCGGTTACGGCCCGGCCCGGCCCAGCTGTCGGCCATCGCTCACCGGGCAGGGGCGGCCGGGCTCGCCTGCCCAAAGCCCCCACCAGGACGAAGGGAAACCCGAGGGCTGCGAGGCCATCCGGGCATGGGGATCCCAACTGGGGCTGGATGGGTGGGGCGGGCAGAATGGGGGTTCCAAATGAGGGTGGAGCGGTGGGGTGCAGGATTAGGGTCCCAGCCGGAGAGGGGGGGGGGCGGGATTGTGAAATGGGGGTCCCAAATAGGACCGGAGGAGCAGGATGGGGGGGCTTAGTAGGGCTGGGGGGCTTGGGGAGTCTCGAGCAGGGACAGAGGGTTTGGGGCATGGCCCAGACAGGGCTGGAGGTGTGGGGGAGCAGGATGGGTGTTCTAAGCAGGGCCACAGGGATTGGGGTGTAAGACTGGGGTCCCAGCCGAGGCTGGAAGGGTGGGGGTGCAGGATGGGGGTCCCAAATGGGATCAGAAGGATGGGTGAGGTATCCTAAATCAAGATGCAGAGCTGGAGGTGTGGGACAGAGATCCCAACTGGCAGCAGAGGGCTGTGGGTGCAGTGTGGGAGTGCCAGCCAGGGCTGGAGGAGTGGAGGAGCCGGATTGGGATCCCAAACAGGGCTGGGGGTGCAGGACGGGGGTCCAAACGGGGGCTGTCTGTGGGGGAGTGGGCGTGTAGGTGGATGGATGGACGGAGGAACAGATGGATGGATGGACGGATGGCGGGGGTAGCGAGGCGGGGGCTGTCCCCGTGTCTGTCAGCAGCGGCTCTGGCAGCCAGTCACAGACGGCAGAGCAGGAAGCCCCCCGGAGCCCCCCACGCCCCCCCCCCCCCAGCCCTACACCCCCTCCCTTATCAGCGCCGGCCCCGGAGGAGCCTAATTCAAACCAACTGCGGGGCTGACGTTGGTAAATGAGCCCCCCGCCCACGGCCTGGCCCCAGCGCCCACGGGGGCTGCCCCGGAGACGGGGGGAGATGAGGGCTGGGGGATCCAGCGGGGCAGGGGCAGGTACTGGGGGGATGTTCCCGTACCCCCGAGGTGCGGTCAAGCTGAAGGCACTTTGATGTCCCCCCGGCCCGTCATGCTCCGAGGGGGCTAATGGCCCCCGGCTCCAGCCCGGCAGAGAGGGAAACCTGAGCCCCCGTCCCCCTGTCCTTAACCTGGGGGGCTGTCGGGGGTCCCCAGCTCTGCCCGAGAGGATCTGGGCATGGCACAGACCCACGTGAGACCAGGGGGACGGGACCCTTAAGAACTCCTTGGCTATGTGGGATCCCCAGGGACCCACTGGGGATGGTGGCACCCCCAGCCTGGAGGGTCCCAGGGCTCGGATATGGGGTGAGAGGTGAAGGGAGCCACCCATGATGTCACAGGGATGTGCCAGGGGGCTGCACGTGCCGTACTGGGGGGGGGGGGGGGGTCTGTGGGAGGGACCCCACAGAGAGACTCCTCAAGCCCCCACCCTCCACAGCCCTGCAGCTCCTGTGCCTTGTGGGGGGCACTGGGGGCACAGCACAGCCCGGGGAGGGAGGCACAGCATCACCCCTCCCTCCCATGCCAGTCCCCAAGCACTGCCCCCTCCTACTCCACACCCCACACCCCAGCCCCCTCCAACACCCCAGAAAACCCACCAGCCCCACGGACTCCCACTCTGGGGGTCCTGCTCACCCCCAGCCGCTGTTCTGACCTGGGGGTGGGCACAGGGGTTGGACCCCGGGCTGCTGAGCCCCCCGGCTGTGCAGAAGCCCCTCCCGGCTGCACCGTCCCCGCCATGCTCCGGCAGCACCGGCTCCTCGCAGCCGTGACAGAGACAGATGAGCCCCCGGCACCCTCACGCCCCATTGCCGGGTGAGGGGCCATGCCCGGCCTCCTGGATCGTGGCGGGCACTGGGATGGGCTGCGTGGGCACCGTGGGGACACGTGTGACACAGCATTGCCCCGCATCCTGACCTCCCACCCCAGGGCACCCACTGGGCCACGGCCATCCATCCCTGTGGTGCCCGTCCCATCCCGTCCGTGGCCTGCGGAACGCGGCACGGGCACGCGGCTGTCACGACGGGAATGAGCTGTCACGACGGGAATGAGCTGTCACGACGGGAATGAGCCACCGCCCCAGCGCGGGGGACGTTCCCTGTAACGAAGCGCCGGGACGAGGCTGATGAGAAAACCCAAACGCAATTTAATTCCTGTCACCGCCTGAGCGGCTCTAAATGACCCCAGGGGGTTCTGACGGGCCCACGCTGAGCCCTCCCTCGCCCGCCCCACACTGTGCCCTCCTCACCCGCGCTGCCCCCCTCCCCGGGCCCGTGTTTCCTGCCCGCTTCCTGAGGATGTGGGCACCGGCACTGGCACCGGGATGCCCGCCGGCGTGGGAAGGGGGGGGCACCTTCCTGCGGACAGAAGGGTCATGGCAGGGCCTGGGAAAGTGCCGCCCCCGGGACCCCACCACCCCCTGCAGCCGCCTGGAGGAACCCCGGGATTGCTCGGAGCAGCCGCGCTGGTGATGGGAGCACGTGTGGCACCAAGCCGGCCCTGCCGCCGGCATTCCCGGACTGCCCGGGACCCTGGAGGCGCAGTCCCAGCTGCTGGGTGCTGACAGGGCGAATGTCACCAGCGCCAGGGCCACCGAGCACCGTCAGCCCCTGTTGGCACGGGTGCGAGGCGTGGTGGGGCCGTGGGAGCGGGGTCAAGGCACCCCTTCACATCTCCCGGTTTATTTTGGCCGCCGGAGTTTCCTCCAAGCCTTTGTCCGGTGGCTGCAGTCCCCCCGCGCCCCCCGGGCGTCTCCGCACCGGCGGGGGGATGCGCCGCGGGAGCACCGCCCCGGCACGCCCCACCGGCACCGGCACCGGCGGCGTGGGAGTGCGGGGAGGAGGCTCCGGTGCCGTTGGGTCTGCCACGGGCACGGGTGGGAGGACATGGGATGGGACATGGGACAGGACATGGGATGAGACATGGGACAGGATATGGGATGGGATGGGACATGGGATGGGATATGGGATGGGATATGGGATGGGACATGGGAAGGGACATGGGACGGGAGATGGGATGAGACATGGGACAGGATATGGGATGGGATGGGATGGGACATGGGATGAGACATGGGACAGGATATGGGACATGGGATGAGACATGGGATGGGATATGGGATGAGATGGAACATGGGATGGGATATGGGACGGGATATGGGATGGGACATGGGATGGGATATGGGATGGGACATGGGAAGGGACATGGGACGGGAGATGGGATGGGACAGGATATGGGAGGGGATATGGGATGAGACATGGGATGGGACATTGGATGGGACATGGGATGGGATATGGGATGGGATATGGGATGGGATATGGGACAGGACATGGGATGTGGCATGGAGTGCACAGGGGACGCACACAAGGGGTAGAGATGGGCACAGAGGGCAGGTGTGGGTGCTCTTGGGGGGTGCCAGTGGTTTGGGTTTGGGTGTTGCTGCCCCGACGTGGATGCTGGTGCCGTGGTGTGGGTGCCACAGCAAGAGTGCCATGGTGCCAGCACCACGGTGTGGGTCCTGGTGCTGTGGCATGGCTCCCAGTGCTGTGGCGTGGGTCCTGAAGCCACAACGTGTGTCCCAATGCCATGCGGGTCCCAGTGCCATGACGTGGATCCCAGTGCCACAATGTGGGTCCTGGTGCCACAAAGTGGGTGTCAGTGCCATGGTGTGGGTATCGGTGCCATGGTGTGTGTTCCAGTGCCACAGTGTGGGTGTCAGTGCCACAAAGTGGGTGCCAGTGCCATGATGTGGGTGCCAGTGCCATGGTGTGGGTATTGGTGCCACAGTGTG
Organism: Vidua chalybeata; assembly: GCF_026979565.1. Taxonomy (NCBI): domain Eukaryota; kingdom Metazoa; phylum Chordata; class Aves; order Passeriformes; family Viduidae; genus Vidua; species Vidua chalybeata. The sequence continues at coordinate 70,884,995 of NC_071533.1, forward strand.
GGTGCCAGTGCCATGATGTGGGTGCCAGTGCCATGGTGTGGGTATTGGTGCCACAGTGTGGGTGCCAGTGCCACAAAGTGGGTTCCAGTGCCACGGTGTGGGTGCCAGTGCCACAGTGTGGGTTCCAGTGCCACGGTGTGGGTGCCAGTGCCACGGTGTGGGTGCCAGTGCCACGGTGTGGATGTCAATGCCACGGTGTGGGTGCCAGTGCCACGGTGTGGGTGTCAGTGCCACGGTGTGGGTGCCAGTGCCCCGGTGTGGGTTCCAGTGCCACAGTCTAGGTGCCAGTGCCATGGTGTGGATGTCAATGCCACGGTGTAGGTGCCAGTGCCACGGTGTGGGTGCCAGTGCCATGATGTGGGTGCCAGTGCCATGGTGTGGGTATTGGTGCCACAGTGTGGGTGCCAGTGCCATGGTGTGGGTGTCAGTGCCACGGTGTGGGTGCCAGTGCCCCGGTGTGAGTTCCAGTGCCACAGTCTAGGTGCCAGTGCCATGGTGTGGATGTCAATGCCACGGTGTAGGTGCCAGTGCCATGGTGTGGGTGTCAGTGGCACCGCGGAGGCCCCGGTGCCCTGTGAGTCCCAGTGCGGTGGCGCTCTCCATCCCGCCATTGTTCTGCCCTTTGAAGTCGGTGTTTCCTGGCGGGTTTGTCCCGGCCCGTCTGCGCCGGTGCTTCCCAGCCATAAATCACCCAGCACGGGGCTTCGATGCCCACGTGCCCACGGCCACAGCCTGGCAAGGGACTCCCACCGAGCCCACCTTCACCTGGAACCTGCCAGGGCAGGGCAAGGACTCACTGGCGCCCCATGGTACTGTCAGGATAGACATCACAGCGGTCCCTTCCCCATGGACCTCCCATCCCCCGTGACTCCCGATGGTATAACGGGATGTGGATAACCCCGGGGTTAGGATCTGGGGCAAATCACAGCAAGATTGGAAGTGCCCATGACAGCCCAGCCGATGTGCCAGGGCTTAGGACGGTCCCTCCACTCCTGTCTGGCTGCCCCCAGCGCCCCGAGGCTTCCGTCCGGGCCCAGCGCTGACGGCACGGCCGTTCCCTCCGCTATTCCCAGCATTTCCTGGGGTTTATTGTCTTTCCCTCCCTGTCCCACCTTCCTCGCAGGAAACCCTTCGTCCCACGGGGCCGGCGGCTCCGTTACCAGCAGGACGGCGCTCCCGGCCCCCTCCCCATGGGAAGGGGTACACCTGGCGCCCCGGGAGCTGCTCAAGTGCCCAAATCCTGCTCAGACCCCGGTACCGAGGGGTCCCGGCTATACCACGCAGGTCTGAGCCCCCGTCACGGCCGTGCCGGTGTCGATACCGGGGTCCCACGGCGGAGAAGAGGCTGGGGACTGTCCCCAGAGCCCGTCTCCAACGGCGGGGCGTGTTCTGCCACGGCTGTGTGTTCCACCAGTCCCCTGATCCCTAAAACAATTTGGGTGCGTTATTGCAACGCCGCGTCGCCGTCTGCCGGATAATTGCATGTGATCCCGGCAGGGAGGGGCCGTGCCGCCATCATCCCGCGGCTCTGACGGCGGCACCGGGCTCCCGCCGTGGGACAGGGGCTGGAGAGAAGTGGGAGAGCCCAGCACGACAAGGGGGTGCTCCTGGAGGGGTTAACCGGGGTCTGCTCCCTCCCCTTCCCCGTCTCATCCCATCTCCATCCCCATCGCCGTGTCCGTTCCATCCCCATTGCATCCTCATCTCCACCTTATCCCATCCTCATCCTCATCCATCCTCCCGCTCTTCCTACACCCCCCGGACCCCCACACCCCCCCCGGGGCCTCGGGCGGCAAATTCCAAAGGGCACCCGGGAAGATTAATGGCGGGGCCGGGGCCGGGGCCGGGCCGGCCGGTAACCGGATCGCCCCGCGGGAGCAGGAATGCGCCGCTGACCCCGCCGTGCCCGCCTCGCCGCGAGGGTCCCGCCACGCGGGGTCACCACGGGCTCAGTCACCACGGGCACCGTGCAGCCCCTGCCCCAGCCAGGGACATCCCACAGTCCCCAAACCCGACGGGGCTCTGTCCCCGGATCCCCAAACCCAGAGACACGTCCTGGGGACCCAGGGACAGGCACCGGCCCCGAGGTCCCTGGGATGGGGTGACACACACATCACGCTTCCCATTCTGGGATGGCTGCCACGGTGCCACCTCCCTGCCCACATCCAGAGGATGCCACGTGCCATCTCCTCTACCCCACAGCAAGATGGGCACCAGGGGCTCCATCTCCCTCTGTTCGCCCCATCCTCAGGAGAGCAGAGACCCCTCCTCCAGCCCCCCGGGAATGGGGACACGCAGCGTTGTCGTGCCGTGCCGTGGGGCATGTGGCGTGGAGGCCGCGGGGACTGCGGGGGCCGTGGGGGCGGCAGGCGGCCGGCGCGGAGCAGCTGTCGGGTCTAAAGTTACGGTGGCGGCTGGGGGCGGGGAGCGAGGCCCAGAGAGGGACGGGGTCCCCGTGGGGGTGTCCTCGCTTGGGGTCCCCCTGTTGTCCCAGCCCGAAGCTCCCGCGGGGCGCAGGGCCGGACCCCGCCAGGCGGGGAGGATGCAGGACAGACCGGGGCTAAGAATAGCGCTGGGATGGGAGGAGGAGGAAGGATGGGGCTTCCTCTGCGACGCCTCTTCTTCCTCCTACCCGGCTCTGCCAGGCAGCACGTGTGACACTCCGAGTGCCACCTGACCCCCCCCCCCCCCCCCGCGCTGTCCCGCACCCCCATTCCCAGTGTGACAGCCCCTGCTGCCGGCTGCAATCGACAGTGTCCCCCGGAGCACCCAGCGTGCCCGCAGCCCGTACGAGTGCCACCCCCACCACTCCCTGCCGCTGTCACCCCCCGCCGCTGTCAGGCCCCATCACCACTGTCACCCCCCGCCGCCGCCGCGTTTCGTTGCACTTCACTTTTTAATTAACCTCGGGGCGCTGCCTCGCCGGGGTTAATGGCAGCGGTGACCCGCGCGGCCATCGATCCCCCCGAGCCCTGTGCCGTGCTCGCGGCGACGGACGGGCCCCCTCGGGGTGCTGCGGGATGACAGGGGCGTGTGCACCCCCCCTCCCCTTCAATCCTACGCATGGCAGAGTCCCGTAGGACCCCCGGGGTGCCCCCACTCTGCTGCCACCACTGTGGGCACGCATTTCTCGAGGTGTCCCCAGCCAGGTTTAGGGGTGGTCCCATAGTGGCCCTGGTGCCACGTCCCCCCCCCCTCCCCTCATTGGGGACCCCCTCCCGGCCATTCAGTGGTCCCGTGGCAGTGCCAAAGGCGGGGTCCCGCCCCCCTGCAGCCGCCCCAGCCCCCTCCCTGCTCAGGTGCCCCTGTCACCCCTCCGTGCTTTAATCCGGGGGTCGTTCATCTTGGGCGGGGGCCGGGCTGTCAACGCCCAGACGGGCCATTTCCGAGCCGAGTCCCCCGCGCTCAGCCCTAATTGAATCCTCATGGCCCCGCCGCCGCCTCGGCCCCGCCGCGGCACCCGCCGCGGCACCCACCACCGTCCCGCTGCCCGCAGCAGGTCTCCCATGGGTCCCGGTGCCACGGGCACGCTGGGGGTGCCCCACGCCGGGCACAAGCCGGAGGCACTCGGAGCGCCCCCCACCCTCTCCAGCCGCCCCATCCCGGTTGCTGCCCCCCCTCCCCCTGCACAGAGACCCCCGCTCTGTGGGCAGCGGTTACGCGGCCCCACGCCACGACTCTGCCCCACGGCGGGATGGGGATCCCACGCCCCAACAGCCCAGCCTGTCCCCGCTCCCCAAAGCCACAGGTCAGCTCCGGACGGACCCCGACCCCATGGGGGTCCCAGCGGGTCCCTCTGTTGGGGCAGGGGACGGGGAGTCCCCCCCATCCTGGAGTGCCGTGCGGGGGTCAGGGGGCGTGGGCGGCCGAGAGCCCGGCGGGGGGGCAGCGGCGTTTGCTGCAGCCGGAGCCTTTGAAATGCAACCCCCCCGCCCCGCCCACGGCCCATTTGGCCGGAGTTTGGCCCAGGCACAAATGGAGGCCCCGGAGCGAGCAGGGGATTCCGGGGGGGGGGGCGGCAGCTGGAGCCGGAGCTGGCGGGACCCGCTGACCCCGGCCGCTCCCTGGCACTCTGGCACTGGCACTCGTGGCTCCACGTGTGTGTGCGCCCGCACACGCGTGTGGCGGCTCCGGATGTGAGCTGGTGTGTCCGTGAGCCCTCCATGCACACCCGGACACACCTGCACACGCCTCTGCACACCTGCACGCACCTGCACACAGCTGTGCCCGCACACACGGCCGCGAGGAGCCTGCTGGGGCGGTTGTGGCCACGCAGACAACACGGGTGTGGGAGCCGTGGAGGCATGTGCAGGGCCCCTTGTGTCCCTAGTCCTGCGCTGTCCCCATGTCCATATCCCCATCCCATCCCATTCCCCCCCGCTCCCCCCGTGCCGTGGTTGTGCTCAGAGCCCCGGAGCGCGGGGGGCGATGCCGCTCCTCTTAATGAATCGATGATTTGCCAACAGCCCCAGGGAGGGATCCCCGTCTCCCCTGGCTCCCCCGACTCCCGACACATCCATCCCCATTCACCGGAGCCAGGTGTAATCCCATTATTCCCGGCTCCGCTGAGCTCCCAGCCCACCACAGGGTCAGGATTTATTGCCAGTAATTGCTGGGGTCCCGTCCCCCGGCGCGGGGGGGTTCCCGGCACCCCCCCGGCGCTGCCGCCGCTCCTTACACTTTAATTCCGCACCGAGCTGTTCCCTTATTAAAGGAAAATTCATTTGCCAGCGATTTCCATGTGCCGGGGCCGCGCGGGGCCGAGGCCCTAATCGCGTTACAGAGCGCTGCGGCGCAATATTGGGATGGAGCCGATAAATAATGGATCAGGGCGGCGCGGGGCGGGGGAAGCGCGTTCCGGGGGCGCCGCACCCCGAATTGTGTTACCCCCGGCGCTGCGCTGGCACCCCAGCACCCTGCTCCTGCCACCCCGCTCCCGGACCCCTGGCACCCCAGCACCCCGCTCCCGGCAGCTCTCCGGGGTGTGCGGCCCCGGGTGGGGGAATACCCGGAGCTGCCGGTGCTTGGAGCCCCCAGGATGGGGGATGCTGGGTGGGGGGACACGGCAGCAGCCCCGGATCCAGCACGAACACCCCCTCGGTGCCCCCTCATGCGTGGATCACGTGCACACACAACCCCCCTCACGTGTGTACACTCGTGAACGCACACACACACACACACACACACAAACACACACACAAACACACGCGTGTGCCCCGGTGCTGCTCATGGCGGGGATAGGGCATGAGGGGCTGAGAGATGGCTGGGACCCGAGGTCCCAGACCTCCAGGAACCCCCCCCAGAGACCCCCAGGGACACCCCCGGGGTGGAGAAGTGGGACAAAGGCGGAGGCTGTTAGTGCCACACCGGGGGTAGGTACCCTGCGATGCCCTCAGCCCCACGCCGTGGACGTGCCCATTACCGTCCCCTCGGGCCATGGGCCAGCGCCGGGCACTCTCCCGGCTCCGCAGGAAGCTCCCGTGTTCCTGCAAAACCCCCGAGGGCTCGTTTTGTTCCCACCCTGTGGCCTGGTTTGGGGTGAAAAGCGTTTCCCATCCTGTGTTCCTGGCAGCTGGAGCCAGCACTTCCCACACCGAGGGGAAGCCGGAGGGGTCGGGCAGGGTGGGAGGGGGGGCTTAGCCCACCCCAGAAATGCCTCACCGGCCGCCTCGGGGCACGAGTGGGGGCTCGGGGAGGGAAGGAGGTGCCAGCACCATGACCTGGGAGCACCCCTGGGCGCAGGGATTCACCACAAGAGAAACGCGGGGGATAATGGGGGGTTGATGAGAGGGGCCGATGGGGTGAGGGTGACACCCCATCCATCAGGGTGAGCACCACTGCTGGAGATCTGGCGGGTTCCTGCAGATTCCCGTGCCGCAGCCCGGTGGGAGCGCTCCCACATTCCCAGCCCGGGGCTCGGCTGCCGAGATCCCGCTGGCCCCGGAGGAGCCGGAGCGTTCCAGAGGGGTTTGCTCGGCGGGTGGGCGGCCGCAATTCCCCATCCACACCAGAACGTGGAATCACCCTGAGAAGCGATTTCCCGGTGTGCGTGTCCCAGAGCGTTAAACCAGGGCTGAGACCGCGGCCCCCTCCATGGGGCTGGGATCCCCGGCAAGGGTTGGGACTCCTGGCAAGAGCTGCGACCCCCATTCCCTGCTCACCGGGCACCCAGGGCCTTGTGTGGCCGGCACGGTGGCCTCATTCCAGCGGTGCTGCTGGATGGGACTGGGCTCGCAGCGGTCCATCCGAGTGCAGGACCGCTGGCAGCTCCGCTGGGGGGTTGGGAATGGGGGTCCCAGCTCGGGACGGGCTCCATCCCCCGGTGAGAGCCGGCGGCACGTGCGGCCGCGGCAGCTCCGCCATCTCCCCGCGCCCTGCGGAGAGGACAAAAGCCGCGTGCGAGGAATCCGTGCAAACGCCGCTGTGCCCGGCACGCCGCCGTGCGAGGGGCCCCGTGTCCCTCTCCCAAACCGAGCCCCCTCCCCACCCCCCCACCCCCCCACCCGCCGGCCTTTAATTGCTCCGGCTGCTGGGAAATTTCAAGGTTGAATTTGTCAAACTCCGATTTCCAGCCGGGAGATCGCGTTCTGCCTTTGTCAGCAAGATTGGAAAAAATCCCCCCCCCCCCCCCACTCCCTCCCGCCCCCTCCCCACTTCCATAATCCTGGCATCGGCGCTGCCGGATCCCCCTGCACCTGCTCCCCCAGGCCGGCTCCGTGTGCTCCCACCGGCCCCCCCCGGCACCGTCCGCAGGTTCATTACCGCCGTGACCCCCGTGACCTCGCCATGTCCCCGATCCCAGCGACAGATCCATGGGGACACCGGACGGGATTGGGGCTGGGGGGTACCGAATCGCCTCTCCGGAGGGGCAATTCGGCATCCCCCAGCCCCAAACCCGCCGGATAATCCGGACGCGGCGTCGCCAGCCGGGCCTCACCTGCGTGTGCGGCATCCCGGGATTTTTACGAGCGGCCGAAATCCCGGAGCTATTTGTACCGGGAAAGGGCAGCGGGAATGTGGCGGGGAGGGGGGGCGAATTTATGGCTCTGAAACCCAAAACCCACCCAAAAGGGCTTAATCACTCCCAGCCGCGGCCCCGATGCTTTTATGGGGCATTTTAGAGCAAAAGAGCCAATAAATTTTTGGGTGAGGGTAAGAGCCGCGGTGAGGATGAGGAGGAGGGGGGACCCACTGGGGTGGGTTAAAATGGGGGACACAACAGGGGGGAGGCGCGGGGCTGCGCCCCGGTAGTGGCGGAGAGGGGTCGGTCCCCCCCCCTCGACAGGGGGGGCGTCGGTGGCTCCTCCTCCTCCTCCTCCCGGTATCCCGGGGCTTTAAGGCGGTGGAACGGGAATCGCGGGGCTGGGGGGGGGGGGCGGCGGCGGCGGGTCCCGGTCCCGGCGCGGGTCCCGGTCCCGGCATGACCTCGGCGGGGGAGGCGGCCGGTTCCCCCCCGCTGCCCGCCGCGGTCGGCGGCCACCGGCGGAGCCCCCTGGACCGGCTCCCGCCCCCCGCCAACACCACAAAACCGCTGACCCCCTTCGGCATCGAGGACATCCTTGGACGTCCCCGCGGCGGGAGCCCCCCCGGGACCGGGACCGGTCCCGCCGCCCCCCCCGCCCCGACAGGGCCCCGCGGCGGCGGCGGCGGCTGCGCCCCGGCCTCGCCGCTCTGGGCGCTGGAGGAACTCGCCAGTAAAACCTTCCAGGGGCTGGAGCTGGGAATGCTGCAGGCGGCCGGAGGTACCGGGGCCGGGGGGCTGCCGGGGCGGGGGGGCTCCGCCGGGAGCGGGGCGGCCACCGGGAACCGGGCACCGGGCAGGTGGCGGGGCTGGAGGGCGGTGGGGAGGCCGTGGCGAGGCCAGGGACGCCCCTCGTCCCCGTCCCGGGAAGTTTCCTCATTGTCCCAGAGGGGCGAGCGGGGCTGCGAGGCCCGAGAAGCCGCCGGTGCTCGGCCGGGACAGCGGGGACACGCGGCAGCCTCAGTCCGAAGGGAGGGAGAAGTCCCGGGGCCGGACACAGGGAACCGGAACGAGCCCCGGCCCCGGTGAGCCGCCACAGGCACCGAGGTACCGGAGCTCCGGGAGAATCAGCCGCGCCGGGGCCGGCAGTTTTACCGGGAGCCGCGGGACCGGGCGGTGGATCGGCGCCGCCGAGTCGTGACCGTGACCGTGACCGAGCGCGGGGGCCGAGCGGCGGATCGGGCCCGCCGGCAACGGAAACCCGGTACCGGCCCCGAGCCTCAGGGGGACGGCGGCTCCGTCCGGGGCTTGGCCTGCTGGAGCAGCCCTGTACCGGCGGGGTCCGACGGCCGCTCACGGACGGGGACGAACCGACCCCGCATCCACCGGGCTCGGCCGAAACGGGAGGACGGGCGGAAACCGACAGCCAGCACGGCGCCTCCGGGAATGAAAAAATCCGTTACTGGGTTGGAGAGGCGGACGCGGACGGACAGATCGAGTCTCCGGGATTTAACGGAAAATCCCTCACACGGAGGGACACACGGACCGGCAAAGCACGGCGTCGCCGGGAATGAATAAAACCGTTACCGGGACAGCCAGACCGACGCGGACAGACCGAAAAAGGCTCCGGTAATTAAAGCAGAAAAACGATTCCCGTCCCTTACTGAGACGGACAGAGAGAGTCTCCGTGATTAACGTGGAAAAAAAAATATTACCGGGACGGACAGAACGACAGTCACGGCAGAGCAGCGTGCCGGTAATTAACGGATACGATTGGGCACAACGCGATTCACGCCGGTAACGAAAAACCCTTTGGACAGACGGACACGGACCGCTAGATCAGCCCTCCCGTGAGTAACCGAACCTTCGTTACCGATCGGACAGATGAACGAGGATGGAGCCAGACTCCGGTAATTAACGGGGGAAAAAAAAAATCCCTAATTACGGAGAGTCGCTCCGGTAATTAAGGAGCCATAGCGTGCAGACAGACGGACAGATAGAGCAGCGATCCTGTGATTAACGAATAAACCAACTCGTTAACGGGCGGACAGACGAACAGAACGAGGACGCCTCGGGCTCCCGGTTTTAAGGTAAAAACCCTCGTTATCTGACGGACGGTCACGGCATGGAACGAAATAAGTGAGCGAAAATATCCCATTACCGGGTGGACAGACGGACAGGAACGGGGGCGAAGAAAATCTTTTTTCCGGGACGGACAGACGGGCAAAAACGGGGCCGATCGGAGCTCCCGGAATTAAGGTAAAAAGGCCCGTTACCGGACGGACATATCGATAGAAAATGGATCAAAAAAAAAAAAAAAAAAAAAACAAACAACCAAAAACACCGAAACAAACCGTTACCGGGTCATCAGACAGACAAAAAAGGGAACGATAGAGGCTCCCGGGCGGAGGTAAATTCCCGTTACCGGCCAGACGGAAGGACAGACACGGGATTAATAAAAATGAACGAAAAAAAAAAAAACCGCTGCCGGCCAGAAAAACACGGGAGCGATCGGGGTTCCCGGAGCGGGCCTGAAGCTCCGGTACCGGCCGGACAGATGGACACGGCAGAGCGGGGATCTCGGAATTAACAAAACCCGGTCGCGAACCGGCCGCGGGTAACGGCGGAACGAGCCGGGACTGGCGGACAGATGGAGGTGCCGGTAATTCAGGTAAAACCTCGTTACCGGGACGGACCCACCGACACAGCCGGGACAGCCCAGGGCTCCCGTGATGAACGAAAACGCCTTTCGCTGCGACGGAAGGACGGACTGACCACGGAGAGATCAGGGCTCCCGGAACGGGGGTAAATCCCCGTTACCGGGAGGGACGGACGGACAGAAACGGGGCCGATCGGGGCTCTGAGAGTGGAGGGGAAGCCCCGTTACCGGACTGACGGACGAACGCGGCATCGATCGGGTTTTCTTGACCTTGGTAAAGCCGTGCTACCGGGACGGACCCACGGACTCGGCCGGGACCGCCGGGGGCTCTTCTACCGAACGAGGAGTGGAGTCCGCGCTGCGAGAGAGCCCGGGAGCCACGGCTGTTACCGGGGGACGCACGGCCCGAGCGAGCCGCGTTATCGAGAGGCGGATCGGTGCCACCGGCAGCGGCGGGGCTGGAACGGACCGGGGGCCGGAGCGGGAAGGAGATCGGGACAGCGATCGGGATCCCGCCGGCGGCGTGGAGCCGTGCCCGGGGTGGCGATCCACATCTCGCCGGGGGTTCTCTAGGTCGCTACGGGCAGCAGCGACCGCACCGGCACCGGGAGAGGCGACGGGATCGAATCTGAGGATCACCACGGCCTCGGTTCTCCTGGAATCCTAGAGAAGAAGGATGCCGGTTCTCTACCGAGGTTCCCGGCTTCATTCCTGCCCGCCGGAGCCGCCGCCGGCGGGACACGGGTGTATCAGCCCCGGTCGCAAGGGGGGCGACTCCGACACGACCGCGGCCGCTGTAGAACGATGACTCCCGGTTTCTGGCGCCGGCCGCGGTTCGGTTTGCTCCGTTGGGTTGGGCACGACTCGTCTGCCTTCGGTTCGATGTGGGCCGGTTCGTCTCCGTTCGACCGGGAGTCGGCGGGGCCGGGACGCACCCGCAGGGCTCGGCGGGGCCGGTGTGGCTGCAGTTACCGGTGCCCCGGCACTGCTGTGCCCACAGGTCGGGACTCGCAGTGCTCGGGGCGGGTCCCGGTGCGTGTACCGGTGTCTTTGACCTGACGCCGCTGCCCCCGCAGGTCGAGGCCCGCGGTGCTCTGCGCGGCTCGGCGGTGCCGGTGCTCTCGGGGTCCCCGTGCCGGTAGCCTGCCCCACAAGCCCTTCCCCGCCGGGCATCCCGGTGCTGCTGCGGTTCCCGGTGCCGTTACCGATGCGATGCCCCCGCACCCGCAGGCACTTCACAGCCGGGCGCCCGGGGGCCGCTCCCCGGTGCGGGTCCCGGTGCTGCTCCCCGGTCTCCGTGCCCTAACCCCGCTGTCTCCGCAGGTCCGTCCCCGCCGGGCGCCTCTGGCCCGCGCCCTCCCTGCAGGAAGCGTCGCAAGTCCCGGACCGCGTTCACGGCGCAGCAGCTGCGGGAGCTGGAGCAGCGATTCCGGCGGCAGCGCTACCTCTCCCCGGTGGACCGGGACGCGCTGGCGGCGCGGCTGGCGCTCTCCGCCGCTCAGGTCATCACCTGGTTCCAGAACCGCCGCGCCAAGCTCAAGCGGGACCTGGAGGAGCTGCGGGCGGACGTGGCCTCGCTGCAAGCGCTGCCCCCCGCCGCCCTGCAGCAGCTGGCGGGGCTGCCCGAACCCCCGGGGGCTCCCGGTACCGGCACCGGGACCACAGAGCCCGCCGAGCTCTCGGAGGAGGAGATCGACGTGGCGGACTGAGCCGAGCACGCTCGGCTCCGTTCGGATCCACTGGGACCGAGACTGCTCCGTTCGGATCCACGTGGCTCCACTCGGGCCGGCTCGGCCGAGTTCGGATTCACTCGGGTCCGAGACTGCTCCGTTCGGATCCGGCGGACTCCGTTCGGCTCCGTCCGGGTGCACTCGGGTCCGTTCGGAGTGACTCGGCCCCGCCACACCCGCTCGGCTCGGTTCGGAAAGGAGCCGAGCCCAGCCCCGCCCCCTCGGTGCACCCTTTTGCGGCTTTTTTTTTTGTTCGTCTTTCCATTGTTTTGTTTTTTTTTTTAATTTTATTTTCTATCGGCCCCCGGTGTAAATATTTGCAATAAAGGCAACACCTTAATATGGACCCCAGAGACCTCCACCCCCCACTTTTTTTCCGGGCGAGCACCTCCCACCGCGGGCATTAATTTGTTTTAACCGGTGATTAATTACCGGCTGCGGCCGCCCCTGCCCCCTCAATTTGCATATTAATCAAATTGTATTTGATCTCACGCCTGTCACACCCTCCCCTCAAGCTCCTGTCACCAACCAGTGACATTAAGGGGGGGTGGAGACCCCCCCTCGCTGTCCCCTGGGGCTGGAGTGACATGGGGAGTGACGGGGGACAGAGGGGGGACACGCGAGGGAGAGGGGTGGCAGGGAGGCTGAGGGCCACCAACCCAAAACAAGGCCAGAGAGAAAAAGAAATCTCAGCTTTATTAAAAAACTCAACTTGGTACAAATCCCTGAGGGGCCACGGGGAACAGCCCAGGCCCAACCCCTCAGCACACCCCAGCAGCCCCAAGGCACGAGAGGGAGACATTCCCACCCCTGGCAGTGGGGGGACAAGGCACAGGCAGGTACAGGCAGGAGATTGGGGGGGGGGCTGCCAGGGGCCCCCCCAACAGAGCAGGGTCAACTGAGCAGCCCCCTGGGGGTGGCCTTGCCCTTGGCACGGGGCATGGGGGCCGGGGTGGCATGGGCCGGGTGCTTGAGTTGCAGCAACAGCTTGCTGCCCTCCAAGGTGGCACCCTGGGGACAGAAGGAGCTGGCACCGGGACAGGTCCCCTGTGGGGACAGGGTGTCCCAGGGCCACCCGAGGGGTGGAGGGGGGTCCCACAAGTTCCCCCAGCTCACCTGCATGGCCCTGAAGGCCTCCTCGGCCTCTGCTTTCCCGCAGAAGTTGATGAAGGCGCAGTGGCGGCCCGGGAGCAGCCGCACGGAGCGGATCTCCCCAAACCTGGGGGGCACAGACCCCCAAATGTAGGGGGGCAACAGTTAGAGATTGCTAAATGGGGAGGTGGAGGGTTAGAGACCCCCAAACCTGCAGGGTCAGAGACTCTCAAACATGCAAAGCAAGGTTTGCCAACCCCCAACAGCTGGGGAAGGGTGAAAGACTCCCAAAGATGGAGACTGAGACACCCCCAAGTCTCCAGAATGGGGGAACAGAGACTGCCAAACCTGAGGAGGAACAGTTAAAGACACCCCAAGCTGTGGGACAGAGACCTCCCAAACCTGTGGGCGGTGTGTGAGTCAGACACTACTTCCCAAGCATCCCTTGCAGGTCAAAACCACCAGAGAATGAGGATAGAGACAGAGCTGGGGAGCTTGGGGGGTCACCAGGGGCTGTGCCAGGGGCTTGGGGTCCTGGACGAGGAGAGGTCCTGGGGGTCACTCACCGGCCGAAGGCACGACGCAGCACCTTCTCGTTGATGTGGGAGGTGACGTTGCCCACCCAGAGCGGGAAGCAGTCCCTGCCAAGAGCCATCCTGGCGTCATCAGAGCCAGCACTGCCCCGCTCTGGGCCCCCCCTCCCAAATCACCAGAGCCCCGTACCTGGCGGGGTGGCTCGGTGGCAGTGTTGGGAAGTCACTGGCGACAGCAGGTGCCCGTTCCGGGTCTTTTCTGGGGGTCCTGGCACTGCCTCCCGTCACACTTTTGTCACCTGTGTCCTGGCAGCTCCCGGTTGTCCATCCTGCTGCCGAGGGGCCAAAGGGGTTCAGCACCCACTGGGGACACAGGGATACCCCCGGGGTCCCCCCAGCCCACCCACCCCTGTCCCTTACCAGGGAGAAACAGCGGCTCCTTAGCCTTGAGCAGGAAAGGGGACACGGGGACGCCCCCGGGGCGGCTGCACTGCTGTGAGGGGACAGGGGTGAGGCGTGGGGGGCACGGCAGGACAGGGGGCAGGGGGTAGGGGATTGAGAAAGGGGGGGGGTCTCACCTGCAGCAGGGCCCTGCAGGCCTCCAGCTGCGTGGCTGCCTCAGCATAGGCCCCGTCCTGCAGCAGCAGCTCCTCGAAGGTGCGCGCGGCCTCGGCGTAGCGCTGGGGGCCGGAGGGCACCTGCGACCCCCTGCCAGGCCCCACAGGCACCCCGCACCCCCCACCCAGCCCAAATGGCACCTCAAAGCCTCACTGACATCCCCCAGCGCAGCCCTACCCCGCCCCAATAACACCCTGCAGCACCCCCAGTGCCCTGCCCGGTCCTCCCAGGCCCAACTCACAAATAACGTGACCAGCCCCACCCCTCAGCCACTGCACCCTACAGCTCCTCCAGTGCCCCACAGCCCCCACCCAGACCCACTCGCACCCCTCAGCCCCCTGCCCAGCCCAGCAGCACTCCAAAATTCCCAGTTTGTCTCCAACACCACCCCACAACACCCTTCAGCCATCCTGAAAGCCCCATCCTCACTCCTAGAACCCACCCAGCCATGGCACCCACCTCCTGCAGTCCTCCCCCCCAGGACTCCAGCCCCCTGCACAGTCCCTGGAGCCCCCCCCCAGGTACCTGAAGCCCCCGCAGGGCCTTGCCCTTGCGGAAAGAGCCCTTGGGCCAGCCAGGCCGCAGCGCCAGCGCCGCCTCCGCGTCCGCCAGCGCCTCCTCGTACCGGCCCAGCTTCTCCAGGCAGTAGGAGCGGTTCCCCAGGAAGCTGTGGGGATGGGGGGTGTCACTGAGGCCTGTCCCTCCCACCCCAGGAGCCCCGGCTCACCCCAAAGCCCCTCTGCTCACCGGTGTTCCCGGGGGTTCAGCTCCAGGGCGACGGTGAAAGCCCAAACCGCCTCGGTGTGCTGGCCCATCTGGGCTGCCTCGATGCCATGGCCTGGGGAGGTGACACAGGGCAGGACAGTCCCCCCAGCACAGCCCCTCTGAGCTGGGGAGAAGCAGGGAGAGCCCCCAGTGCCCTCCCCTCGCCCCTCTGGGGGTCCCTGCACTGACCTGCAAGCGCCAGGCTCTGCTCTAACGTGCTGGGGCTGGGTGGCCTGGGCTGGAGGGGCTGCGGGGACACAGGTCTCTCCACAGGCTTCCCCCTTCCCTTCTCTGGCACCTTCCTGCTTGGCTCCACGTTCTGCGTCCCGGGGGATTGGTCACTGCCCGGGGGAGGCAGCCGGACCCCCGCCTTCTCCCGCGCTTTGCAGACAAAAGTGCAGCTCAGGTCCAGCTCCTCCTGGGGAAGCAGGGAGGGATGGGCAGGCAGAGCCCTGGGACCCCCCCCCAACCCCAGGTGGTCCCCCTGGGGAGACTGTCCCTCACCTCTGTCACCGCTGTGTCCTCTGGCACAGGCTCCTCCGAGGGGACTGTGGAGTCCCCAGGGCACGGGGAGGGCTCTGGGCAGCATCCCTCATCCTCAGCACCATTTGAGGAAGGCCCAGCGCCTGCAGGGACACTTGGGGGGCTCTGCAAGGAGAGGGAGGGGGTGAGGTGACAGGGCTAAGGGGTGCTGGCTGGCCCCCCACCTCTGGGCACCCCCAGAATGGCACAAGGGGTCTGGACCGGTCACTCACTGGGTCAGCGTTCTCTTTGTTCTTCTGCTCTTGACCCAGTTTCTCCCGTTTCTTTCGGTCTTTTTGTTTCTGGAAAGGGAAAGCATAGACTCGTGAGCAGGCATCAGGTAGAGAAATGCAGTCCCAGCACCCTCAGTAACACAATCCCCGATCTCAGGGACCTGCTGGCCACACCCCAAGAAGAGGCAGTGACCCCCATGAGACTCACAAGCAGGTGTCAGGCAGAGAAATGCAGTCCCACCACCCTCAGCCATGCGATCCCCCAGCTCAGGGACCTGCTGGCTGCACCCCAAGAAGATGCAGTGACCCCAATCCCCAGGGGCTGGCTGTGGCCCTTCCCAGGGCTCACCCACCTTCTTCTTCAGCTTCTTCTTCTCTGCCTTCCTCTTGGCCCGCTCCTCCTCTGCCACCAGCTCCTGCGCGTTCTTCTCAGCTTCCTGCAGGAGGGATGCCCCGAGTCAGGACGGCCCCGGGGCCACGAGGTGGGACCCTCCAGCCCCTGGGGGACAGCAGGGGGACTGCCCACCTCTGCCGTGAGCCAGGTGCGGCAGGGCGTGGGCAGCCGGTGCAGCCGCGCCTCCAGGGCGGTGGGAGAGGTCCGGGGGAGCTGCTGGGGCGGCTCCGAGCACAGGAAGGACTTGCGGAAGCCGCAGTAGCTGTAGGGAACGGCCCCCTCCGCGACGGGAACGTCCAAGAACCGCAAACCTGCGTCGAGCTCGTCCTCGTCGTAGTCGTAATCGTCGTCGCCATCGTCGTCGCCATCCCCCAGCCCGCAGTAATCCACGCTGGGGTCTGGCAGGAGAACGGGCTGTGTGAGGAGCAGTCACCGGATCCCGGCGGTCCTCACCCCGTTGCCCCCTCACGGAGCACGGGGACCCCCGGTAGCCCCCGCCGCACTCACCGTCGTCCCAGAGCAGACACACCTCCCCCGCCTTGTACTGAATCACTGTCTGGGAGCGGCCCTGCGACGGCACCGGCAGGTCGGCGAAGCTGCACATAGGGTGCCGGGGGCAGAAGGGCGCTGTGGGAAGCAGAAACAGCCATGAGCCGGCGGAGGCGGAACCGAAACCGAGCCTCGTTCTGGGCTCCCACCCCGGCGGCCCCCCCTCCGCCACGGCCCGTACCGCCGCTCCAGCCAGCGGGGCCGAGCGTACAGCCCCAGGGGCAGGCAGCGGGAGCAGGCCCGAAGCCGCAGCCGCCCAGTCCGGGCCCGTCCTGCTCCCGCGTCCCGCCCGAGCCCCGCATCGCCACCGGCCGCCGCCGCCGCCGCGCCTCAGAATTGCATCACGGGCCTACCGGAAAAACGTCACGGCGCCGGTTGAAGCCGCCCGGCCGCCATGTTGGATGCGGGCAGGACGGCGGCCCGCAGGGCCCTCACGGAGCGGGACCGGCGCTCCACATCCTCTCCCGCTGTGCCCGCCTGCCCCAAGGCCGTGGGCTCGGCCGCCCCCCGCCACTCGTCACGCCGGGCCCCTCCTGGCGGCCGGCTTGGCCCAGCCCCCCGGATTAGCCAGGGCGCGGCCTAAGCCTCTTTGCTGCCGCCGCCCCCGGCATGGCCCGGCATGGACGCCGGCGGCGCTGAGCGGCGCGGCGAAGAGCTCTGCCTGCAGGTGAGGCCGCTCGGGGCAGCGGGGGCTCGGACAGCACTCACGGGGCAGCGGCGGGGCCAGGCCGGTAACGGGATGGGCAGGGGGGCACCGGGCCCAGGCTGTGCTGTGTCTCCATGGCAACGGCACAGGGGGCGGGGAGGGGGTGTGGCCAAACGTGGCGAGCTCTGACCGGGGGTGTGGCCACAGCGGGAGCAAGCTGTGGGTGTGGCTATGGGGCGTGGTCAGTGTGGCAGTGGGCGGGGTCACGAGTGGCCCCGCCCGTCGCCCCGGCCCGGGGGTCCTGAGCCCCCTGTACCCCTCCAGGTGGGCGACGCCGGCCTGGGCGGCCTCATCCTGCTGCTGCTGACGGCCCGGCCGGGACCGGGCGATGGGGCTGCCCGCGGGGAGCCCCCCGAACCCGGTGAGACCCCCCGGGGGCTGCGGGGACCACAACGGCGTGTGGTGTTTTGGGGGGCTGCGGGGATCCTGATGGGGCGCGTGGTCCTGGGGGGAGTGTGAAGGACCCTAACGGGGTGCAGGGTCCTTGGGGGGGCATTGATGGCATGTGGTGGGCTGTGGGGACCCCAATGGGCTGTGGGGTCCTGGGGGAACTGTGGGGAACCTTACAGGGTCCCGGGGGTCTTAGGGTTCGGGTGGCCGTGGGGCAGTGATGGGGCGATGCAGGTGCTGCCCCACAGCAAGGTACTTGAGACTGGGGGCCCCTACCCTCCACCATGGTCGCTGCCCCATCCTGAGGGTCCCGTGCCCCCCAGGCGGGTCGCGGGGGCCCCTGGCACGCTCCTTGCAGCGGGCAGAGGCCATGCTGCGCAGTGTCACCCCGGGACTGCGCCGCCTGCTGTCCCCGCGGTCGAGCCGGCGCGGTGACGGCGACGAGGATGATGAGGAGGATGAGGATGAAGCAGCGTCCATCGTGGTCCCGCTGGAGCAAAGCTTCCCAGGGCTGCGCCGCCGCCTCTGCGTCTGGGAGGACCCTCGCACCGAGAGTTTCCTGGGGTACGTGCGGCCCCATCCCAGCGGCGCCGGTGACTTTTCTGAGGACGCCGTGCGGCGGCGCGTGGCGGAGCGGGGAGCGACCCTGCACGCCCTGCTGCAGCACCGCCACCAGCTCCGCCTGGCCCGCGACTTCACCCGACGCCTCAAGGCCTCCTCCGACTTCCTGCGGCGGCTGCTGGCGCCGCCGGGGCCCGGAGAGCCCGGGGACCCCGCGCCGGCGCCGCGGGAGCTGTGCCTGGAGCTGCGGGCGCACGCGGGGCACTGGGCCGCGCTGCTGCGGCGGCTGCGGACGGACGCGTGGCTGCGGGCGCTGCCGCAGCGCCGGGGCGAGGCCGTGCTGCACATGCGGTGGGCGCTGCTGCTGCCCGCGCTGATGGCCACGCGCCTCACCGGGAGACGCCTCGAGGGACGGCTGCGGGAGCTCGGCCGCCCCGGCACCCCCGTCCCGGCCTCTGAGTGCCTGGCTGACCTCTTCCAGGGGCTGGAGATCTACAACCGCGTGGTGCAGGGGCTGCTGGAGGAGCTGGGCCCCGAGGTGAAGGTCCCCGGCGCCTTCACGCTGGGTGGGGTGCTGCGGCTGCTGGCGGCCGAGCGCGGCCGGGCCGTGGCCCAGAGGCTCCGGCCCCTCCTGTGGCCCCAGAGTGGGACCATCAGGGATGGACGCATCCGCTGGGAGGACGTGGCGGTGCCGTGGCCACCGGGGCACGATGCGGCGGAGACGGGCACGGGGGTGGACACGGAACCTTCCGGAGCAGAGGCGCCAGCAGCGCTGGCGGCTGAGCTGCAGGCACTGTGCCAGGAGGACGAGGAGCTGATGGGACACGTTCTCGGGGCGCTGGTGGCCTCAGCTGACAGCCTGTGGCAACCGGTGCTGTCAGAGAGCCCCGAGCCCCCGGGGCTGCGGCCGGGCAGCGCGGGTGGCTGGAAGGCCGTGCGGTGGCTGGACGCCGCCCGCGGCCCCGTGGCTGCCACCCTGAGTGCCCGGTACCGCCAGCTCCTCTGGGAGGCTGTGGCAGCCGTGCTGGCAGACGGCCCCGGCACCCCTGCTGCCACCCCCAGTGCCACCGTCACCGCGGCGCGGGAGCTGAGCCGTGCGCTCGCTGTCGGTATGTGGGGGTACAGGGGGTGTGGGGCTCCACCCTGAGCCCTACCCTGAGCCCCGCTGTGTCCCCACAGCCCGTGTGCCCGCTGAGTGCCGGGAGGAGCTGGGGGGGCTCTGCCTGCGCCTGCTGTGCCGCACCGTCCTCTGCAGCTGGGACACGGGTATGGGGGGCTGGGGGACCACAGGGAGGGGTGCAGGGTGTGGGCTCTGGGGTAAAAGTTGGGGGGGCAGGATGTGGGGCACTTGGTGGATATGGGGTGAGGGAGTGGGGGTATGCTAAGAAAGGTTGGATATGGGGTGTGGGGTGAAAGCAGGGGATGTTCTGACTGTTTCTCCTCCAGATTTTACCCGTGCTCTGGGCTCAGGGCTGTCAGACAAGTGCTTGGAGGCGCCAGGGGGGCCCCCGGGGCCGGGGTGCAGCCGCACGGCCCAGCAGCTCCGGTGCCTCTTCCCGGCCCTGGCGCTGGCCCTGCGCTGCCTGCGCCTGCTGCCCGCCCGCCCTCACGGTGAGAGGGGTCTGGGGCGGGGGGCAGCTGGGTCTGGGGGTGCTCTCTGTGCTGACCCCCACCCGCAGCCCCCCCCGGGGGTCTCTGCCTGCGGCTGCAGGTGCTGGGCCGCTGCCTGGCGGCGGTGGCGGCCGCCCACGCGTGGCTGACGGGCCGGGCCGGGCGGTACCTGGCGGCCTGGGCGCTGCCTCAGTTCCTGCTGCTCACCCAGGGAGACCTGCAGGTACGGGGGCACAGCGGGCACGGGGGTCTGGGGGCACACAGCAGGGCTGGACTCACTCCACCTGCTGCCCTCCAGGTGCTGAAGGCAGAGGCAGAGCAGCTGATGCTGCAGGTGAGCGGGACCTTCCCGGAGCCAGGGGACATTCCTGGGGACAGCCCCCCTGAGCCTCCCCCCAGCCCGGGATCCCCGTGGGAGCTCCAGCTGTGCCGGCAGATCCGCGACGTGGCCAACAGCATCCAGGTATGGTGGGACTGCGGGAGGGTGGTCCTGAGGATGCCTGCGTCACCCTGTGTCACCCCGCGTCACCCCGTGTCCCCTGTGTCCCAGCTCTTCTCTGGGGATGTGCTCTGGATGTTCTCCACCAGCTGCAAGCGCCTCTCGGCCGAGATCTTCGACCAGACAATGCCGCTGGGCCGGCACTGGCGGCTCGGGCCCCGCGCCGGTGGGTGTTGGGGCTGGGGGGGGATGTGTGGGGGGATTTAGGGGCTCACTGAACTGGGTCCCTGTGTCCCCCAGAGCTGCCCAGCTCCCCCAGCGCCTACGCGGCGGCCGCGGTGCAGGCGGTGCTGGGGCAGGTGCTGCAGGGGGCCCAGGCCCTGCCCCACGATGCCCAGGTGCCCACCCTGGCACGGGTCACCACGGCCTTCCTGGAGGCCTGGATGGATCACATCCTGACCCGCCGGATCAAGTTCAGGTACTGGGAACGGGGGGCCACAGCCTGTGGGCAGTGCCAGGGGTCCCAGTGGAGTCCTGGGGGTCCCAGTGGAGTCCTGGGGGTCTCAGTGGCAGTTCCAGGGGTCTCAGTGGCAGTTTCAGAGGTCCCAGTGGTAGTATCAGAAGTCCCAGTGGAGTCCTGGGGGTTCCAGTGGCAGTTCCAGAGGTCCCAGTGGAGTTCTGGGGGTCCCAGTGGCAGTTCCAGGGGTCCCAGTGGAATGCTGGGGATTCCAGTGGCAGTTCCAGAGGTCCCAGTGGAGTCCTGGGGGTTCTAGTGGCAGTTCCAGAGGTCCCAGTGGAGTCCTGGGGGTCCCAGTGGCAGTTCCAGGGGTCCCAGTGGCAGTGCTGGAGGTCCAATGACAGGCCAGGGGGCTCAGTGGCAGGTTGGGGTCCCGCTGAGGGTGTCCCAGTGGGGGTCCTAGGGGCTCTGGTGGCAGTGGCAGAGCTTCTGTGGGCGTCCCGGTGCTGGTCGTGGGGCTCTGATGGCAGTGCCAGGACCTCGGTGGCGGTCACAGAGTGTGGTGGCAGCGTCAGGGGGCTCTGGCGGGATCCCGGTGGGAATTTCAAGGATCCCACACCCACCCTGACCCCCATCCCAGCCTGCAGGGTGCCCTGCAGCTCCGGCGGGACTTCGAGGCCGTGCGGGAGCTGGTGTGCTCGGAGCGCTCCGGGCTGGCTCCCGAGGCCCGGCAGGCGCTGCGGGCCCTCTGCGTCTTCCGACACACGGACGCGGCCGTGCGGTGCCTCCTGCAGCAGCCCGGGGGGCTGGGGGGACCCCCCCGGGGCTGGGGCAGCCTCCGGCGCTGCTGTGAGAGCGGGGTGGGGCTGGGAAGGGTGGGGAATGGGGTGGGATGGGGATGAGATGGGAATGGGATGGGGTGGGACGGGGATGAGATGGGAATGGGATGGGGTGGGATGGGTACAAGATGGGAATGGGATGGGGTGGGATGGGGATGAGATGGGGTGGTGATGAGATGGGGATGGGATGGGATGGGATGAGGTGGAGTTGGGATGGGACAGGGATCGGGAGATTGGGACAAAGATGGATGGGGACAGGGAGAGGGACAAGGATGGGCATGGGATTGGAATGGGGATGGGGATGGGGACAGGACCCCCCATTGGAAGCAGGATCTGATATACCAGCCTATCCATCCATCCAACCTATCCCAAACCTATCCATCCCTTCACAGGCTCAGACGAAGGCGCCCACCCCCTGGAACAATCCATGGACCCTCTCCCCGGCCTGGACCCTCTGGAGGGGCTGAGCCCAATCCCAGGGACCCCCCCGCTGGCTCCGGAGGCCGATCTCCCGTCCCGTCCCGAGTCCCCGTTCCCGGGCAGCCAGCAGCAGTGGCTGTCCCTGCGGCTGCACCGCGCTCGCCGCTGGCGTGTGCCGGGGCTGCCGTGTGTCGGGAACAGCCCCGAGGGCTGACCTGGAATAAACCTGGAAACACCACGGCCGTGGCTGTGTCTGCGGGTGGGATATTGGGGTACGGCATCCCTGGGGTGTTACCCTGAGATTCCAACTGGGACCAGTTCCTGGTGGGCAGGATCTAACTGGAACTTTTGTGGAGAGACTGGTGCGGCTAGGGGGTCCTGGAGGGGCTGGGGGTGCAGGGTGGGATTCCCTTGGGGATCCAGGGGGATACTGGAGGCGGATAGCTGAGGTTCCAGGGCGGTCCTAGGGAAGGCTGGGGGGTCCTTTGGGTATCCCCGGAGAGGCTGGGGAGGAGATCACCGGGCCTAACAAACCGGACGTGAGGAGCGTGGACTGGGTGGCAGGGCTGGTCGGGGACACCGTGCGGTGTCGTTGTCCCCTCGGGGCCACCGGGGTCCCCTGGAGGACTGAGCCTGCGCGTGTTCCTCCCGCCCGCCAGGGGGCGCTCGCGGAATCGGCCTCGCCGCAGCTGGCGCAGCGCAGCGCGTCATCAGCGCGACAGCCCTGATGGCGGGCGAGCGGCGGCGGCGCGGCGGGGATGGACCCCGGGAACGGCCCCGGGAGCGCCTCCGGGACCGGGACCCGAAACTGCGGCAACAGCAAAAGCCACCGCGAGGCTCCGGGCGGGGCCGGACGGCGCTGGCGCTTACAGCGGCGGCGGCAGCGCTGGCGCTGTGTCTGGCGGCGGCGGCTGCCGGATGGAACCGGTGGAGCGAAGCCTCCCGCCTCGTCACCCCCCACCCCGCGCCCCCCGCCGTTCCCCCTGGCTCCACCGGGCCTCTCGCATCGCCCACCTATTTCTGGGGCACGTACCGCCCTCACGTCTACTTCGGGATGAAGACGCGGAGCCCGCGCGCTGTCGTGACCGGTGAGGGGCGCGGGGGGCTCTGCCCCGCCCTGGGGCTCGTCCGGCCCCGCTCCCACCGTGAGGGCCGCCCGTGACACCTCCCCGCCCCTCCAGGACTGATGTGGCTCCAACACGGCGGCAACTTGCGGCACACGTGCGAGCAGAACGACGGCGTGTCGCGATACGGGTGGCTGATGCACGACGGGGAGAATTTCGGAGTGCAGGAGATCCGCGATGAGGGGCTGGTGCTGAGAACCGAGTTCGTGAAGCAGCCGGGGGGAGACCACGGCGGCGACTGGAGCTGGCGGGTCACGGTGAAGACGGAGGTGAGGGGGCGAGAATGAGAGAGGGGTTGGGATGCCCAGGGAGCTTTTGTCATCCTCCTCTTCCTCCTCCCCAGGGCAAGGGCCCGGCTCCTCTCCTGTCCCTCTTCTTCTACGTGGCCACGGACAGGCAGGGGACGCTGCGGCCGGTGCTGGAGAACGGGACACGGCTGGCGGCCGTGGCGGGGACGGCGGAGGAGCTCGGGGACTTCACCCTCACCTTCCTGCCCCCCACCGGGGAGGGCGGGGAGGGACCCAAGTATGCCAGGTGAGTGTCTGGGCTGCGGCCCCCAAATCCACCGTGTCCCTTCCATCTGCCCCCGTGTCCCCACCGTGTCCCCCATCCCTGACTGTCCTCTCCCCCTCAGTTACAACTTCCTGGCCGCGGGGGTGCCGGGGCTGCACCGTCTCACCGACCTGGTCCGGCACAGCCTCCGCGAGAGCTCCGTGTTCTCCCCACCGGGCCGACCCCGCCGCCGCTTTTTCGGGGTGTCCAGCACTGGGGGGCTGCCTGGGGAGCCCCCGCGGGGGCAGCTGCTGCTGCACCAGGTGACGCTGGAGCCGCCGGCGGTGCTGGAGGCGACGCTGGAGTCGGGCAGCGCGGCGGGGGCGCGGCGCGGGAGGCTGGCGGGGCCGGCGCTGAGCGCGGCGCTGGCCCGGCACGCGGCCGCCTTTGAGCAACGCTTCGAGGACACCTTCGGGCTGGGGGCGCGCGGGGCGTCCCTCCCGCAGCGCCGCTTCGCCCAGGCCGCGCTCAGCGAGATGCTGGGCGGGATCGGCTTCTTCCACGGCCGCTCCCTGCTGCGCTCGGAGCACCGGGAAGAGCCGGTGCCCGGCATGGAGTCCACGCTGTTCACGGCCGTGCCCTCGCGCTCCTGCTTCCCGCGCGGCTTCCTGTGGGATGAGGGCTTCCACCTGCTGCTGCTGGGCCGCTGGGACCCCGCGCTGGCCCGCGACATCCTCGCCCACTGGCTCGACCTCCTGAACGCCGACGGCTGGATCCCGCGGGAGCAGATCCTGGGGGAGGAGGCGCGGTCCCGCGTGCCCCCCGAGTTCGTGCTGCAGCACAGCGAGACGGCGAACCCCCCGACGCTGCTGCTGGCGCTGGAGCGGCTGCTGCCCGACGCGCCCCTGCCCTACCTGCGCCGCCTCTTCCCGCGCCTGCGCGCCTGGTTCGAGTGGCTGAACCGCACCCAGGCCGGCCCCGAGCCCTTCACCTTCCGCTGGCGCGGCCGCGACGCCGACCCCGAGCGCTTCCTGAACCCCAAGACCCTGTCGTCGGGGCTGGACGATTACCCCCGCGCCTCCCACCCGTCAGCCCAGGAGCGGCACCTGGACCTGCGCTGCTGGATGGCGCTGGGCGCCCGCGCGCTGGCAGCGCTGGCCGAGCGCCTGGGTGAGCCCCCCGCGCCCTATCGCGACATGGCCGCGGCCCTGAGCGACAACGACCTGCTGGACCGGCTGCACTGGGCGCCCGAGCTGGGCGCCTTCGCTGACTTCGGCAATCACAGCGAGGCCGTGGCTCTGCGCTGGCACCGCCCGGCCGCCGCGCCCGGCCGGCCCCCGCCGGCCCCGCTGCTGCGGCGGGAGGTGCGGGAGGCGCCGCGGCCGCGGTTTGTGGGCGCTCTGGGCTACGTGAGCCTGTTCCCGCTGCTGCTGCAGCTGCTCCGGGCGGACTCCCCGCGGCTGCCGGCGCTGCTGGGCTCCATGCGCAGCGAGAAGCAGCTGTGGACGCCCTTCGGGCTGCGCTCGCTGGCCCGCGACAGCCCCATGTACCTGCGCCGCAACACCGAGCACGACCCGCCGTACTGGCGCGGCTCCGTCTGGGTCAACATCAACTTCCTGGCGCTGCGGGCGCTGCGCGGCTACGCGCGGGCGGCGGGGCCGCACCGGGAGCGCGCGGCCCAGCTGTACCGGGAGCTGCGCCACAACCTCGTGGCCAACGTGTTCCGGCAGTACGAGGCCACCGGCTTCCTCTGGGAGCACTATCGGGACAGCGACGGCACCGGGCAGGGTTGCCACCCTTTCGCCGGCTGGTCCGCGCTCGTTGTGCTGGCCATGGCTGAGGACTATTAATGTGGGGGGGGTCTCCGTGCCCCCTGCCTGCCTGGCGTGCTCAGGGCCAGGGGAGGTGTTGGGGAGCTGTGCCAGACCCCCCACTGCCTCCCCTGCAATAAACCTCCACAACTGTAGCCTCTTGCCACCCGTGTCAGGGTGTCACGGTGTCACCTCTGCTGACACCAGGTCAGTCTGGTGCCCCCATGGCACAGGGTGGGGGAAGTTTTGCCCCTTCCTGTGGAGTCGGGGGTCGCCACCCAGCCCAGTGCACCCGTCACAAGGGTCAATGGTATTTCCACATCTCTTTATTGGTGAGGGAACGTGCCAGGAGCACCCACCCCCGTGGTCTTGGGCACCCCCTGGGTGATGGGGCCCCCCCGGGCAGCAGCACCGGGATCACAGGGGAGGCCCCAGGAGCAGTTTGGAGGGGAGGGGGCTGCAGCAGGACCCCACCACACTGCAAGGTGGGTGTCAGTCGGGGTGAGGGGCTCCCCAGGGGCTCTGTGATGAGTCCAGACCCCAGTTGGGGGTCTTGGTGGGGGGGGCTCAGACAGGCAGCACAGGTGAGCCAGGCCCCCCACCACCCCCTGCTCCCCCACAGCCCTCAGGCTCGCCCTCCTCCTCCTCTAGGCCCCGGCCCACCTCGATGCCCGAATCCCCTGTGAGCCGCCGGTGCCGCCCGGCGCATCCCCCTGGCACCACTCTGCTCCCCCCGCCCTCGCCCCCCTCGGTGTTGGAGCAGGGGTGACCCTCGGCCTCGCAGAAGTCCGGGGGCACTTGTTTGGGGGGGCCCCCGCGGGCCGGCGGCTCCTCGGGCAGGGGCAGGTCCCAGCTGGCGCCGGTGCCGGTGCTGCTGGAGCCGTAGTCACGGCCGGTACTTCCACCCCCGGGGCCCGGGCCCGGCTCCGGGTCCGTCTCGTCGGTGCCCGGCGCCGAGAGCGAGGAGCTGCTGGGGGAGGAGGCGCAGGAGCAGCCGCAGGAGCAGGAGCTGCAGCCTCCGGAGGAGCCGGGGGACAGCGAGGGGCTCCCGGGGCTGTAGGGCGGCGGCGGCGTCCCGGGGCGCTGCGCCACTTCCTCGTACGCCGGGAGCTTGAAGGAGGCCAGCAGCCCTGGGGTTGGGGGGGACAGGTGGGGTCAGGGGGGCACCGGCGACAAGGACAGGCACCGGGAAACCCCCTGAGAGGGTGGAGAGGGAGGGGGAGGGCACAGCTTGGCACGGGGCAGAGCTGGGGGGATGGAGCTGGGGAGCACAGCCCAGGGTGAGGCCGGGGATATGGGGCTGGGGGTGTACATGGGGGGGGGGTCTGTGGGGCACGGACGGGGCATCCAGGACTTCGGGGGTGGCACACGGGTGGGAGGTGGCTCACTGAGATCCCCCATGGAGATGGTGGGGTATGAGGGGCCGGGGGCGACACGCGGCGTGCTGAGGGTCCCGGTTCACTGAGGTCCCCACCGCCCATGGAGGGGGGCGGTGCCGCCAGGGGCTGGGATTGGGGGGTACGGGGGAAATTCAGAAGCCCCTCACTCACGGAGGTCCCCCGAGGAGGGCGGGTAGTGGCAGGCACCGTGGTAGGCGATGAGGTTGATCTCACGCTGCCGCTGCTGCTGCTGCAGGCGCAGCTTGGCCCGGCGGTGCCGGAACGCGCAGCAGCAGCTCAGCAGGATCAGGATGGTCCAGAGCAGCCAGAACCCTGCGGGAACGGGGCCGAGGAGCGGGGAGGGGGGGGGTCACCTTCACGTAGAACCCCCGTTCCCACGGGCGGTCCGGCCGCAGCCCCCAGAACCTCCCAGAACCCTCAGTCCCTCCCAGGCACTGCTCAGCTCTTCCGGAGCCCTCGGCCCGGACACAGCCCCTGACCTCCCCCGGGTCGCAGGACCCTCCCGGAGCCATCAGCCCGCCCAGAATCCCCGCTCCCCTCCGTTCCCCCCGGATCCCCGCCGCACTCACACCACAGCTCGTAGTAGTAGGTGCAGCAGCCGCTCTCCCCGCAGCAGTGCCCGGTCTCGCACACGTAGGGCCGGTTGTTCACCCCCGGGCAGAACTCCCGGGCCTGCGGGCACGGCCGCACCGTCACCGCAGCCCCGCGCGCGGCCCCCCCGCCCCGGCCCGCCCGGTACCTGCGGGTGCTGCCGGCCCAGCAGCGCGGCCCAGGCCCCCTCGGCGCTCCCGGGCCGCTCCATGGCGCCGCCGCCTAAAGCCCGCCGCGGCCCCGCGCCCGCCCGGCCGCGGCCCCCGCCGCCCGCAGCAGCCGCCGCCGCCCCGTCGCCGCCGCCGCCGCCGCCATCGCGGCCCCCGCGGCCGCCGCCGCCCGGGCCGGGGCCGTCGCCGCCGCCATCACGCCCGGCCCGAAATCCCGCCCCCGCGGCCACCGTCAGCCAATCAGCGAACGCTCTGCAGCCGACAGCCAATAGGCGCCGGCGCCGCCGCCCGGCGGCAGCCAATCGCTCGCCGTCTGCCTGAGTCTCACGCCCAACAACAGAGACAAAGAAGCCGAGCCCCGCCCCCGCAATGATTGGCGGCCGTAGCGGCCAATCGGAGACGGAGCACCGCCCCCCGGACCCTGACTGACAGCAGCGCTCGCCAATGGTGACCCAGCCCAGAACTCGACGGAGTGCACGGCCTTCCGACCCGCCCCGGGGCGGGCGCTCGGCAGAGCGCGGCCAATGGGCGAGCAGGCTGCCCTTTAATTGTCTGATTGACACAGCGCCCGACCAATCAGCGTCGCCGCTCTCCGCTGGGCAAGTCCCCAACCAATGGGCGCTGCCGGAGAGCGCCCCGCCCGCCCGGGCCCGCGGGACGGACCATAACGCACCGCGGGGGGGGGGGGAATTGGGCTGTTCCACACGCGTGGGGGGGACTGTACCACAGTGCTTGCGGGGGGCGCCGGACTGTACCACAGCGCCCCGGGGGGGGCGGCCGCCCCCTCCCCGTCCCAGCAGACTCGCACACGGCTCCTTCCAGAACAGTCTTTAATCATCTCCGCCACACCAGCACCCGCCTCAGCACCGCCCCCAGCCCCTGCCGGGGTCCCCAACCCTCCGTGTCCACGGTGGAGAGCCTGGAGCGCCACATCCCGGCCGTCCGCATCCATTTGGAGGAGCCAGAAGTCCCTGTGCCCGCGAGGAGCTGCAGCTCTCCGGGTCCCTTGTGTCCGTGTGGCGTGGCCAGAGCCTCTGCGTCCACGGCGGGGGCTTTGAATCCCCCTCTTCTGCCTTCTGGGTGCGTGTGGAAGGCCTGGAGCTGCCCACGGTGGAGATCTGCGGGTTCCTCCCAGCCCTCTGTGTCCGTGTGGACAATCCGGGAACTCCCGGTGTCCGTGTGGCCCCTTGACCTGGCCGCGTATCCACGGCAAAGCATCCCTAGCCCCCGGAGAAGATCCGTAGCCCCTCAGAGGGTCTTGTAGTCTCTGCAGAGGGTTCATAGCCCCCAGCAGAAGGTCCGTAGCCCCTGAAGGAGATCCATAGCCCCACAGAGGCTCCGTAGCCCCTGAGGAAGGTCTGTAGCCCCTGGAGAGCTTCTGTAGCCCCCACAGAGGGCCCGTAGCCTCTGCAGAGGGTTCGTAGCCTCCAGCAGAGGGTCCGTAGCCCCTGGAGAAGATCCGTAGCCCCACAGAGGGTCTGTAGCCCCCACAGAGGGTCTGTAGCCCCTGGAGAAGGTCTGTAGCCCCCACAGAGGGCCCGTAGCCTCCGCAGAGGGTTCGTAGCCTCCACAGAGGATCCGTAGCCCCTGGAGAAGATCCGTAGCCCCACAGAGGGTCCGTAGCCCCTGCAGAGGGCCCGTAGCCCCCACAGAGGATCCGTAGCCCCTGGAGAAGATCCGTAGCCCCACAGAGGGTCCGTAGCCCCACAGCGGGCCCGTAGCCCCCCTCAGCGGGGCTCACCCCGCGCTCTGCAGCAGCTGCAGGTTGCGCCGGTAGCAGCCCAGGCTGCAGAGCGGGCGGCCGGTGCGGGCGCAGCTGTAGCGCCGGGGGTTGGGGCAGCCGGGCACGGCGCAGGGCCGGGCGGGGGGCACGGGCGGGGCGGCGGCGGCGGCGGGCGGCGGCAGCCCGGCGGGGAAGGACACGGTGACGCCGTCGGCGGCGCTGCGGTAGTGCACGACGGGGCAGGGCGCGGGGCGGGCGCGGCGCTCGCGCAGGGCCCTCACCTTGGCCTTGTGCGTGCGCGTCAGGCGCTCGATGGTCTGGTTCTTGCTCTCCTCGGCCTTGCGGGCGGCCTGCAGCCGCCGGCGCCGCGCCCGCTCCTCCCGCTTCTCCCGCATCTCCTCCGTCACCTCCTTGGCCTTGGCGCCCATGGGCAGCTGCAGCAGGGGCTGGCTCTGCTGCTTGTGCAGCAGCGCGCGCTGCGGGGGGCGCGGCGTCACGCCGGGATTGGGGTGGGGGCAGAGGCCCCCCCCGCCCCGGCACCCCAGCTCAGCCCCGCTGCGCTTCCGGGCTCCCTGCAGCCCTTCCACACCCCCTCAGGGACTCCCCGGACCCCCCCCCACCGGTGCCCCCTGACCTGCCGGGCCGTCAGCAGGGACTCGTCCACCTCCCTCTTGATGTCGCCGTTGTCGTCCAGCTCCCCCCTCTCGAGGGCCGCCAGCCAGCGCCGCTCCTCCTCCTCCTCCTCCTCCTCCTCCTCCTCTTCCTCCTCCTCCTCCTCGCGGGGAGGGAAGCAGCTCTCGGGGTCCAGCTCGGGCAGCGGGGAGGGGGCCAGGTTGCTGTCCTCATCTGATGGCAACAGGCACGGGGGGGGTGGGGGGGGTCACAGCGCCCCGAGGGGCCCGGCCCTCACCCTGAGCCCACCCCCGGGGCTTGCCCTGCCCTCCCCGCAGCCCCTGCTCACCCAGCCAGGCCCGGTACTGCTCGATGGGGACGCTGGGCTCCTCCTCGTCCCCTGCCAGCAGAGGGGAGGGGGACGGCGACTGCGGCCCTTCGGGGACCACCGTGAACGCGGGGACACTGCAGGGGAGGAGAGAGGAGTTTGGGGGCGCTGGGCTGGTGGGGGGGACACATGGAAACACGCCCGGCCCTGCCTCCCCCCTCCTCCTCCCCCATTTTGTTGCCCAGGATGTGCCCCCAGCTCCGTCCTCACCTCTTGGTGCTCAGGATCTGCCCTCCCAGCTTGATGCGGAGCCGCAGCCGGGGCTGCCGAGGGGGTTCGGGCCCCGGGGGCGGCCCCGCCTCGTGGTGGTGCCGTTTCTTGTGCTTTTTCTTGTGCTTCTTGTGCTTCTTCTTGTGGCCGCCATGGCCGCCCGCCTCGCCCTCCTGCCCTGTGAGGGGGAACACAGGGTCAGCGAGGGGTCCCCGCGGGCTCTGTCCCGCCGGGGAGCGATCCCGCAGCCCCCCCAGGACCCTGCCCGGCCCCGCGCCCTCTCACCGTGGCCGCCGGCCTCCATCCCGCCGCGCCGCCAGGCCCTGCGCATCCGGCTGCGGGGGACCCAATTCGGGTCGGACCCGCTTCCGCCCGAACGCGCTTCCGCCCGGACTCTCTGCCGTGTGTTGCGCGGGGCGGGTGACGCTGCCACCGCCATCTTTGAAGTGGGCACGTTGTGCGCTGCCCCGGGCGGGAAACCGGTGCCGCGGGTGGTTTTGGGCCGGGCGGCGCGGCTGTGTCAGCTCAGGTGTGGAGGCCGCGCAGGTGAGGCTGAAAATTTGGGAACCGCCGGCTGCGACCTCGGGTGTGAGCCCTGCGCTCCTTGTGGGGGCTGCTCCTGCCCAGCCCCGCCTCCTGCGGGCAAAGGAACCCCGGGGGACATCGGGGAGGGCGGTGCCGGCAGGTCGGGGGGGGGCCCTGGCCCGCCCAGGTGAGGCACACCTGGAGAGCTGTGCCCGAGTCTGGGCTCCTCGGGAGCAGAGGGAGCTCCTGGAGCGGGTCCTGAGGAGGCCATGGGCGTCTTTTGGGGTCTGGAGCACTTCCCAGGCTGAGGGAGCCGGGGCTGGTTTGTCCAGGGAGAAGGCTGAGAGAGGACTTCATCAATCCGCACAAATATCCACAAAAACCCCTCAAATACCCACTCAAATATCCACAAAAACCCCTCAAATACCCACTGAAATATCCACAAAAACCCTCAAATACCCACTCAAATATCCACAAAAAAACCCTCAAATACACACTCAAATATCCACAAAAACAGCCCTCAAATACCCACTGAAATATCCACAAAAAAACCCTCAAATACACACTCAAATATCCACAAAAACAGCCCTCAAATACGCACCCAAATATCCACAAAAACCCCCTCAAATACCCACTCAAATATCCACAAAAAAAACCCTCAAATACCCACTCAAATATCCACACAAACCCCCTCAAATACCCACTCAAATATCCACAAAAAAACCCCTCAAATATCTCAAATATTCACACGAAACCCTCAAATACCCACCCAAATACCCCAAATATCCACATAAACCCTCAAATACCCACCCAAATATCCACATAAAACCCCCAAATATCCACACCAAATCCCCAAATAACCACCCCAATATCTCAAATATCCACATAAACCCCCCAGATACCCACCCAAACCTCTCAGATACCCACCCAAATATCCCAAATACCCACCCGAATATCCCAAATACCCCCACAAAACCCTCAGATACCCACCCGAATATCCCAAATATCCACACAAAACCCCCAAATACCCACCCCAATATATCAAATATCCACATAAACCCCCCAAATACCCACCCAAATATCCCAAATACCCACACAAAACCCTCAGATACCCACCCAAATTCCCACACAAACCCCCCAGATACCCACCCAAACATCCAAATAAACCCCCCAAATATCTCGAATATTCACACAAACCCCCCAAATACGAACCCAAATATCTCAAATATCCACATAAAACCCCCAAATATCCCAAATATCCACACAAACCCCCCAAATACCAACCCAAATATCTCAAATATCCACATAAAACCCCCAAATATCCCAAATATCCACACAAACCCCCCAAATACCCACCCAAATATTCACATAAACCTCCCAAATAGCTCAAAATATCCACATAAACCCCCCAGATACCCACCCAAACCTCTCAAATACCCACCCCAATATCCCAAATACCCACCCAAATATCCCAAATACCCACAAAAACCCCCCAAATATCCCAAATATCCCAAATATCCACACAAAACCCCCAAATACCCACGCCAATATATCAAATATCCACACAAAAGCCTCAAATACCCACCCAAATCTCCCAAATACCCACCCAAATATCCCAAATATCCACATAAACCCCCCAGATACCCACCCAAATATTCACATAAACCCCCCAAATATCCCAAATATCCACACCAAATCCCCAAATAACCACCCCAATATCCCAAATATCCACATAAACCCCCCAGATACCCACCCAAACCCCTCAGATACCCACCCAAATATCCCAAATACCCACCCAAATATCCCAAATACGCACCCAAAACCATCAGATACCCACCCACATATCCCAAATACCCACACAAATATCCCAAATACCCACAAAAACCTCCCAAATACCCACCCAAATATCCCAAATATCCACACAAAACCCCCAAATACCCACCCCAATATCCCAAATATCCACACAAAACCCTCAAATACCCACCCAAATATCCCAAATACCCACCCAAATATCCCAAATATCCACACAAAACCCCCAAATACCCACCCCAATATACCAAATATCCACACAAAACCCTCAGATGCCCACCCAAATATCCCAAATACCCACACAAATCTCTCATCTGAGGGCGGATCCCACCCATCCACACACAAAACCCCATCCAGCCCCCACAGATTTCTCCCCGGGGTGCCGGGTCGGTGCCCGGGGTAGGTCGAGGAAGGGTTTGGCCACGATCCAAACACAAATCCCGGCTGGGCACGAGGCAGAGCCGCTCCCCACGGAGGGGCCAAGCGCTGGCACAGGTCACCCCCGCCGTGTGTCACCTGTGCAGGTGGCACTGCGACACCTCCAGGGGACCCTTCCCGCTCCGGGATTTTGGGATTCCCCGTGGGGACACGCGTGTGGCGGCGCCGGTGTCACACGCGCGCGGGGATGTCACACGGGCCATTGTCCCGCCCGTGCCAGGAGCCGCCGGCACCGACCGCGCGTCCCGGAGCCGCGAGCAGCGAGCCCGGCATCTCCCCGTGCGTTCCCTCCCGCTGTCCCGCACCGGGAGAGCTCCGGGGAACGCTCCGGACACCGGGAATCCCTTGAGCCCCCCCCGCTCCCGGAGCAGCGGGACCCCCAGAACCCCGGGATTGTCGCCACCTCGGGAACCCGGGACCCCGCGGGGCTCCAGAGGACCGGGACCACCTCGGACACCGGGAACACCGGGACAACCCCCCCCCACAAATCTCCAGCGCACCGAGGACCCCCCCGGGACCCCTCGGAAGACTCCGGACCCCGGGATCCCCCACGATCCCCGGGAGTGCCGGGACCCTCCAGAATCCTCTGGACCCCGGGGTGCCTCGGACCCTCCGACCCCCCCGGGACCCCCGGGACCCCCGGCCATGTTCCGGCGGGACGAGCGGAGCCGCGCCACGGTGGCGCGGGGCTCAGCGCTGGACATGGAATTGCGGCGGGGCTGCTGCCGCCCCCCAGCCCCGGCCGCGCAGGTACGGGAGCACCGGGAGCACCGGGAGCAGCCCGGGCACCGGGCACGAAGCCACGGGGGCGGTCACGGCCGCTCCCTGCCCCCCGGGCCCCCCCCCCCCCCCCCGGCCCGGCCTGTCCCGTCCCGCTGCCCCGGCCCAGCCGGGAATTCCGGTGGGATCCGGTACAGCGGGAAGCGCCCGCGCCCCCGGCGCCCCACGGGGAGGGGGGGACTGGGAGGGACTGGGAGGGACTGGGGGTCGGGGAGGGGACAGGAGGATTGGGGCGTCCCGCACGTGGCGGTGGCACAGGGGGCATTTAGGGGGTCCCGGTTCGCCTGGGGGTCCTGGTTCACCCCAAACCCGCTGCACTTTTTTTTTTTTTTGGGGGGGGGGGGGCTCAGTGCGTGTGCGTGGGGTCCTGGCATCTTTATGGGGGTCTCAGTGCCCGCGGGGGGGAGTGGGGGGGGGGCCCTTGGTGCCCAGTTCACCCAGTCCCAGCTGCGTTTTGGGGGTTCCCGGTGCTCTGTGGGGTTCCCGGTGCGCGGTGAGGGGGGGGGGTGTTGGTGCATTCGGGGGTCCCGGTGTACTGGGGGGGGGTCGTCCCAGTTCACCCGGTACACCCACACTCGGGGGGCCCCGGTGCATACTGGGGGGGGGTCTCAGTGAATTTTGAGGGGGGGTCGGTGCATCCTGGGGTGCAGCTGGCGCGTTCTGAGGGCTCCTGGTGCACTTGGGGTGCATAAGGAGGGGGGGGTCCCCGTCTTTCAACACCAGCTGCACTTGGCTGGTGCGGCTTCACTTGGGGGGGCTCCCGGTTCGCTCGGGGGTCTCTGAGGGGTCTCGGCGCGCTCGGGGGATCGTCCCGGGCCATTCGAGGGCATCCCGGTGACCTTTGGGGAGGTCCCGGTGAATCCCGAGGAGTCTCGGTTCACTCGCGGGGGGAGGTTGGTGCCCGTGGGGTTGGTCCCCCGGTACCAGCTCCCCACGGTGGCTCCGGTTCGGTCGGGGCGGTCCCGGTGACCCCGGCGTGGGGGGTGGGGGGTGTCGCCCCCCCCCCTCCTTGCACCGCGGTTTTCCGTCCAGCAGGGGGCGCCTCCCGCCCATTCCCGGTGTCCCGGAGCCCCGCGGGGGGGGGGGGCGGGGGGGACACGGAGGCGGCTCCTGGGAGAAGGGAGGGGTGGGGGGGTGGGGGGGGGACACGGGCAACGGGGGACACGGGGCGGGACGTGGGGCGGGGGCGGCCGCCGCTTCCTGTGCGCGATCGCGGCGGAGCGGGAGCGGCCGGAGGTACCGGGAACGGGGGGCAGCGCTGCACCGGGGGGGGGGGGGGGTGGGGGGGCGCGGGGGGTGTGCGGGGAGAAGGGGTCCCGGTGTCCGTCCCCACCGGGGCTCTGTTCCCCGCTTCCCCCGCACGGGACCCCCGTCTGTTCCTCCCGCGCCTCCCCCACCCCCTCCTCCAGTGCCGTTCCCCGAGCCCCGTTCCGCACCCCCGGCTCACGGTGTCCCCCCCCTTCCCCGCGCCCCTTTTCCCGTCCGCGGCACCCCCAGGCTCTGCACCCCGACTTTGTCACCCCTCGTCCCGCCCCCGCACCGCGAACCTTGCACCCCGTCCTCTGCCTGCCCCCCCCCGCCCCTCCCCTGCACCCCAAACCCTGCACCCCGTCTTGTCCCCAGCACCCCAAACCCTGGAACCGCTTCCTCTGCACCCCCCCCCAGCTGCTCTCCCCTCCCCCGCACCCCTTATCCCCTCGCTGCACCCCAAACCCTGCGCCCCATCTGTTCCCCCGCACCCTCTCCTGTCCCCCAAATCCCTCCCCCTGCCCCTTTTCCCACCCCCACGCTCCATCTTGTCTCCTGCACCCCATTTTCTCCACCTCTGCTCTTGTGCCCTGCACCCCAAACCCTACATTCCCTCCCTGCCCCTAATCCCCCTGCACCCCAAACCCTGCACCCCAAACCCTACATTCCCTCCCTGCCCCTAATCCCCCTGCACCCCAAACCCTGCACCCCAATCCCTGCATTCCCTCCCTGTCCCTAATCCTCTCCCTGCACCCCAATCCCTGCACCCCAAACCCTGCACCCCAAACCCTGCATTCCCTCCCTGCCCCTAATCCTTTCCCTGCACCCCAAACCCTGCACCCCAATCCCTGCATTCCTTCCCTGTCCCTAATCCTCTCCCTGCACCCCAAACCCTGCACCCCAAACCCTGCCCCCATCTCTTCCCTCACCCGCCCCCCATCCCCCTCTCCCCTCACCCCAAATCTTCCCCCTCTCGCCCCCCCCAAATTCCTCCACCCCTCCCTGCACCCCAAAACCATCCCCACCCCTCCTCCCCGCCGCCCCCGCTGTCCTTTCCCGCACAGTCCCCCCCTTGTTCCCTGCGAGGGGGCGGCGAACAACGTGGACGCGCCCCCCCCCCCCAAATTCCAGGGAGGGGCCCAAGCAGCCCCCCCCCCCAAAAAATTCCATCCAAAGCTCGTTTTCTCCCCGCAGCCACCTCGCTAGAGACTGGGGGGGGAGGGGGTGTGGTGGCCCCCGCTACACCCCAGCGCTGGATGCGGCGGGACCCCCTTGGGGGGCTTTGGGGGAACCCCCCAAAATAGCTGGGGGGGTCCCGGGGGTCCCGATGGAGGTGGGGGGGGGCCGCCGGCTGCGGATCCTGGAGGATCTCAACATGCTCTACATCCGCCAGATCGCCGCCAGCATCCAGGTGGGAATTTTGGGGGGACCCCAGCCCCCCCTCCTCCCCAAATCCAAATCCGGGATCCCCCGGGACCCCCCGGAGCCCCCGGACCCCGGGTTCCCCGGGGTCCGGGGGCTCCGGGGGGTCCCGGGGGTCCCGGGAAGATGAAATGGGCTCCTCATCCCAAAGGGATTCACCCTTTGAGGAGCCCCCCAAAACCACGAGAGGGGCGATTTTGGGGGGGTGGGGGTCCCGCTCCCCCTGTTTGCAGCTGGGGGGGGTTATTTATAGGCGATGACGTCACAGGAGGGGCGGGCCGGGGGGGGGGGACAGGGGCGGGATCGGGATCCGGATCGGGATCGGGATGGAGGAGCAGGAGGTAGGGAAGGAATTGGGGGGGGGGGGCTGAGGGTGGTCGTTTGGGGGGTGCGCGCTGGGAAATTTGGGGTTTTTGGGGGGTGTTTGGTGAATTTGGGGGGGGGATTGTGGGGTGCGCCGTGGATCTGTGGGGTGCAGGATGACTTTGGGGTGGTGTGATAAATCTGTGGGGTGCGGGATGTGGTTTTGGGGTGCTGGATGTGGTTTTGGGGTGCTGGATGTGGTTTGGGGTTCGTGGTTCCCCCAGGGGGTGCTGGATGAGTTTGGGGTGGTGTGATAAATCTGTGGGGTGCGGGATGTAGTTTTGGGGTGCGGGATGTGGTTTTGGGGTGCTGGATGTGGTTTTGGGGTGCGTGGTTCCCCTAGGGGGTGCTGGATGAGTTTGTGGGGTGCTTGCCCTGCCTTTGGGGTGCACGATGGATCTGTGGGGCACGCGGTGCCCTTATGGGGTGCACGGTGTGTTTGTGGGGTGCATGGCTCCCCCACGGGGTGCAGGAATCATTTGTGGGGTGCCTGATAAACCTGTGGGGTGCACAGTGGATCTGTGGGGTGCGTGGCTCTGCCGTGGGGGCCCATGATGTGTTTGTGGGGTGCACGGTCTGGTTTTGGGGTTCACGGATTCCCCGCGGGGTGCACGACGTGTCCACGGGGTCCCTGATAAATCTGGGGGGTACACGAGGCGTTTGTGGGGTGCCTGGTAAATCTATGGGGTGCACAGTGTGTGGGTGCGGCTGGGACCCCCCAAACAATGTGGGACCCCCGGGGGGGGTGGGTCGGGGGGGTACCCGGCTCCCCTGTGCCCGGCAGGTGCCCCAGCCCCACATTTCCCCCAGACCCTCCCGAACCCCAAATGTGGGAGGGGATTTGGGGACCCCCTGACCCCCCAAATGTGCCCCGTTGCCAGGACCCAGAGCTGCAGTGGGTGCAGAGGGATTTTGGGAACCCCCTGACCCCCAAAATGTGCTCCATTCCCAGGAGCTGGAGCTGCAGTGGGTCTGGAGCGGGAACTATGAGTCTGGGAAAGGTTTTGGGGACCCCCTGAGCCCCCAATGTGCCCATTCCCAGGTCCCAGAGCTGCTGTAGATGCGGGAGAGGATTTGGGGACCCCCTCACCCCCAAATGTGCCTCGTTCCCAGAAGCTGGAGCTGCAGCGGGCTCTGGAATTGGTGGTGCAGGTCCAGGAGGGGATTTGGGGTCCCCCTGACCCCCCAATGTGCCATTGCCAGGAGCCAGAGCTGCAGCGGGCTCTGGAGTGGGCACTGTGGGTGCAGAGGGGTTTTGGGGACCCCCTGACCCCCCAATGTGCCCATTGACAGGAGCCAGAGCTGCAGTGGGCATTGTGGGTGTGGCTGGGGTTTTGGGGTCCCCCTGACCCCCAAATGTGCCCTGTTTCCAGAAGCCAGAGCTGCTGTGGGTGCTATTGGTGCGAGAGGGGTTTTGGGGTCCCCCTGGCCCCCAAGGGCGCCGTTCCCAGGAGCCAGAGCTGCAGTGGGTGCAGAGGGGTTTTGGGGATCCCCTGACCCCCAAATGTGCCCTGTTGCCAGAAGCCTGAGCTGCTGTGGGTGCTGTGCATGCAGGAAGGGTTTTGGGGACCCCCTCACCCCCAAATGTGCCGTTCCCAGGAGCCGGAGCTGCAGCAGGCCCTGGAGCGGGCACTGCGGGTGCAGAGGGGTTTTGGGGTTCCCCTGACCATGTGCCCATTCCTAGGAGTCAGAGCTGCAGTGGGTGCAGAGGGATTTTGGGGACCCCCTGATGCCCAAATGTGCCGTTGCCAGGAGCCAGAACTGCAGTGGGCCTGGAGTGGGCATTGTGGGTGTGGCAGAGCTTTTGGGGTCCCCTGACCCCCCAAAATGTGCCATTGCCAGGAGCTGGAGCTGCTGTGGGTGCTGTTGGTGCGGGAGGGGTTTTGGGGACCACCTGAGCCCCCAAATGTGCCGTTGCCAGGACCCGGAGCTGCAGCGGGCCCTGGAGATGGCACTGCGAGTGTAGAGGGATTTTGGGGACCCCCTGACCCCCCGACCCCCCAAATGTGCCCTGTTTCCAGAAGCCAGAGCTGGTGTGGGTGCTGTTGGTGCGGGAGGGGTTTTTGGGGTCCTCCTGATCCCCAAATGTGCCGTTGCCAGGAGCCAGAACTGAAGTGGGCCTGGAGTGGGCATTGTGGGTGTGGCAGGGGTTTTGGGGACCCCTTGACCCCCAAATGTGCCATTGCCAGGAGCCGGAGCTGCAGTGGGCTCTGGAGCTGGCGCTGCGGGTGCAGAGGGATTTTGGGGACCCCCTGACCCCCCAAATGTGCCATTGCCAGGAGCCGGAGCTGCAGTGGGCTCTGGAGCTGGCACTGCGGGTGCAGAGGGATTTTGGGGACCCCCTGACCCCCAGATGTGCCATTGCCAGGAGCCGGAGCTGCAGCAGGCCCTGGAGCGGGCATTGTGGGTTCAGAGGGATTTTGGGGTCCCCCTGACCCCCCAAATGTGCCGTTCCCAGGAGCCGGAGCTGCAGCGGGCCCTGGAGCGGGCATTGTGGGTTCAGAGGGATTTTGGGGTCCCCCTGACCCCCCAAATGTGCCGTTCCCAGGAGCCGGAGCTGCAGCGGGCCCTGGAGCGGGCGCTGCGGGTGCGGGAGGGGGCGCGGCGGCTCCTCCCCGCCTGCAGCCGGCCCGAGCAGGCGCTGGAGACCACCAAGACCCTGGTGCTGTGCGATGCCAGGGTGGTCGCGGCCGGGGGGGAGCTGCAGCGGCGCCAGGAGGCCCGGCTGAGGGGGGCCCGGCGGTGAGGGACCCCCCAAAAAATGCTCGCGGAGGGAATTGGGTCCCCCAAGGGATGGCCAAAGGCGGGGAGGGCACCCTATGGAGCACCTCAAAGTGGAGGGGGAATGGGGATCCCCAAAGGGTGGTGAGGAGCACCCTAAAAGCCGGGGAGGGTCGCCGAGACTTAGGGAGGGGGTTTGAGGGTCCCGTGGGGGGTGAGGCGGTGAGGGACACCCCAAAACCTGGGGGGACATCGGGCACGCTGCAGTGAGGGGAGCCCTAAAACCCAGGGGATGGGATGAGGGACCCTGGGGGTCTGCAGCGCTGAGGGACACCCCAAAACCTGGGGGAACATGGGGGACACGGCAGTGAGGGACACCCCAAAACCCCATGGGGGACACGGCAGAGAGGGACACCCCAAAACCCGGGGGAGGGATGGGAGACCCTTGGTAATTGGGGGCTGCGGCAGTGAGGGACACCCCGAATTTTGGGGGGAACGGGGAAACCCAGAGGGGCGCACAGTGGGGGTGTGTTGACAGGGGACACCCCAAACGCGGGGGGGGGGAGCACCCCAAAATCTGGGGGGAGCTTTGCTGAGCCCCTCCCGTCCCCCCGCAGCCCCTCGGACGGCGGGCCCGGGGCTGAGCGGGTGCCGTGCCGCGGCACCGTCTGCATCTCAGGTATGGGGGGGCTGGGGGGGGGTCCCGGGGGGCTCTGGGGAGGGGGAACCCCATCCTCTTTGCCTGCCCCTCCTGTGGCACCATCCGCATTTTTGGGGGAGGGGGGCTGGGGGTGTCTCAGGGGGGTCTCACCCCGCTCCTGCCCTTCCCCCCCCCCCACCAGATTTGCGCATCCCGCTAATGTGGAAGGACACCGAGTACTTCAGGAACAAGGGGGGTGAGTCTTGGGGTGCCGGGGGTCCCCCTTTTCCCTGCGATGCCCTCTGTGACCCCCGCTGCCCCCCCCTCCCCCCCAGAGCTGCACCGCTGTGCCGTGTTCCTGCTGCTGCAGGTGGGGGCCGAGATCCACGACACCCCCACGGTGCTGGTGGACAGGACCCTCACCGACATCTGCTTCGAGGGCGCCGTGCTCTTGTGAGGGGGGGGCACGGGACCCCCGGCACCCCCACCCCCTTCCCCGGGACCCTGGCACCCCCTATGGGACCCTGGCAGCCCCATATGCCCCCCCATGGCACCCCTGAGCCTCTCTGTGGGACCCCTGAGCACCCCAATACGACCCCATGGGACCCCTGATCACCCCCACCCCCCCCGCCCAAGGGACAGTGACACCCCCAGGGACCCCCGGCACCCCCACACCCTCCCCGGGACCCTGGCACCCCCCTATGGAACCCTGGCACCCCCAAATTCCTCCATGGCACCCCTGAGCCTCTCTGTGGGACCCCTGAGCACCCCAATACGCCCCCATGGGACCCCTGATCCCTTCCATGGGACCCCAGACATCCCCCCCCCCTCCCTGGGACCCTGGCACCCCCCCTTTGACACCCCCATATCCCCCCATGGCACCCCTGAGCCTCTCTGTGGGACCCCTGAGCACCCCAATACGACCCCATGGGACCCCTTATCACCCCCCCCCCCAAGGGACAGTGACACCCCCAGGGACCCC
Source organism: Vidua chalybeata (assembly GCF_026979565.1). Lineage (NCBI taxonomy): Eukaryota > Metazoa > Chordata > Aves > Passeriformes > Viduidae > Vidua > Vidua chalybeata. Next base: position 70,925,923 of record NC_071533.1, read on the forward strand.
TGATCACCCCCACACCCCTCCCTGGGACTCTGACACCCCCCATGGGACCCCTGCCACTGCCAGCCCACCCTTGGGGACCCCTGCCCTCTCCTGTCCCCATCCAGGGGACCTCTGACCCCATCTGGGGGTGACCCCCGCCCACCCCAGGGCGGGACCCCTGTCCCACTCTGCCCCCTTGCCGCGTCCCCGCGGTCCGTGGGGTGGCCGCGGGGGGGTCCTGACCCCGCTGTGCCCCCCCCCCCCCCCCAGCTCGGAGGCGGGCCCCGATTTCGAGCTGAAGGTGGAGCTGTACAGCGCGGGGCTGCCGGGCGGGGGGGCGCAGGGCAGCACCCCCAAAAAGCTGGCGACGCGTCTGAGCACCTCCCTGGGCCGCTCCTCGGGGCGCCGGGCGCGGGCGGCCATGGAGGGGGGGCCCGGCAGCCCCCCGGGCACCGGTGGCACCGGGGCACTGCTGCTGCCCCCGCCCGGCGTGCCGTGAGTGCCCGCTGCGTGCCGCGTGTCCCCCTGTGTGCCACATGTGCCCCCATGTCCCCCCCCCATGTCCCCCCTGTGTGTCCCATGTCCCCCCTGTGTGTCCCATGTCCCCCCTGTGTGCCCCCTGTGCCCCCCTGTGTGTCCCATGTCCCCCTGTGTGTCACATGTGCCCCTGTGTGCCCCAGACCCCCCCATCCTCCCTGACCCCCCAAATCCCCACGGTGCCCCCCTGACCCCCCCGTTGTCCCCAGTGTCCCTGCCCGGTTCCAGCTCCTGGCACACACCCCCTGTGCCTGCCCTGACCCCCGATGTCCCCCTGACCCCCGATGTCCCCCTGACCCCCGATGTCCTCCTGACCTTGATGTCCCCTGACCCCCCAATGTCCCCCTGACCCCTGGTGTCCCCCTGACCCCTGGTGTCCCTGTGACCTCCCGGTGTCCCCTGACCCCCAATGTCCTCCTGACCACTGATGTCCCCCTGACCCCCAGTGTCCCTGTGACCCCCCGATGTCCCCTGACCCCTGGTGTCCCCTGACCCCCCAATGTCCCCCTGACCCGCGGTGTCCCCTGTCCCCCGGTGTCCCCAGGTGTCCCCGGTTCCAGCTGCTGGCGCACGCCGCGCTGTCCCTGGCGCAGGTGCACGATGGCTTCCGCACCCACGACCTCGTCATCGCCGCCGACGGTCAGTGGGGACGCAGGGCGCCCCGTGGCACCCTATAGCAGCCCATGGCACCCCTAAACACCACGTGGGACCCTATAACACCCCGTGGCACCCTGTAACACCCCATGGGACCCTATAACATCCCATGGCACCCTACAACACCCCGTGGCACCCTATAGCAGGCCATGGTGCCCTATAACAACCCATGGGACCCCTAAACACCCCGTGGCACCCTATAACGCCCCGTGGCACCCTATAACACCCCATGGGACCCTATAACATCCCATGGCACCCTATAACACCCCGTGGCACCCTATAACAGGCCGTGGTACCCTATAACAGCCCATGGCACGCCTAAACACCTTGTGGCACCCTATAACAGCCCATGGCACCCCTAAACACCCCATGGGACCCTAAATCAGCCCATGGCACCCCTAAACACCCCATGGCACCCTATAACACCCCGTGGCACCCCTAAACACCCCGTAGCACCCTATAACACCCCGTGGGACCTTATAACACCCCATGACCCCCCTAAATACCCCATGGCACCGTATAATACCCCGTGGGACCCTAAATCAGCCCATGGCACCCCTAAACATCCCGTGGCACCCTATAACACCCTGTGGCACCCTATAACACCCTGTGGCACCCTATAACAAGTCCCCCGTGTCCCCCCCCAGATCAGAGCCCCTGCTGGGTGGGTTTGGGGTCAGTGTCCCTCAATGTCCCCCGTGTCCCCCCCAGATCAGAGCCCCTGCTGGGTGGTTTGGGGTCAGTGTCCCTCAATGTCCCCCCCTTAGAGCAGAGCCCCCGCTGGGTGGGTTTGGGGTCACTGTCCCACCCATGTCCCCCGTGTCCCCCCCCAGAGCAGAGCCCCCGCTGGGGTGGTTTGGGGTCAGTGTCCCCCCATGTCCCCCGTGTCCCCCCCCAGATCAGAGCCCCCGCTGGGGTGGTTTGGGGTCAGTGTCCCCCCATGTCCCCCTGTCCCCCCCCAGAGCAGAGCCCTACTGGGTGGTTTGGGGTCAGTGTCGCCCCATGTCCCCCGTGTCCCCCCCCAGATCAGAGCCCTGCTGGGTGGTTTGGGGTCAGTGTCCCTCAATGTCCCCCCCAGTGCAGAGCCCGGCTGGGGTGGTTTGGGGTCAGTGTCGCCCCATGTCCCCCGTGTCCCCCCCCCAGATCAGAGCCCTGCTGGGTGGTTTGGGGTCAGTGTCGCCCCATGTCCCCCGTGTCCCCCCCCAGATCAGAGCCCCTGCTGGGGTGGTTTGGGGTCAGTGTCCATCAATGTGCCCCCCAGAGCAGAGCCCGCTGGGCTGGGTGGTTTGGGGTCACTGTCCCGCCATGTCCGCCGTGTCCCCCCCAGAGCAGAGCCCCTGCTGGGGTGGTTTGGGGTCAGTGTCCATCAATGTGCCCCCCAGAGCAGAGCCCCGCTGGGGGTGGTTTGGGGTCACTGTCCCCCCATGTCCCCCTGTCCCCCCCCAGAGCAGAGCCCTGCTGGGTGCCCCTCTACGGCCGCATGTGCTGCCGCCTGGCGGCCAGGCCGAGCTGCATGAACACCCCCGCGGCGACGGGGACACTGCGGCTGCAGGTGAGGGACACGGCGGTGGCACCGGGAACGGCACCGGGAACGGCACCGGGAACGGCACCGGGAGTGGGAGGAGCGGGGGGATAGAGGGATGGGTTTATTGACGCTGCCATGATAAGGGAACACTGCAGGTGAGGGAATGGGATAGAGAATGGGATATGGGGATGGGATATAGGGAAATGGGATATAGGGAAAGGGGATATAGGGAAATGGGATATAGGGAAATAGGATATAGGGAGGGATGGATAGATGGAGGGATAGAGGGATGGGATATAGGGAAATGGGATAGAGGGATGGGATATAGGGAAATGGGATAGAGGGATGGGATATAGGGAAATAGGATATAGGGAAATGGGATATAGGGATGGGATAGATGGATGGGATAGAGGGATGGGATATAGGGAAATGGGATAGAGGGATGGGATATAGGGAAATAGGATATAGGGAAATGGGATATAGGGATGGGATAGATGGATGGGATAGAGGGATGGGATATAGGGAAATGGGATAGAGGGATGGGATATAGGGAAATAGGATATAGGGAAATGGGATATAGGGATGAGATAGATGGATGGGATAGAGGGATGGGATATAGGGAAATGGGATAGAGGGATGGGATATAGGGAAATAGGATATAGGGAAATGGGATATAGGGATGGGATAGATGGATGGGATAGAGGGATGGGATATAGGGAAATGGGATAGAGGGATGGGATATAGGGAAATAGGATATAGGGAAATGGGATATAGGGATGGGATAGATGGATGGGATAGAGGGATGGGATATAGGGAAATGGGATAGAGAGATAGGATATAGGGAAATAGAATATAGGGATGGGATATAGGGATGGGATATAGGGAAATAGGATATAGGGATGGGATATAGGGAAATAGGATATAGGGATGGGATAGATGGATGGGATAGAGGGATGGGATATAGGGAAATCGGATAGAGGGATGGGATATAGGGAAATAGGATATAGGGATGGGATATAGGGAAATGGGATATAGGGATGGGATAGATGGATGGGATAGAGGGATGGAATATAGGGAAATGGGATATAGGGATGGGATAGAGAATGGGATATGGGGATGGGATATAGGGAAATGGGATATAGGGAAATGGGATATAGGGATGGGATAGAGGGATGGGATATAGGGAAATGGGATAGAGAAATGGGATAGAGGAATGGGATATAGGGGTGGGATAGAGAAATGGGATATAGGGATGGGATATAGGGATGGGATAGAGAAATAGGATAGAGGAATGGGATATAGGGATGGGACAGAGAAATGGAATGTAGGAATGGGATATAGGAATGGGATAGAGGGATGGGACAGAGAAATGGGACATATAAATGGGATAGAAGAACGGGATATAGGGATGGGATATAGAAATGGGATAGAGAAATAGGATATGGGGACAGGATAGAGGGATGGGATAGGGGAATGGGATAGAAAAATGGGATTTATTAACACCCCCTCAGTGACAGGGACAATGGAGCTGCAGGTGAAGGAATGGGATAGAGGGGATGGGATTAGGAATGGGATAGAGGGATGGGATTAGGAATGGGATTAGGAATGGGATAGAGGGATGGGATTAGGAATGGGATTGAGGGTGGGATGTATCAACACCCCTGTGGTAACTGGGGCCCTGTGGCTGGCTGCAGTTAGGGAATGGGATCAGAAATGGGAAAGAGGAGTGGGATAGAGGGATGGGCTGGATGAACATCCCTGTGGGAACAGACACCCTGCAGCCACAGGTGATTGGGATATGGGATTGGGATATGGGATTGGGATGGGAGGGTGAGGTGGGATGAGGGCTAGGATCAGGGTGGAGAAAGGGGTGAGAAGGGGATGGGAACAGGATGGAAATGGAGACAGGGACAGGGCTGGGGATAAGGGTGGGACAGGGACAAAGATGGGACCAGGAGAGGGACAGGGACAGGGATGGGAATGGGGATGAGGACAAGGATGGGACAGGGACAGGAATGGGGGCAGGATGGGGATGGGAACAGGCACAGGGTGAAGGACAGGAGCAGGGACAGTGATGGGGATGGACAAGGACGGAGATGGGGACACAGATAATGGGGATGGGTGGAGAAATGGGGACAAGGATGAGAACGGGACAGGGACAGGGACAAAGATGGGCATGGGATGTGGTCAGACAGAGGAATGGCATGGGGACAGTGACATGGATGGGAAGGACACAAGGGGAAGGACAGAGATGGGAAGGGACAAGGGATGGGAATGGGCTGGGATGAGAACAGGGACAGGGATGGGGGCAGGGATGGCTGGTGGCATGAACCCACCAGTGGGTCTGCACTGGTGGGGGTGGAGCTGGGCGCGTGGGTGCAGAAATGGGGGGACACGCTGGTGCTGTGGTGTCACCCGCGGGCGCCGACGGCTCCGGGGGTCTCGGGACAGGCTCCGGGGGCTGAGGGGCCGAGCGGGGCCCCCCTGTTCTGCGTCCTGCGGGGCCCTGGGCTGCTCTGCTACGGCAGCGCTGGCGAGGCCGAGGCAGGGCAGGAGCCCACGCTCACCATCGCTGTCACCAAGGTACGGGGACGCGGGGGACACAGGGGTCGGGGGGCTCTGGGGGGCACGGGGAGTGTGGGGGACTGTGGGGTTGTGGCGGTTATGGGGCACGGAGGGGCGTGGTGGGTACAGGGAGAAAGGGGGAGAGTGGGGGGCTCGGGGTGGTTCGAGGTTTATGGGGTGTTTGGGGTCTGTGGTGGCTGTGGGGTGTATGGGGAGCTCTGGGATGTTCTGGGGTCTATGGGGTGTTCTGGGGTCTATGGGGGCTGTGGAGTGTATGGGGGCTGTGGGGTCTACGGGGTGTTCTGGGGTCTATGGGGAGCTCTGGGGTTTATGGGATGTTCTGGGGTCTATGGAGAGCTCTGTGGTCCATGGGGCATTCTGGGGTTTATGGGATGTTCTGAGGTCTATGGGGTGTTCTGGGGTCTATGGGGTATTCTGGGGTCTATGGGGAATGTGGGGTCTATGGGGTGTTCTGGAGTCTATGGGGTGTTCTGGGATCTATGGGGGCTGTGGGGTCTATGGGGCATTCTGGGGTTTATGGGATGTTCTGGGGTCTATGGGGTGTTCTGGGGTCTATGGGGGCTGTGGGGTCTATGGGGAGCTCTGGGGTTTTCTGGGGTGTTCTGGAGTCTATGGGGAGCTCTGGGATTTATGGGGTCGTCTGGGGTCTATGGAGAGCTCTGGGGTCTATGGGGGCTCTGAGGTCTATGGGGGCTGTGGGGTCTATGGGGAGCTCTGGGGTGTTCTGGGGTCTATGGGGGCTGTGGGGTCCATGGGGCACTCTGGGGTTTATGGGATGTTCTGGGGTCTATGGGGCTATGGGGTCTATGAGGTATTCTGGGGTCTATGGGGGCTGTGGGGTCTGTGGGATGTTCTGGGGTCTCTGGGGGGCTCTGGGCTCTCTGGTGTCTCTGGGCTCTCTGGGGGCTGTGGGGCTGGGGGCTCCAAGCCCTGCCGGTGCCGCAGGACACGCGGGTGCACGCGGTGGAGGCCGGGGGCCGCGGGCAGCCCCCCGGGGTGGCCGTCACCAACCGGCTGGGCGGGGAGGAGGTGACACACGCGCTGGTGGCCGAGAGCGCGGCCGAGGCCCAGCGCTGGCTCCAAGCCTTCGGGCAGCACCTCTACGACTTGGGTGAGCCGGGACCCCTGGGACCCCCCCCCGAGACCTGTGGGAATCCCCATCATCCCTGCGGGACCCTACACATCCCTGTGGGACCCTACAAATCCCTGCGGGACCCTACACATCCCTGTGGAACCCTACAAATCCCTGTGGGACCCTACACATCCCTGTGGGACCCTACAAATCTCTGTGGGACCCTACAAATCCCTGTGGGGCCCTACAAATCCCTGTGGGGGCCTCCCAGCCCTGTGGGACCCTCTGTGCTGTTGGGACATTGTCCCACTGGGATGGATCCCCGTCGTTAAAGGACCCCAAGCCTAGTGGGACCCCCTCGTCCCTGTGGGACCCCCAGCCTGGCAGGACCCCAGACGATCCCTGTGGGACCCATCCCTGTGGGAGCCCCATCACCCCAGGACCCCAACCCAGTGAGACCCCAGAGAAATGGGGACAAGGACAAGGATAAGAACAGGACAGGAACGGGGACAAAGATGGGCCTGGCATGTGGCCAGGCAGAGGACTGGGATGGGGACAGTGACATGGATGGGAACAAGAATGGGGCGGGACAGAGATGGGAAGGGACAAGAACAGGTCCCCCTGCGGGACCCCCACCCCAGACCATCCCTGTGGGACCCATCCCTGTGGGAGCCCCATCACCCCAGGACCCCAACCCAGTGAGACCCCAGTCCTGAGCGCACCCCCACTCCCAGGGTGACACCCACATCCCAGGCTGACCCCATCCAAGGGGACCCCCATCCCCTGCAATCCCCATCCCTTCCAATCCCCATCCCCTCCAATCCCAATTCCCTTCCAATCCCCATCCCCTCCATTCCCCATTCCCTGCAATCCCCATCCCCTCCAATCCCCATCCCTTCCAATCCCCATCTCCTCCAATCCCCATCCCCTCCAATCCCCATCCCCTCCAATCCCCCTCCCCTGCAATCCCCATCCCCTGCAATCCCCATCCCTTTGAATCCCCATCCCTTTGAATCCCCATCCCCTCCAATCCCCATCCCCTCCAATCCCCATCCCTTTCAATCCCTAATTCCCTGCAATCCCAATTCCCTGCAATCCCATCCCCTCCAATCCCCATTCCCTCCAATCCCCATTCCCTCCAATCCCCATCCCTTTCAATCCCCATCCCCTCCAATCCCCATTCCCTGCAATCCCCATCCCCTACAATCCCCATCCCCTCCAATCCCCATCCCTGCAATCCCCATCCCCTCCAATCCCCATCCCCTTCAATCCCCATCCCCTCCAATCCCCATCCCCTGCATTCCCCATCCCGGGAGCTCCTGGATCCCGGGGGGGGGGGGCTCTGTGCCACGGCGCCCGTTGTCCCTGTTCCCACAGCCCAGTGGAAGCAGTGCTGTGAGGAGCTGATGCGGATCGAGGAGCCCCCCCCGCGCCGCCCCCCGGCCCCGCTGCCCCCCCAGGGCTCTCTCTACCACCAGACGGGTGTGGTGGGGCTGGGGGGGGGGGGGGCGCGGGCTGGGGGGCTCTGCTCTGTCTCCCCCTCTCTGCTCTCTGCTCGCTCCCTAACGCTGCTCTTCTCGCTGTCCCCCCCTCTCTGTGCCCCCCCTCTCTGTCCCCCCATTTCTTTCCCCCCGGCCCTGCCGCTCTGCCACCCCCCTCCCGCGCCCCCCCCACCCCCACCCAGCCCCGCCGGGCCCCCCCGGGCCCCCCCCGGGCGAGGGGCTCCTGCTGCAGGAGAATGTCTCAGCCGAGATCCGGGCGCTGCTCAGCTCCTACTACAGCGACAGGTGACGGGGGGGACACGGGGGGTGACACCCCGACAGCCCCCCCCTCTAATGCCACAACACCCCCAGCATGGCCGTGGGGACTGGGGGGGGGGGGGAAAAACAATGAAGGGACCCCCAAACCCCCCCATAGCCTGTGAGGTGAATCCATGGGGGGCTGAGGGGTTGTGGGGGGGGGGGCTTTGACAGCCCCCACCCCACGGTGCAGCAGCCGGGGGTCGGGGGGGGGGTCTGGGCCTGCCCCTGCCCCCCCCCGGTGACCCCCCCCTTTCCCCCCCAGCTATTGACCCTCGGATGACATCGCGGCAGTGACCGACATCCTGGCGCGGCACGGGGGGGCTCCCCGCGCTCCGGGGCCCCCCCCGTGGCTGTCGCTGTTCGAGGGCCCCCCCCTGCGCAGCCCCCAGCCCCCCCGGCGGGGACGCCCCCGAACCCTGTCCTTGGACGCCCGGCTCAGCACCCTGAAAGGCCGGGGGGGCCCCCCAAAGCCCCCCACTCCAGCTCCTCCAGCAGCGGCAGCAGCAGCCCAGGGCCCCCCCAGCGCGACCCCCCAGAGCCCTCCAGTCCAGGGTCTGACCCCCAGCACTTGGTCGGGGGGGGGGGGGGACAGGGGGGATGGACCCCCCCCCCCCCCAGGGGGGTTGGGGGGGCTGGGGGGCTCCCTGCTTCTGTTTTTGGGGAGAAACTGGAATTTCTGCCCTCCCCATGCTGGGGGGGGCTCAGGGCTAAACTCCAAAAAGGGCGGGGGGGTGGTTTCCTTCCCCCCCCCCCCCAACAAAGTGGGTGCTGGGGACCCCCCCCCACCGCAGGGTGGGTGCTCAGGGTCTAACCCGGGGGGCACACAGAGCCCCCCCAGCTCTGCTTTCCCTCACCTCTAACCCGGGGGGGGGGGCACCTCCCCCCCGGCAGGCCCCCCCGTTAATAATATTCACTAATAATTTGCATTAAAATTTATTTAACAGCTGGGGTGTGATTTTGGGGAGGGGGGGGGGCGTGGGGGTCCCTGTGCCCGGGTGGGGGGGGGTGGGGGGGTCCGTGCCCTCCCATCTTGTGCTGCCACCAGCGGGGGGGGGGGGTCTTGGGGTGCTGCCCCCTCCCCAAGCTGCTCTTTTGGGGTGCAAGTGGGGGGTGGAGGCTGTGCTGGGGGGGTGAGGGGGAGGGGGGTGTCCATCCTGGGTGCTGTGGTGCCATAGGGGGTACCCCCCCCCTCAAAAGAGGTGCTGGGGTCCCCCCCCCACCTCTACACAGCATGGGGGGAGAGGTCCTCGTCCTCGGTGGGGGGGCTGGGGCCCCCCAAAAGCGGTGGGTGGGGGGCGTCCCGGGCCAGCAGCAGCGCGAAGCCTGGGGGGAGAGTGGGGGTGAGATGGGGGGGGGGTTGGGGGCGGTTCAGGGGGTCTTCGGGGGGTTTGGGGAATTTGGGGGGTTTACGGGGGTGTTTTTGGGGTACCTGGCGTGGCTTTGTGCAGGACGAGGCTCTCGCTGGGCTCGTCTCCCTGCAGGAAATGGGAGGGACCTGAGGGGTCTCTGCACCCCAGCTGGGCCCGCCCCACTCGCCAGGGGACCCCACCCCACTTCCCATCCTGACCCCCACCCCATTCCCTCTCCTGTCCCAGGACAGCCCCCAGGGGTCCCGTGTTCCCCTCCCGACCCCAGCCAGAGCTCCCCCAACCCCAAAACCTGCAGCCCCCACAGCCCCCACGCCCCCATCCCCCAGCCTCACAATACCCCAAAACCCCATCCCGGCCCCCCACATTTCCCCCAGCCCCTCAATGCCCCCAGCCCCACAATACCCCAAAACCCCATCCCGGCCCCCCACATTTCCCCCATCCCCCCCATCACCCCAGCCCCACAATACCCCAAAACCCCATCCCAGCCCCCCACATTTCCCCCAGCCCCTCAACGCCCCCCAGCCTCCCCGTACCTGCCCGTGGGGGGGTCCCGGCTCCCAGGGGGCCTCCCAGCCCCCCCCCCACTCGTGCCCCCCGATTCCATTGCGCCCCAAATCCTGGGGGTCCTGCAGCGGGCGGGGGGGGCTGGGGCTGTGCAGGGGGGCCCGGCCGGGGGTATTGGGGACCCCTCCCGCGGGCTGGGGACATCCTCAAGCAGTGGCCCCAGAGATTCCCATGCTGGGGGGCTGGGGAGGGGGGGAGTGTCCGGGTGGGGCCCTCCTCATCCCGGGGGGGGCTGGGGGGAGACCAAGCCGGGAGTGCTGGAAGGAGGGAGGGGCTCTACCCCATAAGTGCCTTCAGAAGACCCCGGCCCAGAGGGGACCCCCATCCGGGGGGGGCTGGGAGGGGGCCCAGACATGGCAGGGGGGGACCCTGACCTGGTGGTGGCAAAACTGGGGGTCCCCAGGCTGGCGGAGGGAGGGGTCCCCGTTCCCATGGGGCTGGAGGGGGTGCCAGTGGTGGCACTCTGGGGGGTGGCCGTCACCACAGGGCTGGGGGGGATCCCTGGGGTGGCAGAGAGGAGGGGTCCCTGTCCCCGAGGGGCTGTGGGGAGTCCCGGTGGTGGCACACTGGGGGTCCCTGTCCCCACAGGACTGGTGGCATGGGGGGACCCTGCTCGGGCCGGGCTGGAGGGGGTCCCCAGGGTGCCACATTGTGGGGTCCCTGTCCCCACAGGGCTGACGGGGGTGCCGCTGGTGGCACACTGGGGGGTCCCCGTCCCCACAGGACTGCTGGCATGGGGGGACCCTGCTCGGGCTGGGCTGGGGGGCGTCCCCTGAGTGGCAGAGGGAGGGGTGCCCCTCCCCATGGGGCTGGCGGGGGTCCCGGTGGTGGCACACTGGAGTGTCCCTGTCCCCGCGGGGTCGGGGGGCAGAGGCGGCGGCGGCCGGCGGGGGCTGGGGGGCGGTGCCCCCCTGGAAGCACCGGGAGGGGGGGTCTGGGGGGCTCCGGCCGGCGGAAGATGAAGGCGGATTCCGTCAGGCTGCGCTGGTACCGCAGGAAGGGCCGGCGGGCACCTGGCGGGGGCGAGGGGTCAGCAGGGAGCCCCAGAGCCCCCCGTGTGCCCCCCAAACCCTTCCCTGGCACCTACCGGGGGTGCTGCCGGGCAGGGGGGATGTGGACGTGGACCCCGAGCGCTCCCGCTGCCGGAAGAATTCCCGGGGGTTCTGGGTGCGCTGGGAGACCAGGATGGCGGCTTCCTGCGGGACCGGGGGGTCAGCGGCGTGTGGCACAGCCGGTGGCCCTGTGACCCGGGGGCAGGGAGGGACCCGGTCCCGGGCACTCACGGCCGCCGTGCCGCTGACCCCGGTGCGACCCCCGCGCTCCCGCTCGGCCGCCTCCTGCTCCCGCTGCTGCTGCTCCTGCGGGACACGGCAGCGAATGGGAATCACGGATGCCTCAGGATGAGCCTGGATCCCTTGGGATGGAGCCCTGGATGCCCTGGGATAGAGCCCTCCCACCTCCCCAGGGCAGACCCCCACCCCGGATCCCCCTGCAACAGATCTCCTGTATTCCTTGTGAGGGACCCGCTCGATCCCGCAGGATGGACACCCCGGATCCCCTGGGATGAACCCCTTCAGATCCCCGGGACAGACACCTAGAACTCCCTGAATCCTCCGGGATGGACCCCCTGAACCCCCTGGGATGGGACTCCCCAGACTCCCCGGGATGAACGCCCTGGATCCTGCTGGGATGGATCTCCCAGGACAGAGCCCCTCGATCCCCCGAGACCCCCATTCCAGCCCCCTTTCCCTCCTCACCCATCGCTCCTGCTCCTTCCTCCGCTCCTCCGCGTCCAGCCGCGCCTGCTCCTGCCTGCGGGGACCGGAGTTGGGGCGTCACGGAGGGGGTCACAGGGGTGGGACACGGGAATGGGACACGGGACGGGATGGGACCCAGATGGGAAACACCAGTGGGATATGGGGACACGGGGCTGGGACAGGGATGGGGACACGGGGCTGGGACAGGGATGGGGACACGGGGCTGGGATAGGGACGGGGACACGGGGCTGGGACAGGGATGGGGACACGGGACGGGATGGGACCCAGATGGGAAACACCAGTGGCATATGGGGACACGGGGCTGGGACAGGGATGGGGACACGGGGCTGGGACAGGGACGGGGACACGGGGCTGGCACAGGGATGGGGACACGGGGCTGGGACAGGGATGGGGACACGGGGCTGGGATAGGGACGGGGACACGGGGCTGGGACAGGGATGGGGACACGGGACGGGATGGGACCCAGATGGGAAACACCAGTGGCATATGGGGACACGGGGCTGGGACAGGGATGGGGACACGGGGCTGGGACAGGGACGGGGACACGGGGCTGGCACAGGGATGGGGACACGGGGCTGGGACAGGGATGGGGACACGGGGCTGGGATAGGGACGGGGACACGGGGCTGGGACAGGGATGGGGACACGGGACGGGATGGGACCCAGATGGGAAACACCAGTGGCATATGGGGACACGGGGCTGGGACAGGGATGGGGACACGGGGCTGGGACAGGGACGGGGACACGGGGCTGGCACAGGGATGGGGACACGGGGCTGGGACAGGGACGGAGCCCAGCGCTGCCCCACACCGCCGCTCCTCGATGAGCCGCTCCCGCTCCTGCAGCCGCCGCTCCCGCTCGGCCGCCTGCAGCCGCTCCTCCTCCATGCGCTCCCGCTCCCAGCGCGCCGCTGCTCCCGCTCCCGCTGCCGCTCCTGCTCCTTCCGCTGCTGCTCCTCGCGCTGCGCACGCACCGGGATCAGCGATCGGCACCGGGAATCGGCACCGGCAGCTGGGCGGGATCCCACCCGCCCCGGCGCCAGGAGCGGCGCTAGGATCCCACGAGGATCCCGCTGCCGTTGGCACCGGCACAGGGAACCGGCACCGGGACTGGGACCCCGCCACATTTCACACTGGGGCTCTCCCAGCCCTCGGCACCAGGACCGGGACCGGGACCGGGACCCCACCGACCTCCGCACCAGCACTGGCACCAGAAACCCCCCGGGGCTCGGCACTGGGACTGAGACCCCCCCCACCCCATGGGCGGTGGGACCCCACTGCCCCACAGGACCCCCGCAGACCGCTGGGACCGGGACCCCACTGCACCCCACACCGGGACTGGGACCCCCACCAAGCTCGGCACTGGGACCCCTGGGCTCTGCCCCGAGGCAGCAGCTGTGACCCCATCCCCAGCCGATACGGGGACCCCCCAGCCCTTCCCAGCCCCCGACCCCTCACCTCAGCCTGCTCCCAGAAGGAATCGCGCTGGGTGCGCTGCAGCTCCAGTGCCGGTTGGTCTTGCGGTAGTTGGTTCCCTGGGGAGCACAGGGGGGTCGGGGTGGGACCCCCGACACCCCCTGCCCAGAGCCCCCCGGGAAGGGCGAGCAAGCACCCACCGCCCCCCAGGTGCCCTCCCCATTCCCGCAGGGGCATCGGCCCAGCGAGACCCCCACTCACCACCAGCTCCGGGTGTCCTGGGGGGTCCTCCTGGGAGGGCGAGGGGCGGGGGGCTCCAGCTGGGCCAGCACTCGGCGCAGCCCCTCCGCCGTCACCTCCTCGGGGCGGCGGGCGCTGATCACGGCCGTGGCCTCCTGCCACCGGCACGGGACAGGATGGGACAGTGTCACCCCTCCCACGGCCCACCCCCCGCGTGGATCCACACTCCCCGGGGAATCTCGGCACAATTCCCAGGGACGTGACAGATGTGGGACTGTATCCAGATGTGGGGCCGGATCCAGATCCCGGGCCCAGACAGATCACCGGAAGCTGTTCCGGGGGAATGGGGGGGCGGCAGGACCCCCCCATCAGGACGGGACTGGAGGGGGGGGGGGGCAGGGATCCCAACCACAGCTCCGGCACGGCGGCCAAGACTGGGAGCACTGGGAAAGCGGCGGCTGAGTCAGCAGCGCCAGGAATGCGCCCGGGCACAGGCAAAGGTCGGGGCGGCGGGATGGGGGGGGACGGGGGGGGGGTGGGTAGGGATGGGGAATGTGGGGGGTCCCATAGCACCCCCGAGGGCTCCGTGCCCCCCACTCACCCTGAAGAAGCTCCGGATGGCCGGCAGGTGCCCGGCACACGCCGCCCGCTGCGATTCCGGCACTTTTTCCCCCACCTGGCACCGCAGCCATTGCTCAGCCCGGGGGGGGTTCCCGTCCGGGGGTCCCCCCGAGCTGCCCCCCAGCACTCACCCAGCTGATAAGGACGATCCTGGGGGTGCCAGAGCCAGGATCGGGGACCCGGCACAGCCCGTACATGACGCTGCCCACAGAGAATTTTCCAGCGAGCTCATCCGCCCCCCCGGCTGTAAGGAGGGGGGTCAGAGGGGGTACGGGGAAACTCGGGGGACCCCCCATAATACTCCCCAACAGCGTCGCTCCCGGTACCTCCGGAATCCAGGAGCTTGAGGTCGTGGTGCTTCTCATAGCCAAAGACGGCCCTGGGGGGGAGAAAGGGGGTCAGGGTGGGGGTCAAGGTGGGGGGGTCAGAGCGGGTGTCACATAAGGTGGGGGACCCGCCAGGCTCGGGCACCCCCCGTGCTCCCCCGTGCCACCAGCTTGGGATGAATTCATGGAAGTGCCGCCGGCGGCATCCGCCCCCGGGACAATGGGAATGTGGGAAGCGCCGGAGCGGCACGGCCCCCGCAGCGACCCCCCCCCCCCCCCCCGTGCGGCGGTGCCGGGACCCCCCGCCCGGCCCTGGGAGGGCTCAGGGGGCCCCATCCCGGCGGGACCCTCCCGCCCCCCCGCCGGGCATTTCCAGCGGCTCTGCCCCTCTTTGTTCCCGCGTGGCTCCGGTTCGGGGCGCACGCGGGACGCGGCTGGGCACGGCTCCGGCAGCACGCGTGGAGCGCGGCGCGGCAGGGCACGTCACGCATGTCACGGCATGTCGCGACAGGCTGCGGCGCCACATGGCGGGACAGAGCCCGGCACGCGGCCGGGCGGGCGCCCGGGAGGAGCCGGCGCTGGAGCGGGTCCAGCCGCGCTCCGGGGGCAGAGGGCAATGCCCTGGCGGCCGGTGGCCACGGTGACGGGCGGTCCCGTGACGCCGGGGGGCTGCGAGGCCGATGAGCCCCGGTGCCGTCGCCTCTCACCCCGGGACGGGAGTTTTGGGGGACACCGGCTCCGGCCCCGCGGCGCCGGCACCGAACTGGGGCCGGCCCGCTAACCCCCAGCCCGAGACCGTCCCGGGACCCGCGCCCCCGGTGCAGCCGGGTAGAACCTCCCTTGCCGCACCCGGGTGCTCCCCGCTCCCGCAGCACCCCCCCCGGGCCCATCTTGCCCCAGCCCCGGGCGGCGGCGCCGCTCCCAGCCCGGCGGCACCGAGAGGGACCGGGCGGGACGGGGCGAGACCGGCTGGGACTCCCGGTTCCCAGCGCGGCGGCGCGTAGGGCTCAGTCCTGGGACCCCCCCGCGGACCGGCACCCCCCGGCCGAGACCCCGGTGCGCCCCGGAACCCCTTCCCGGTGCCGGTAACGGTGCTTCTCGGGCCGCCCCCGACGCCCTGGCCCGTGTCGGTGCCTGTTCCTGCTCTCGTTCCCGGTCCTGTGTCCGGTGCCTGTCCCAGTGCCCCTTCCCAGTCTCGGTCCCCTCTTCCGTTCCCGTCTCCGTTCCCGGTTCCCTGTGCCGGTTCCTCATTCCCGGTGCCCTGTTCCCGGTCCTCCCTTCCGTCCCCGTTCCCGGGCTCCATTCCCGGCTCCCGTTCCCTCTCCCGGTGTCCCCCGCCCTCCCATTCTCACCAGTCGGTCCCAGCCCGGGGGTTCCCCACGTCCTCCCGCGCCGCCAGCAGCGCCAGCCGGTACCGCTCCAGCCCCGGCCCCGCCATCCCGATCCCGGGGCCGATCCCGATCCCGGGGCCGATCCCGATCCCGGGGCCGCCGCCGCCGCCCTGCGCCCGCCCCTCCTCCCGCCACCCCCCCGGCACTTTCCACCGCCCACGGGCGGCACCGGGCGGGGCGGGGGCGGGAGCGGCCGGGAGGCACCGGCACGGGACGGGCGGCGCTGGGAGCGCTGGGAGCGCTGGGAGCGGGTACCGGGCCTGGGTCCCGCACTGGGACAGAGTCCCGTACCGGTGTGAGGATCCTGTACCGGGATGAGGGTCCTGTACCGGGATGAGGGTCCCGTACCGGGATGAGGATCCTGTACTGGGGTAGGGAACCCGTACCGGTGTGAGGATCCTGTACCGGGATGAGGATCCTGTACCGGTGTGAGGATCCTGTACCGGTGTGAGGATCCTGTACCGGGATGAGGGTCCCGTACCGGGATGAGGATCCTGTACTGGGATAGGGAACCCGTACTGGGATGAGGATCCTGTACCGGGATGAGAGTCCTGTACCGGGATGAGGATCCTGTACTGGGATAGGGAACCTGTACTGGGATGAGGATCCTGTACTGGGATAGGGAACCCGTACTGGGATGAGGATCCTGTACTGGGATGGGGGTCCCTGTAGTGGGATAGGGAACCCGTACTGGGATGAGGATCCTGTACTGGGATGAGGATCCTGTACTGGGATGGGGGTCCCTGTACTGGGATGAGGGCCCCGTACCGGGATAAGGGTCCTGTACCAGGATGAGGGTGCTGTACTGGGATGAGGATCCTGTACCGGGATGAGGGTCCTGTACTGGGATGAAGATCCTGTACTGGGATGAAGGTGCTGTACTGGGATGAAGATCCTGTACTGGGATGAGGGTCCCATACGGGGATGAGGTTGCTGTACTGGGATGAGGGTGCTGTACTGGGCTGAGGGTGCTGTGCCAGATTCCCATTTCAGGACATGGATGCAGGTTCCAGGATCGCACTCTGGAATTTCCAGGATCCCACACCAGGACACGGATGTCACACCAGCATGTGGGGCAGGTCCCAGGGGCCCACGCTGGGACGTGTGCCCGGGTCGGCCCAGCACTGGAATGTGGCTGCGGTGCCAGGATCCCACACTCAGATGAGGGTCCCCAGACTGTCCCCCCTGTCCTTTCCCCCGTCCACGGAGCCTCTCCCCCATTCCCTTTTTACACCAAGAAACGGGATTTTGGGGGCTGGGGTCGCCCTCGACCATGAAGGTGGTGGCGGGGGGGTCTCGGGGACATTCGCAGCCCCGTGTCTGGCCCGGCCCATCCCCACAGGGCGCCTGTCCCAAAGCCTCTCCCATCGTTCCCTTATTTGGGCACCGCGGCTGGAAAATCCCAAATCCCCAGGGAGGAAAAAAAATGCTGGAAAATGGGATCTTGGGCCCAGCGACACGCCCAGCCCAGTGTGTGGCGGGCCCTGTCACCCCCTGTCCCAGGGTCACCGGTGTCACCGGTGTCACCGGCATTACCGGTGTCACTGGCATTGCCGGTGTCACCGGTGTTACTTATTACCGGTGTCGCTCTTACTGATGCCACTGGTTTTACTGGTTTTGCTGGTACCTCCGGCGTCACTGGTTTTACTGGTGTCACTGCTGTCACTGCTGTCATTGCTGTCCCTGCTGTCATTGCTGTCACTGCTGTCAGTGACGTCACTGCTTTTTGCTGGTGAAACCGGTAGTGCTGGTTTTACTGGAGTCACTGGTTTTACTGGTTCCGCTGGGGTTATTGCTCTCGCCGCTTTCACCGGTATGTGCCACTACTGCCACTGGTGTCCCTGGTGCCACTGATGCCACTGATGTCGCTGCTGTCACAGGTGCCCCTGCTGTCGCTGCTGTCGCTGCTGTCGCGACCCCGCCCCCCCGCCCAATGTAGGCGTGGCCTATCAATGGGCGTGTCCTTTGACCCCGCCCATGGGCGTGGCCATGGTGTGGGCGTGGTCCTGAGGGTGGGGGGCTGAGCCGTCACGTGGCGGCCGCGGCGCCCCCTGGCGGCGCTCCTTTGTCCGCGCGCGGGGCGGGGCGGGGCGGGGCGGGGCGGGGCGGGGGGGCGTGGCCCGGCGGGCGGTGCCGCGCGGGATTGGCGGGGCGGGGCGGGGCGTGCCGCGGCGGCACGCGCTGATTGGCCGCGCGCGGCGGGGTGGGGCGGGCGGGCGGGGGGCGGGGCGGGCGGGCGGGGGTCGGTAACGGGCCGGGTCCGGGCGGGGGGCGCTGAGCGGGCCGCTCCGCTGCCCGGGGCCCCCCCGCGCCCCCATGGACCCCGACGTGGACTACGAGCGCCCCAACGTCGAGACCATCAAGTGCGTCGTGGTGGGCGACAACGCCGTGGGCAAGACGCGGCTGATCTGCGCCCGCGCCTGCAACGCCACGCTGAGCCAGTACCGGCTGCTGGCCACACACGTGCCCACCGTGTGGGCCATCGACCAGTACCGCGTCTGCCAGGAGGTGAGGGCCGGGGACACCGCCGGGCACGGCCGGACACCGAGCGGGAGAACAGCGGGAGGGGCGTTACCGGGGGACGCCGGGCACCGGGCATCGCCGGGCACTGAGGGGCACCGGGGCGGCGGGAGGGAACAACGCGGGGTACCGAGCACCTGGGAGAAGCCGGTACCGCAAGGGACACCGAGGGGGGAACCGGGAGGGGGTAGCGGGGGCACACCGGGGTGGTCCCGGTGGTTCCGGGCAGGGCAGTCGGTGATGGTGCCGTTCCCGGTGCCGACAGGTGCTGGAGCGCTCCCGGGATGTGGTGGACGAGGTCAGCGTCTCCCTGCGCCTCTGGGACACCTTTGGCGACCACCACAAAGACCGGCGCTTCGCTTATGGCAGGTGGGACCGCGACCCGCCACCGGAACCCCGCCCCCTACCACCACCACCCTGACCCCCCGCCACCGGCACCCCCGAGACCCCCTCCGCCACCCCAGCTCCTGTCACCGGCAGCCCAGCCCCCACCCCCGGCACCCCGAGCGCAAGCCCTGCCCATCCCGGGATGCGCAGAGCCAAAGGAGCCCCTTGGGCTCCTGCCAGCGCCCGGGGAGCAGCTCTGCCACCCCAAACCCTCGGGGAGGGGCGGGACTGCCCCCATCCCCCTCCGGGGACAGCTTTGGGGGCACCGTGACCCCAACACGGTACCCCCCCGAAGCCCCCGCCCCGAGCAGAGACCGGCTGCTCACGGCCCCTCCGGAGCTGTGGGTGGGGGGCGGCTCCAGGGGGGCTCTTGTGGTGCGGGAATCATTCCGGGGGGCGCTGGGCTGGCCGCAGGAGAGACCCCCCCCCCCCCCAAGAAGTCCCGTGGCCCCCCGGTCGTAAACAGCGGGTCCCCGTGGCCGCTGGCACGTCCGGGCTCTTATCGCCGCCGCCCCGCGCCAGCCCCGCGGCACCGCTAATCTCCCCGCGGCACGGCGGGGGCTCCGCGGGTGGGGAGCCCCCCGGGACTGGGAGGGCTGGGGAGGCCGTGTCGCCATGGCTCGCGGTGGCCCCGGGGCTGGCCGGGGGCCCCAGGGGGGCCGGTGGCGGCTATCTTGGTCTGGGACACGGGCCCGGCTCCAGCGGCGCCTCCCGGTCACGTCCCGTCCCGGCACGGACTAAAAACAACCCGGGCCCGGGGCCACGCGGCTGCTCCGGGGACTTGGGGTACTGGCACCCACTCCGTGTCGCCTGGCAGCCCTCCCCGCATGTCCCCTGGCACCTTATACCCCCGGAGCCAGGGCTGGGATGGCAGTGGCCGCCCCACGGCGGGCGCGGGGGAGGAACCGGGGACAGCAGGCGTGGTCTGGCCCTGGTGCCGGGGGCTGGCACCCACCCAAGCACCCCCCGTGGGACCCCCCCCCCCCCATGGGTGCTCAGGGGCTGGGACCGCCACGGTGCCGAGCCGTGACTTGGCCGGCGGTGCTGACCCGAAGCCAGGTCCCATCGGGTCCCTCCTGTCCCCTGTCCCTGTCACGGCGCTCCCAGAGGCCATGGAGTTCCCAGGGGGTCGTGTGGCTGCCGGGGATCTGTGGGATCCCCGTGGCTGTGGGGGCTCTCAGGGGGTCCTGAGCCTCCTGGGGGGGGGGTCCCAGGCTGGGGGCAGTGACCTGGGGCGGGGCTGGGAGCGGGGTGCCGCCTGAGCAGGGCGTGTTTGGGGACGCCGAGTGGCCGCGGGTGGCACGGGGCCAGCGCTGCCCTCCCGCTGCCGCTGCTCGCCGCAGGTCGGACGTGGTGGTGCTGTGCTTCTCGCTGGCGAACCCCAACTCGCTGCGGCACGTGAAGACCATGTGGTACCCCGAGATCAAGCACTTCTGCCCCCGCACCCCCATCGTGCTGGTGGGCTGCCAGCTGGACCTGCGCTACGCCGACCTGGACGCCGTCAACCGCGCGCGCCGGCCGCTGGCCAAGTGAGCCCCCAAAGTGTCACCCCCTCCCCCCCCCAGCCCCACGGGGACAGGGACACCTCAGTGTGTCATCACCCCAGTCCCATTGAAATGGGGACCCTTCCCTGCGCTCCCGTGGGGACCCCCAGTTTTGCCACCACCATGTTAGGGTGTGTCATTTCCCCACAGGATGGGGTCCCCCCGTGGGTCAGGGTCTTCTGACAGCACTTGTGGGGTGGAACCTCTGCCCTGCTCAACGCTCCTGGGTTGGGGCCTCCCCTCCAGACCCCCCTGGCACCCCCACAATGAGGGGCCACCCTCCCAGCACTCCCTGGGATGGCGATGAGACTTTCCATGCTTGGAATGAGGAGGGGCTGCCCTGGACACCCCCTCAGCCCCCCACCCTGTCCATGCCCCCCCCAGGCCCATCAAGCCCTCGGACATCCTGCCACCGGAGCGGGGGCACGAGGTGGCCCAGGAGCTGGGGGTGCCGTACTACGAGACCAGCGTGGTGGCCCAGTTCGGGGTCAAGGACGTGTTCGACAACGCCATCCGCGCCGCGCTCGTGTCCCGCCGCCACCTGCAGTTCTGGAAGTCCCACCTGCGCAAGATGCAGCGCCCGCTGCTGCAGGCGCCCTTCCTGCCCCCCAAGCCCCCCCCGCCCCTCATCCAGGTGCCCGACGCCCCCCCCGGCCTGGGGGGGGGCCCGGCCGCGCTGTTCCAAGCCCCGCTCTGCGCCGACGTCGTCTTCCAGCTGCAGGGCGGCCACCGCGTCTTCGCGCACCGCGTCTACCTGGCCACCGCCTGCTCGCGCTTCTACGACCTCTTCACGCTGGAGGCGCCGCCCGGGACCCTCGGCGAAGGGGACGGGGGGACCCGTGACCTGTCATCGTGGGGCCGCGGCTTCCTAAGCCTGCGCTGGGAGCCGGTGGCCGACCCGGTGGCGGGGCGGGAGCGGCGGATGGCGGTGGTGGCCATGGACCGGGGCGTGCGGCCGGAGCCGCTCCGCGCCGTGCTGGAATATTTGTACACGGGCCAGCTGGAGCGGCCCCACGGCGACCTGCGCCAGGTGGGCGCCGTGGCCGAGCTGCTGGAGGTGTTCGACCTGCGCATGATGGTGGCCAACGAGCTCAACCAGGAGAGCTTCATGAACCAGGAGATCACCAAGGCCTTCCACGTGCGCCGCGCCAACCGCGTCAAGGAGTGCCTGGCCAAGGGCGTCTTCGCAGGTATAGGGGGCGGGGATGGGGGGCTGTGGGGACAGGAGGGTCACCGCTGTCGCCTCCAGATGGTGTCCCCTTCTCGTGGTGCCAGTGTGGTGACAGGGTAATGGGCAACCTGAACCTCTCCCACCGCTGAGGTCTTTGGAGTCTGGGGTCCTGTCCCAGTCAGTCACGGAGGTGCTGCTGGGCTGGAGTGGCAGTTCTGGGCTGTGCTGGCCCAGGCAGTGGTGTCCCCATGGAAGGGGTGTCCAAGGGAATTTGTCCCCAAGGCAGTGGTGTCCCCATGGAAGGGGAGTCCAAAGGAATTTGTCCCCAAGGCAGTGGTGTCCCCATGGAAGGGGTCTCCAATGGGTGGTTGTCCCCAAGGCAGTAGTGTCCCCATGGAAGGGGCGTCCAAGGGATTCTTGTCCCCAAGGCAGTGGTGTCCCCATGGAAGGGGCATCCAAGGGATTCTTGTCCCCAAGGCAGTGGTGCTCAAGGGGTGGCTGTCCCTGCTCTGCTGTGTCCAAGGAGTGGCTGCCTCTGGGCTGGGGAGGACGAGGGGTATCTGAGGGGTGGCTGTCCCCCCCTGAGCCGTCCCCCTGTCCCCAGACGTGGTGTTCCACGTGGATGACGGGGCGGTGCCGGCGCACAAGCCGCTGCTCATCGCCGGCTGCGACTGGATGAGGGCCATGTTCCGAGGGGGCTTCCGCGAGAGCTACGCCAGCGAGGTGGGGGCCAGGAGGGCACCTGTGGGGCAGAGTGGGCATCTTTGGTTGGGGTCGGGGGGCTGCTCAGACCCCCTGGCGCAGGGACACGTGTGTCCTACTTCCCTCTTGCAGAGGAGAAAGCTGGGAGCTGTGCTGGCTTGTGGGGGCTATTCCAGGGCTGTGCCAGCTCAGGCATTGCCAAGAGGGTCCCCCTTTCCCCCAGCCCCCTTTGGGGGTGGCTCTGAACTCCCCCCAAACCCCCCGACCCCACAGGTGTCCCTGCCTGGCACCAACTGCGCCTGCCTCCGCGCCGTCCTCGACTTCCTCTACACGGGGGTCTTCACCCCCACGCCCGACCTGGACGCCATGGAGCTGCTCATCCTCACGGACCGGCTGTGCCTGCCGCGGCTGCAGGCGCTCACCGGTGAGCCCCCCCCCCGCTCCCCGCACCCTCCCCCCGGTATCCCCCCGCACCCTCCCGCGGCCCCTGACGTCACCTGCCAATACCCTGCTGGTGCCGCGGGGACGGATCGATCGTCCCCGTGTGTCATTCGCTGTCCTTATGTAAGCGCGGGCTGGCCCGGGGGGGGGGGGGGGGGGGGCACGTCCCCGGTGTGTGACCCCCGCCCCGAGCCCCCCATTTCCCCCCTCTCCCAGAGCAATACGCCGTGGACGAGCTGCTCCGAGCCTTCATGCAGCGCGTGGAGATCGACGAGCAGGTCATCATCTACCTGGAGATGACGCAGGTATGGGGGGGGGGGCTGGAGGGCACGGAGACCCCCGGGAGGGGGGGGGGGGCGGGCACAGAGACTCCGAGGTGATGGGGTGACCCCCCCCAAAATCCTCCCCCGCCCCCCGCCCAGTTCCACAACGCCCGGCAACTGACCGCGTGGTGCCTGCACTACATCTGCACCAACTACAACCGCGTGTGCCGCCGCTTCCCCCGCGAGATGAAGTTCATGTCCCCAGGTACGGGGTGGGCGCGGGGCGGGGGGCGCGGGGAGGGGGTCCCCCGCCGTGCCCTGAGCCCCGCGATGTCCCCGCAGAGAACCAGGCGCACTTCGAGCGGCACCGCTGGCCCCCGGTGTGGTACCTGAAGGAGGAGGATCTGTACCTGCGCTCCAAGAAGGAGCGGGAGCGCGAGGAGCAGCTGCAGCGCAAGCAGCACCCCCGCAGCAAGTGGTGCTTCTGGAGGCCCTCGCCCCCCGTGTCCTGAGCGGGGGGCTCGGGGAGGGGACCCCCGCGTGGGGCTGGGGGGCTCGGGAGGGCTGGGAGCCCCTGTGCTGAGCAGGGAGTTCGGCCCCGAGATCCCGATCCCCTGGGATCCCTGCACTGAACCCAAGTGTAGGGTTGGGGGGCTCAGCTGGGCTGGGGGTCCCTGTGGTGAGTGGGGGGCTTCGGGTTGGGGTTCCCTGTGCTGGGCTGGGGGCTCAGGCGCCGGGACCCCACACTTGACTGGGGGGCTCAGCTGGGCTGGGGGTCCCCGTGTGGAGTGAGGGGCTTGGGCCTGGGGCTTTTATAAAGGGCTGGGGGGGGTGCTCAGCTGGGCTGGGGGTCCCTGTGTGGAATGGGGGGCTTGGGCCCAGGGCTCCCACACAGGGCTGGGGGTCCCTGTGCTGGGCTGAGGGGCTCAGGCTCAGGACCCCCGCCCTCGGCTCCAGAGATCCCACACTGAACAGAGGGGTCGGACCCTGGGACCCCCACCCAGGGCTGTGGCTCTCGGCCCTGGGACCCCCCCACCACTGAACCAGGGGGCTTGGCCAGGGTGGGGGTCCTCCAAGGGCTTGTTTACCCCCCCACCCTGGCTGTTTACAGGCTCTGCCGGGTCGCAGCCCCCCCGGTCCCACCGTGCCTTTCCCCGGTGGGAGGGGGGCCGTGCTGAGCCCACTCCCCCCGGCAGGGCCCCCCCGCCGCGGCCAACGCTGGTGCTACCTCTGACCGAGCAGTATTTGGGGCTGGGGGTGCGCAGGGAGCGGGGGCTCTGCCGCTCCCCTCTTTCTTTTCTGGGGGGTCCCCACCCCCGTAGGGCTCTCTGGTGCTGTATTTTCTCCCCCCCGCCACCGTGGGGTGGGGGGGGGGGGGCCAAGCTGTGAGCGGGGCGGGGTGGGTGGGGGGTGGGCGCGGGGAGGGGGGGGGGGGGTCCCTGGGTGCTTGTGTGGCTGCGAGAGCCCCCGGCTCATCTCTGTGCCTTGGACGGGCCCCCGGCCCCGGGCTGTGTCCCGGGGGGGATCATTGTCCCTGTCCCGGCGGCGTGGCATTGTCGCTGTGCCCGGGATGTGTCCCCACCCCGGAGTGGAGGCCCCGGGCTGAACTGCACAACCGTTTTTAAACTTTTTTACCCCAGGAGCACAGCGGCCCCACCCGGCCCGGAGTGGGGCCCCCCCCACCTCAGCAGCGGCTGTTTTAACCTTTAATAAAGCTTTTTGTAACGGAGCTGCGCCCCCCCGACCCTGCTGTGCCCCCCAACAGGCGAGCCCACCCCCCCCCCAGGAAGGAGTGACGCGGGGGGGCTTCACTGGGGTGTATTTATTGTGGGGGGGGGGTTCAGAGCACATGGGGGTGGGGAACAGATGTGGGGCGACCTGACCCACACACTGGGGGGGACACGAGTGGGACATACAGGGTCGGGGGGGTCATTTGTGGGTGGGGGAGACGCACGGCAGGAGGGGTGGGGTGGGGGGGTTCCCCCACCTCAGGGTCTGTCCCAGGCTGGGCCCCCCCATTCCCCCCTCACAGGGCCCTGGGAGCAGAGCCTGGGGTCACCTCGGCTCCCATGGGGGGGGGGGGTCAGGGACAGTCAGGGGGGGGCTGGAGAGGACCCGGGGACGTCCCTGGGGTCCTGCTGCAGCTGCTGCTGCCGTTTCCAGCCTCGGAGCACAGCTGGGGCCTTGAACATCTGGCCAGTGGCCATGGGACTGCAGCATCCCATGGGGATTTGGGATGCTGTGGCGGGTTGCAGGATCCCCCAGGTCCCCCATGTCCCCCTGGCCTCCCTCCCCCCCTTTTTTTCCCTCCCCAGTAGCCGTGGCTGGCAGATGCTGCACCCTGGGACACTGGGCTGGGCTCGGGGCTCTCCCGGCCGGCCGGAGCAGCAGGTAGCGCAGGTTTCCCGGGATCCTCCCGTCTGAGCCGGGCCTGTTCCCAGCCACGCCACCCTCCGGGAAGGGTGGGAGCCACGGGAGGATCCCGGAGCCGGTGGCAGCCACGGGAGGATCCCCTGGGGGATGCTGGAGCCTGGAGCAGCTCCCAGCCCTCGGGAGGGCTTCGGGCAGGCTGCGGGCTCTCCCCACACATCCCCACGGAGCTGCAGGGGGGGTCTGTGCTCGCCCCCCAGCCATGGCCGCGCTGCCGGGGCGTGCCGGCGTTCCCGGTGCTGCCGATATTGCCGGCAGCCCCGGCTCAGGCGGGGCCGTAGCAGAGGATCTCGCTCAGGTCGTAGCCGGTGACAGCGAAGGTGTCCCCGGCGGGGTCACAGAAGCGGGCGCCGCAAACCTGCGTGTCCGTCACGCACTCGGCGTGGCAGTGCTGCACCTGCGGTGGGAGCGGCTCCAGACGCAATTCCAGGATTTCCACAGCTCCGAGGGTCACACCCCTGTCCCTCATCCCCAGTCCCCGTGGAGCAGCCGTGGCTCCAAGTCCCGTGTCCGTGTCCCAAGCCCGGACTCACCTCGATGTCGTCGGTGCCCGGGTTCCTGCTGAGCTTCCAGACGTGGACAAAGGAATCCTCTGCACCCGACAGCAGCTGCGAGGGGAGAGGAGGGAGCGTGGGGACACCACGGAGGTGGCAGTGCCATTGGCAGGATGGGACACTGGGGTGGGATATCGGGGTGGGATTTCAGTTGGAATGCCAGGTGGGATACTGGGGTGGGGATGCCAGGTTGGGATTTCAGGTTGGGATGTCAGGTTGGCATTTCAGGTTGGAATGCAGGTGATTGTTGGGGTGGGATGCAGGTTGGGATTTCAGGTTGGGATGTCAGGTTGGCATTTCAGGTTGGAATGCAGGTGATTGTTGGGGTGGGATGCAGGTTGGGATTTCAGGTTGGGATGTCAGGTTGGCATTTCAGGTTGGAATGCAGGTGGGATGTCGGGGTGGGATGCCAGGTTGGGGTGTCAGGACGGAATGCCAGGTTGGGATTTCAGGTTGGAGTGCCAGGCTGGGATTTCAGGTTGGAATGCCAAGTGGATGTTGGGGTGAGATGCAGGTTGGGATTTCAGGTTGGGATGTCAGGTTGGGATTTCAGGTTGGAATGCCAGGTTGGGATTTCAGGTTGGAATGTCAGGTTGGCATTTCAGGTTGGAATGCAGGTGATTGTTGGGGTGGGATGCAGGTTGGGATTTCAGGTTGGGATGTCAGGTTGGCATTTCAGGTTGGAATGCAGGTGATTGTTGGGGTGGGATGCAGGTTGGGATTTCAGGTTGGGATGTCAGGTTGGCATTTCAGGTTGGAATGCAGGTGGGATGTCGGGGTGGGATGCCAGGTTGGGGTGTCAGACGGAATGCCAGGTTGGGATTTCAGGTTGGAGTGCCAGGCTGGGATTTCAGGTTGGAATGCCAAGTGGATGTTGGGGTGAGATGCAGGTTGGGATTTCAGGTTGGGATGTCAGGTTGGGATTTCAGGTTGGAATGCCAGGTTGGGATTTCAGGTTGGAATGTCAGGTTGGAATTTCAGGTTGGAGTGCCAGGTGGATGTCGGGGTGGGATACAGGTTGGGATTTCAGGTTGGAGTGCCAGGTGGATGTCGGGGTGGGATACAGGTTGGGATGTCAGGTTGGGATTTCAGGTTGGGATGTCAGGACGGAATGCCAGGTTGGGATTTCAGGTTGGAGTGCCAGGTTGGGATTTCAGGTTGGAATGCCAGGTTGGGATTTCAGGTTGGAATGTCAGGTTGGGATTTCAGGTTGGAGTGCCAGGTTGGGATTTCAGATTGGAATGCCAGGTGGATGTTGGGGTGAGATGCAGGTTGGGATTTCAGGTTGGAATGCCAGGTTGGGATTTCAGGTTGGAATGCCAGGTTGGAATGTCAGGTTGGAATGCCAGGTAGGATGTCAGGATGAAATGCCAGGTTGGGATTTCAGGTTGGAATACCAGGTGGATGTCGGGGTGGGATATTGGGCAGGATGCTGAGTGCGATGCCAGGTGTGATTCCAGGTGTGACACCAGGTGTGACCCCTGTCCCCTCCGTACCTTGCCGGTGAGCGGTGCCAGGTCGAGCGCGTAGATCCAGCGGGCGTGGGCGCTCACCTGGGCACGGATCCGCCCCGACCCCGCTTCCCACAGCCGGATCTGCCCGTTCCCATAGCCCGCAGCCACGATCCCGTTCCACAGCGCCACCGAGGAGCAGGTGCAGCTGGACACAGGGCCACGTGTCACCACCTCAGGGGTGTCCCTCCCTCGTGTCCAACACCCCGAGGGATCCCCGGGGCTCACCCAGATCCCGGGATCTTCCCGAGCAGGGTGAACTCCTCCCCGCTGCTCCAGAGGCAGAGGGTCCCGGAGTCATCGGCTGTCACCAGGTCCCCAGCCCCGTCCTGTGGGGAGAGATGGCTCAGGGGCACCGGGCACTGTCCCCAGCTCTGGGATGGCACTGTCCCACGGGCACCAGGACAAGCTGGGACAGCTCCTGAAGTGCTGACGGGTCCCAGCCGGAGCGGCTCCGTTGGAACTCGTCTCTGCCCACGCTGCCACGCCAGGGTGGATTTCGAGGAAGGATCAGGGCACCCCTCCCTCCGTGAGGATTCCCAGCTCCTCCCGGCCCTGGGAATGTCCCAGTGCAGCCCAGGGAACCCTCGGAGCAAAGCCCAGGGTGGGGTGTGAGGGGACAGGCGGCAGTGGGAGGTGACACAACAGCTCCGTGTCCCCAGGGTGACACAGCAACTCGGGAATGGGATCTGGGGGATGAATTCCTTGGGGATCCCAGAGCAAGGAAAGTTCAGTGACTCATCAGGGAAAGTGCTGAGTGGGAGGAAACTGGCTGGTGAGTCTGCAGGGACCTGCCCCGTGAGCTTCCAGTGCCTGAGGAGGTTCCAGGAGAGAATTTGGGACAAAGGATGGCGTGACAGGACACACGGAATGGCTTCTCACTGGAGAAGGGGAGATTTGGGTGGGATTTTGGGAAGGAATCCCTCCCTGTGAGGCCCTGGCACAGGCTGCCCAGAGAAGCTGAGGCTGCCCCTGGATCCCTGGAAGTGTCCAAGGCCAGGTTGGAGCCACCTGGGATGGTGGAAGGTGTCCCTGCCCATGGGACCGATGAGATTTAGGGTCTCCCTCTCCCCCCATACCGGGGCCTGGCCCTGCTCGGCCGCGATGTCGGTGATGGGATCCCGGTGCTGCTCCAGGACCTCGCTCAGCGTCACGTTGGTCCCTTTTGGGGGGACATCAAACACCAGCACGGCCCCAAAGGACGTCCCTGTGGGGTCAGGGGGGTCAGCAGGGCTGGGCCACCCCAGGGCCAGCACCCTGCCCACGCCCTGGGCTCACCCACGCAGATGAAGCGGCCGCCGGCCGCGGCGATGCCTCGGGCGAACACGGAATGTGCTGGAAGGGAACGGGTTTGTGTCACTCCCGGGCAGGGAGCGATCTCTGGGACAGGGACTGGGGGGTCACACCCCAGTCCTGGCACAGGTTTGGGTCTGTCACGTGGAGATATTGAGGAGTTGGTGTGCAGGAGCTGGGGAAGGGGCTCAGCCTGGAGAAAAGGGGCATCAAGGGGTGTGGGAAATGGATTTGTAGAAAATTTTTAAAGTTTGACAGAGGGGTTTGGACAAACGGGGATCTTGTGGCTCTGCACAACTCCCTGACAGGAGGGTGTGGTAACCACATATCCTCTGAACAGACACAGAGCTTTCCCAGGATTTTCCTGGGAAGCTGTGAGAAAGCTCAGAGAAAAGAATGAGAAGTAATTCTTATCAAAGAACTGATAAACAAATCAATTAACAAATCTTCACTTAACAAATCTTCACTTGCCGCACACGTTGTGTACACGTGGAATGTGCTATAGAGATTTGGTTACCAAAAAGTGATTTCTTCATTAGACACTAGTGACAGTGTTTAGGTTTTTCAAAGACTGTGTCACACTGTCTCTTAAAGTGTAATACAGTATAATGCAATAAAACAATTAATCAAGTTGTGCACACGTGGAATGTGCTGTAGAGATTTGGTTACCAAAAAGTGATTTCTTAATTAGACACTAGTGACAGTGTTTAGGTTTTTCAAAGACTGTGTCACACTGTCTCTTGAAGTGTAATACAGTATAATGCAATAAAACAATTAATCAACCTCCTACAATCATAAAATCAATGCTAATTATTACCCAGTGAAGACCCCTACTATGCCAGGGGACAAGGGACAGGATGAGAGGGAACAACCCCAAGCTGTGCCAGGGGAGGTTGAGCTTGGATATTGGCAAAATTCCTTCCTGGAAAAGGCTGGAATTCCCACCCCTGGCAGGGGTGGAGTCCCCATCCCTCTGGGGGATCTCCCAGCCCCTGTGCGTGTGGCACTTGGGGACACAGGGGGCAGTGCTGGGGGGACTGGGAGGGGTTCACCTGCCGGGAGCTCCGGGACGTCCAGCGCGTGCCAGAACACCATGGTGGAGCCGTCAGCCTCGTACATCTGCCAAGGAGGGACGGGCTGGGACGCTCTGGGGGGTGACAGGGGGGACCCCCCAGGACCCACCACATCCCACCCCCCCCCCCCCCCAGGCCTCACCTGGACCCCGCGCTGGGACGTGAGCACCAGCAGCACCCGCGACGGGAGCTCGCACCACGCGGCCTGCGAGGGACAGGGCGGGGACGCTGCGGGACGCCCCCAAAAACCTCCCTCCAAGCCCACCTCCTGTGGGTCTTCCCCTGGAGAACCCCCCAAAACCCCTTCCTGAAGCCTCTCAAACCTTCCCTGAGGAGTCTGCCAAAGTCTTAGCCCTGGAACAGGAGGTCCCAAATCTCCTCCTGGATCAGGAACTCCCAAATCTCCTCCGGGAATGAGAATCCCCCCCATGTCCTCCTGGAGCCCCCCAAACCCCTCCTCCTGGAACAAGAGCACCCCAATCCCCTCCTGGAGCCCCCAAATCTCCTCCTGGAGCCCCCCAAACTCCTATCCCTGGAACAAGAGCACCCCAATCCCCTCCTGGAGCCCTCCAAACCCCTCCTCCTGGAACAAGAGCACCCCAATCCCCTCCTGGAGCCCCCAAATCTCCTCCTGGAGCCCCCCAAACTCCTGCCCCTGGAACAGGAACCCCACAATTTCCTCCTGGAGTCCCCCAAACCCTTCCTCCTGAAACAAGAGCACCCCAATCCCCTCATGGAGCCCCCCAAACTCCTACCCCTGGAACAGGAGCCCCCAAAACCCCTCCTCTTGGAAAAAGAGCTCCCAAATTTTCTCCTGGAACAGAAGCCCCCCCAATCCCCTCCTGGAGTCCCCCCAAACCCTCATCCTGAAACACAAGCCCCCAAATCTTCTCCTGGAGCATCCCAAATCTCCTCCCGAAGCACCCCAAACTCCTACCTCTGGAAGAAGAGTCCCCAAACCCCTCCTGGAGCCCCCAAATCTCCTCCTGGAGCAGCCCAAACTCCTACCTCTGGAAGAAGAGTCCCCAAACCCCTCCTGGAGCCCCCCAAACCCCTCCTGGAGCCCCCCCAAACCCCTCCTGGAGCCCCTCAAACCCCTCTTGGAGCCCCTCAAACCCCTCCTGGAGCCCCCAGATCTCCTCCTGGAGCAGCCCAAACTCCTACCTCTGGAACAAGAGTCCCCAAACCCCTCCTGGAGCCCCCCAAACCCCTCCTGGAGCCCCCCAGACCCCTCCTGGAGCCCCCAAATCTCCTCCCGAAGCACCCCAAACTCCTACCCCTAGAACAGGAGTCCCCAAACCCCTCCTGAAGCCCCCCAAACCCCTCCTGGAGCCCCCAAATCTCCTCCTGGAGCAGCCCAAACTCCTACCTCTGGAACAAGAGTAACCAAACCCCTCCTGGAGCCCCTCAAACCTCTCCTGGAGCCCCCAAATCTCCTCCCGAAACACCCCAAATCTCCTACCCCTAGAACAGGAGTCCCCAAACCCCTCCTGGAGCCCCTCAAACCCCTCTTGGAGCCCCCCCAAACCGCTCCTGGAACCCCCAAATCTCCTCCTGGAGTAGCCCAAACTCCTACCTCTAGAACAAGAGTCCCCAAACCCCTCCTGGAGCCCCCCAAACCCCTCCTGAAGCCCCCAATTCTCCTCCCGAAGCACCTCAAACTCCTACCCCTAGAACAGGAGTCCCCAAACCCCTCCTGAAGCCCCCCAAACCCCTCCTGGAGCCCCCAAATCTCCTCCTGGAGCAGCCCAAACTCCTACCTCTGGAACAAGAGTACCCAAACCCCTCCTGGAGCCCCTCAAACCCCTCTTGGAGCCCCTCAAACCCCTCCTGGAACCCCCAGATCTCCTCCTGGAGCAGCCCTAATTCCTAGCTCTGGAACAAGAGTCCCCAAACCCCACTTGGAGCCCCCCAAACCCCTCCCCAGTCTCCTCCCGGAGCCCCCAGACCCCTCTCCCGGGGGCAGTGCCCTGCCCCAGGTGCGCTCGATGTTCCCACAGCTCAGTCCCTGCTGGCCTCAAGGACCCCCCCCCCCCCCCCACATTCCCACAGACCCCTCAGGGGTCTCCCTTCCCCTCCCCACACTCTGGGCCCTGCAGGATGCTGAAGCCCCCCCGCCCCATTTCAGTGCCAGGCACGTGTCCCACCCCCTGCCCGCCGCAGCGAGGCTCTCCCCGTCCCTCACCTGTGTGAGCAGGGGGGTGCTGAGGGCAGAGCCCCCTCCCCGGGCCTGCAGCTGCCGGGGGGGCCCCTCGCTGCCCAGCAGGCTGAGGGTGGCGCCGTGCACGGCCCCGAAGGCCGGGGGCCGGCCGGGAGGGCACAGCACGGCCAGGTTGTTGTACAGGGCCGAGCTGCTGCTGCGCAGGGCCAGGCTGCGCTCCCGCCGGTACGGCCTGAGCGGGGCACAGCGAGCCGGGGCTGGGCTGGCTCCGCAGGGGGAGTGGGGGGCACACCCAAGGGGGTTGGGGAAGGTTTTGGTGGGGGGGGGGGCTGGAGCGGATCCGAGGGTGTGGGGTGGGTCCCGAGAGGGAATGGGGGCGGGTTCAAGGGGGGGACAGGGATGGATCCGCGCGGGGAGGGGTCGATCCAGGGAGACGGGAGCTGCTCCAAGGGGGTCCGGGGAGCTCCCGGGGGGCTGGGGCAGATCCCGGGGAGCGGGAGCAGATCCCGGGGGCTGGGGGCAGATCCCGAGGAGTGGGGGGCAGATCCCGAGGAGTGGGGGGCAGATCCAAGGGGCTGGGGCAGATCCAAGGGGCTGGGGCAGATCCAGGGTGGTCCGAGGAGCTCTAGGGGGCTGTCCCCTCCCAGCGCCCCCCACAATCCCCGGCCCAAGCTCCTCTGCCAGGGACCCCACCCCAGCCCCACCTCCCAGACCCCCGCCCTCCCCGAGGCCCGTTCCCCCTCAGTGCCCCGGTTCCCCTCAGTGCCCCCATTCCTCCTCAATGTGCCCCCCGGTTTCCCCTCAGTGCCCCCCGGTTTTCCCTCAGTGGCCCCCGGTTTTCCCTCAATGTGCCCCGGTTTCCCCTCAGTGCCCCCCGGTTTCCCCTCAGTGCTCCCCGTTCCCCCTCAATGCCCCAGTTCCCCTCAGTGCCCCCCGTTCCCCCTCAGTACCCCCCACCGGTTCCCCTCAGTGCCCCGGTTTCCCCTCAGTGCCCCCATTCTCCCTCAGTGCCCCGGTTTCCCCTCAGAGCCCCCCGATCTCCCCTCAGTGCCCCGGTTTCCCCTCAGAGCCCCCCGATCTCCCCTCAGTGCCCCGGTTCCCCTCAGTACCCCCCACCGGTTCCCCTCAGTGTCCCCCGGTTTCCCCTCAGTGCCCCCCGATCTCCCCGCTCCCCCTCCCCGCTCACCCGGTGCTCGCCGCCGCCGCCATGGAGACGCGTCGCGGCGTGATGACGCAAAGGCGGGCTGTGATTACGTCACGTTGCCATGGAGCCCCGGGACGCCAAAGGGGGCGGGATGGCCGAGGTGGGACTGGGAGAACTGGGCGGGACTGGGAGAACTGGGAGGCGGCAAAGCGGGGCAAAGGGGGCGGGGGCTGGCCGGGAGGAGCTGGGGGACGTGGGCAGTTGGGCTGTACTGGGATATAATGGGGTATAATGGGATGAGCTGGGGGGGCCTTGCTGGGGTAGACTGGGCTATACTGGGATGTACTGGGATGTACTGGGATGAGCTGGGGAGCTATGCTGGGGTGGACTGGGCTATGCTGGGATGTACTGGGATGAGCTGGGATGTACTGGGGAGCCATGCTGAGGTGGGCTGGGATGTACTGTGCTATACTGGGATGTACTGGGAGGTACTGGGCTATACTGGAGTGTACTGGGATGAGCTGGGATGCACTGGGATGAGCTGGGGGGCCATGCTGTGGTGGGCTGGGATGTACTGGGAGGTACTGGGCTATACTGGAGTGCACTGGGATGCACTGGGGTGTACTGGGATGGGCTGGGATGTACTGAGGGGCCAGGCTGGGCTGCGTGGCGGTGTACTGGTCTGTACTGGGGCGCACTGGGCTGCTCCCGCCGGGGCAGCGGGAGCTGTGGGTGTCTCTGTCCCCGCGCAGAAAGCGAAACCCCTCGGGGCCGGCACCAGATCGAAGAAGGACAAGTCACACACGGCCAGCCGAGCCCAGCCCCGGCAGTCCAAGAAGGTGTCCCTCGAAACCCAGCCCACCCCGGCCCCGGATGCCGCGTCCCTGCCCCGGGAGCCCTTGGACGTCGGGCCCATCCTGGACGAGCTCCTGGAGCGGGTCCTGACCGAGTGCACGCTGGCGGCCGTGGCTCGGCAGGTGAGAGAACCCCCCCCCCCCCCCCACCGCACCCCCAAAGATTTGGGGAGGTTTTGGGGGGGCTGGGGGTTGCGGCCGGGGTCTCAGCGCTGTGTCCGCAGCTGGTGCCCTTCACGGTGGCGCGGGCGCGGGACGCCATCCTGTTTGTCGCCGAGTGGCGGTTCCTGGTGCGGGACGACGGGGACCCGGAGCCCGAGGGCGACCCGGATCCCGAACGGGACAGAGTCTGGAAGGAGGACGAGGAGCCCCAAACCTTCTGGGACACCTGGACAGACAGCATCCCGGAGGCCTCTCTGTCCTCGGAAGAGGTGAGACGTTCCCCGACCCCTCCGGAACCCGCCCGGGCCGCGGGACTCGCGGTGTCACCGACACCGGGTCCCCTCTGTC
Source organism: Vidua chalybeata (assembly GCF_026979565.1). Classification (NCBI taxonomy): domain Eukaryota; kingdom Metazoa; phylum Chordata; class Aves; order Passeriformes; family Viduidae; genus Vidua; species Vidua chalybeata. Next base: position 70,960,340 of record NC_071533.1, read on the forward strand.
CCCGGCCAGGTCCCCGTGGCAGCCGAGGCTGAAAGTCCCCTCGTGTGTCCCGGCGAGGTCCCCGCCCTGGATGTCCCTCTGCCCCCGGAGCAGGTGAGACGTGCCCCGATCACCCCTCCCCGAGACCCCTCGGGCTGAGCCCCAGCGGCTCCGGGGCCGTGGGACACCCGGTGTCACCAACCCCGGGTCGCCCCACGGGGGACCCCGACACCCCCACCCACACCGGCTCCGTTCTGCGGGGGAAGGGGACGCGGCCGTGCCAGTCCCCCTCCGCAGCAGCCGCGGCTCCTCCCGCTCAGCTTCCCGGCGCCGTCATCGTGCCCGGGCCGGGACCACCCCTCCCGGAGCCGCCCATCGCTCCCCAGCCCCCCGGGAAGGGTCGCCGCCTCTCCGCGGCCCCCGGGAGGGGCCGCCGACCCTCCCGGCCCCCGCGGCCCCGGCCGGCCCCGCTGGACGCGCCCCGGCCCCCGGCTCCGCTGCCGGCCGCGCCCTCGGAACCCGCGGCGCAGGCACCGCCGGAGTCCCGCGAGGTCCCGGTGGCGGACGGCGACCAAGTGCCGCCGTCGTCATCCTCCTCCCGCCGCAGCCTGGCATCCATCCGGCCGCGCAGACCCTCCCGCGGCACGGGGGTGCCCAGGATGGGTGTCCGCCGCGGTGCCGCTCGCTGGGTGTTGCCCGAGGTGAAGGTGGTGGACGCGAGCAACGACCCCGAGCGGGCGCGGTCGCTGACCCGGTTGCCAGCGCCGGCAACCCTGCAGGTCCTCTCGGCGGCCGCGCGGGCCACCAAGGCCGAGCCGCAGCTGTGCGACCCCTGGCTGGCCTCGGTTCGCCTGGCTCCCGGTGTCACCGTGCGCTGGGGCGGCAACGAGCGGCGCGGGCCGGCCCCGGCGGGGCACGGCGGGGACGAGCAGGGGGACGAGGCGTTGAGGAGGGCGGAGAAGGATCTGAAGCCCATCCTGCCCTACCCGGAGTGCCGGCTCTCAGAGTACGGAGAATCAGAGGAGGAGCTGGAAAAGGCGCTGGGAACGCGGCAGCTCCCGGGGCTGCTCCTCCCGGGGGCTCTCCCGGCTCCGGGGAGACGCCTGTCGCCCCGTGTCTCGCCGGTGCCGGGGCTGGCACCGGGCATGGCACTGTACGACGCTCTCGGAGCTCGGGGCTCTTCGCCAGCGCTGCTGAAAAGAGCAGAAGTCAATAAAAAAACACTAAAATGAGTTTTGCGGACCCGGCGGTGCCACCGGAGCCGGGTCGGGAGCACCGGGCGCTGCGCCCATGGTGCCACCAGCGCCCCGACCCACGCGTGGCTGGTCCCCGCATCACCTTCGTCCCCAAATGAGGAAAAAGAGGGAGGTGACGGGGTGACACGCGTCCGGGGGAACGGGGACGGGACGGGGCGGGCAGAGGCTGCCCGGAGCCTCGTCTGCCTTCCCGGGAGCTCCGGGCGCAGCTCGGGGTCCCTCGCTGGGACCGTCCCCGCCCGCTGGGCCACTCCTGAAGGTCCTTGCTCCCACATGGCCATGCTCCAGCCCCGGAGTGTCCGAGTGTCCCCGCACTGCCCGAAGGGGACTTTGGTGGGGGGCATCGCCCCTCCTGTAGCCGCCCCGGCGTTGCAGGGAGTCCGAAGTGGCGCGGGCGAGCAGCCCTGGAGTGGCACCGGGGACACTGAGGTGGCACCGAGGACAGCGGTGCGACACACACGGCCCCCGAGTTGCGTTTATAGAGACCCTCATTAGCATATGATGAGTGGGCGCGGTTTGAGCTCATTAGCATGAGATGCGATAGCCGGCGTGGTTTTCAGTTGCTTTTCCGCACCGGGTGAGGCCTCAGGCGTGGATTTCGGTTCCTCATTAGCAGAAGATGATAGATTGGGCGTGGCTCTCAGTTCCTAATTAGCGCGAGAGTGGTTTCACCGTGGCGCGCGCTCGGGTGTTAATTCAGCTCTCGCCGAGGGTCTGGCGGCCCTACAAAACAGGACAGCCTTAAATCACCCATCCTATTTGTGACCCCATTTTTTGCGCCGGTGCAATTCCTCCCGTGTTACTCAACACCACAGAGGAAGGTTGGGGTGGAAAATATATTTTTGGGTCCAGCCTGGGCAGCCTGACAGAAAATGGTGGTGGAGGAAAAAAAAAAAAAAAACAACCCGTGTGGTTTTGATAGCTTATTAACGGCAGTAAATGAGTGTCATTTCCTGGCAGGGTGGCACTGGGGACAGTGGGGTGGCACAGGGGACACGTTGCTCACCCTCCTGCCTGCTCCTGCCGTCCCTCCTCGGCTCCCAGCGGCTCGCAGAGCAGAGGGACTCGTGCCATGCCGTGCCGTGCCGTGCCGCCAGCCGGGCAAAGGTCCTGCTGTGACCTCTGTCCCCAGCCCCACCCCGCGCCCGGCCATGGAGCTGCTGGGGGCTCTGAGCCCCCCGTGGTGGCTCCTGCTGCTCCTGCTCCTGGCCCTGCTGCTCTGGGCCACGCGCAGAAGCCCCTGGGAGCCCCGCGAGTGTCCCACGGACCTGACGGGCAAGACAGTGATTGTCACCGGAGCCAACAGCGGTGAGCAGGGAGGGGCGGCGGGGACACGTGTGGGGGTGAGGGGTGACCCGCAGGGGACGTGGGTGTCCCCTTGCCAGCCCAGGACCCCGGTCCCCGCTTTGGGAGTGCAAATGGCTGCAGAAGAAGCTGGTGGCCGGTCCCTGGGCACCCACAGTGCGCTCCTGGTGCCCCCTGCTCACCTCCCGAGGCCGGGCTGTGTCTCAGCCCTGTTAATGACTGACAGACAAGGCCACCACGGCCACCATGTCACACCAGGGACGGGATCACTGCTCCCACCGGTGTTCCACTGCCAAGCATGCGGTCAGGCTGGCACTGCTGGAGATGTTGGGACCCTCAGGCTGGGATTGGGATGTCCACATATGCCCAGGGACAGAGCGACCCCACACGTGCTGGGCTCCATCCCCTCCCCAGTGCCCATCATTTCCTGCTGGGTGGTTTTGGCTGTGGCAGGGGCTGCCCAAACCCTGGGGCGCGGACCCCAAAGGACCCCTCAGCAGAGGGATCAGCCCTCTCCATGTCCCGCAGGCATCGGCAAGAGCGTGGCCACGGACCTGGCGCGCCGGAACGCCCGCACCATCCTGGCGTGCCGGAGCCGGGAGCGGGGCCAGGCGGCCGTGGAGGAGATCCGAGCGGCCACCGGCAACCCGGCGGTGGTGCTGCGGCTGCTGGACACCGGCTCGCTGGCCTCGGTGCGTGCCTTCGCCAGCGCCGTGCTGCGCGAGGAGCCGCGGCTGGACGTGCTGGTGAACAACGCCGGCGTCACCGGTACGTGCCAGGCGAGGCCCCGCGGCCCCAGTGGGGTCCAGCACCCCGTCCCGGTGCCCCACGGCAATGCCCACCCTCCTTTCAGGGCTGCCCTTCGCCATCACGTCGGAGGGGTTGGAGCAAACCTTCGCCACCAACTACCTGGGCCCGTTCCTGCTCACCAACCTGCTCCTGGGTGAGTGCAGGGGTTGGGGGTGCCGGGGGGGCTCTGGGGACTCCTCCTCGCTCACCCCCCTGCTCGGCACAGACCTCCTGAAGGCCTCGGCGCCCGCCCGGGTGGTCAACGTGTCGTCGTTCCGGCACAGCGCGGGCACGGCCGACAGCGGGTACCTGACGGGGCAGCGGTGCCCAGGCGGGCACGACGCCGCCTACAACAGCACGAAGCTGATGAACGTGCTCTTCACCGCCGAGCTGGCACGGCGCCTGCAGGGCACAGGTGGGTGCCGGGCCATGCCAGGCTCAGCCGTGCCGTGTGGCACCCTGGGGACATCCCCTGTCCCAACTGCCTGCGCTCCTGTGCCAGATCTCAGGGGCTGCTGGCAGAGCCGGGGGGTCTGACACGGGTTAGAGACTCGCTGGGGTCCCCCACGGGTGGCAGAGCCGCGGGCTGGGGTCAGGCTGGGGGGCTGCTCCCCGAGGGATTTGGGGTCCCCGGGGTCCCCACCCTGCTGACGGTGCGGCCTCACAGGGGTGACGGCCAACGCGGTGAGCCCCGGCGTGGTGAGCACCAGCATCATGCGCCACTTCAGCTGGGCCGTGCGGGCGCTCTTCGTCCTCCTCCGCCCCTTCATGAAGGTGAGTGGGGCCGGGTCCCGCCCATCCCGGGGGGCAGCGGGGTGGGTGGGGGGTGCCAGACCCCTCCTCATCCCCATTTCCCCGCAGTCGGCCGAGCAGGGCGCTGCCAGCACCATCTTCTGCGCCATCTCGGAGGAAGCGGCGGGCGTCACCGGGAAATACTTCGACAGCAGCTGCCGGCTGGCGCTGCCCTCGGTGGCCGCCCGCGACGCCGCGCTGGCACGGAAGCTCTGGGAGGCATCGGAGCGGCTGACGGGGCTCACGGAGCAGGACTGAGCCACCGGGACGTCACCCCACACGGACGCCGCTCTGCTCCCCCTGTACCCACCCTGTGCTGCCGAGGGGACGCCACGGCGCCGGCCAGCTGTGACTGTGACACTTTTATTAAAAACGCCGGCGCTACTCCCAGGTGATGTCCAGCTCCAGCCGCTGCTTCCTCACGGCCTGCAGGAAGCTGTCGTAGTCGCGCCGGTGGATGTCGGGGCAGCGGGACAGGTCCAGGCGCCGCAGGGGCCCGTCGGAGCCCAGCAGCTGCCACACGGCGCCGGCGGACACGCGGCTCTCGGCCAGCGCCAGCTCCCGCAGCTCCCGCAGCCCCGGCCCCGCCAGCGCCGGCTCCAGCACCGAGTCCAGCGGGAAGGGCACGGCCAGCAGGCGCAGGGTCTGCAGCCGCGGGGCCTCGCACAGCAGCGAGGCCAGCGTGGAGCTCAGCACCGGCCCGTGCGCGGCCGGCACGGGCCCGGCCAGGGTCAGCGAGAAGCTCTGGAGCCGGGGCAGCCCCTGGGGCAGCAGGTCGGTGGCCCAGCGTGGTGGCGGGGTGGAGGGCTCCTCCTCGGGGGGCTCGTGGTGGGTGTGGGGGTCTGGCGGCGCTTCCAGCTCGGCGCTGAAGCTCTGCAGGCCGGGGCAGCTGGCGAGCAGGGCGGGCAGCGAGAGCGGGTCCCGGCAGCCGAAGCCGTGCAGGGTCAGGGTGCGCAGGCGGGTGCCCAGGCCCTGTGCCAGGGGCAGCACCTCTGCCAGCGCCCGGCCGTGCCGCCCGGAGCAGCCCAGCGTCAGCCGGGACAGGCACTTCCAGCCCGGCAGCTCCCGGAGCCCTGAGGGGCCGGGACTGTCCCCCAGCCACACGCTGACCTCCTCGGCCTGGGGACACACGGTGTGGACGGTGCCCAGGGCGTCCTCCTCCACCTCCTCCAGCTGCCGCAGGGGCAGCGTGAACGGGGCTCCCTCCGGTGCAGCCCCCCGGCCCCGCGCCAGCTCCTCCAGCGAGGGGAAACCCTCGGAGTCCTCGGTGCCGTCCAGCTGCCCCGAGTGGAGCAGCCGGAGCGCGTCCGGCACGGCGCCGTGCGCCAGCACCTCCAGGCACGGCAGGGCCAGCAGCAGGAAGGCCACGGCAGCCACCGTGTCCCGCTCCCCGGCGCGCTCCAGGTCGCGGGCCAGCAGGACGCGGAGCGCGGGGCAGCCCGGGCTCCGTTCCACGGGGTCGTAGCCCAGGTGGCGCAGGGCGCGCGGCGTCACCTTCTTGCAGCTGGACACGTCGAGCTCCCGCAGGTGGCGGCAGCAGGAGCCCACGGCCGAGAGCACCTGGACGTTGGCCTGGGTGTGGGCCAGCCCCAGGCGGCTCAGGCGTGGCAGCCCCTCGGCCACGTCCACCAGCACGGACGGCGAGAGCCGCCCGCAGCCGCCCAGGTCCAGCACGCTCAGGCCCTGCAGGCACACGGGGAGACCCTCAGTGGGGCGGGACCCTCAGCCACTCCCACCCCCTGCCCCATAGAGGGTGGGCAGGCCCTATCTGCTCCCCCTGTTCCAACCCCTCGGCCCATGGATGATGGCACCCCCAGCCACCCCACTGATGGTGGGCATCCCCAGCCCCACAGACCCTATCCCCCTATCCCCCCTGCCCTATGGAAAGTGGGCACCCCCAGCCCCACAAAGGACGGGGGGCTTTCCCATCCCCTTAGAGGGCGGTCACACCATCCTAACTCCCCCCTGCCCCACAGCCCTGCTCCCCCAGAGTGTGGTCACCCCCTGCCCCATGGAGGGTGGGCACCCCCAACCCCACTCCACAGCAGCCGTGCCCTCTGCCCACCTGGCAGCGCAGCACGATGAGGTGCCCCAGGGCGTTGTTGGCGAGGGCGGGGCAGGGCCGCAGGCTGAGCTGGCGCAGGTGTGGCAGCAGCAGCAGGTGCAGCGCCGCCCGCGACAGCCGCCGGCTCGTCCCCAGCAGCTGCAGCAGCTCCTGCACCAGCTCGCAGGCTGAGGGGAAACGGGGGGGTCAGCGAGGCCCGGGACCCCCCCCCTGCACCCACACGGGGGTCCCGGTGGCCTGAGTCACCCCCCCAGAGCTCACCCAGGTCGTTGAAGGGCCCCACGAGGAAGCGGAACTCGTACTCGTCCAGGTAGTTGTCGCTGTAGTCCTTGGCCCAGAGGCTCTGCATGTGCTGGGCCAGGCTCTGCAGGCACAGCGTGGTCAGCGTGGGCACTGCCCGCCGCCGGGGCATCCCTGGGACAGGGACAGGGACAGGGACAGTGAGGGACAGCCACCATGGGCACTGTGCAACCAGGACATCCCTGGGACAGGGACAGTCAGGGACAGCCACCATGGGCACTGTGCCACCAGGACATCCCTGGGACAGGGACAGTGAGGGACAGCCACCATGGGCACTGTGCAACCAGGACATCCCTGGGACAGGGACAGGGACACTCAGGGACAGCCATTGTGAGCACTGTGCCACCAGGACATCCCTGGGACAGGGACAGTCAGGGACAGCCACCATGGGCACTGTGCCACCAGGACATCCCTGGGACAGGGACAGTCAGGGACAGCCACCACGGGCACTGCTGGAGGGATGGGACACTCAGGGACGGGACAAGGCGCTGCCACCCCTCACAGCCCAACCTCATTTTGGGGTCATTTTGCCCCAAACTGCCTTGGAAACCGCCCGGTTCTGGTTTCACTCCATTCCCGGCGGGAATAAACCTGGGAATTATCCTGGGACTAAACCAGCACCGGGTACCGCGGCTCAGCCCCCGGAAACTCCTCCAGGACAGCCCAAAGCTCACCCACAGCTCCCGGCGGGCACCGGGCGGGATCCCTGGGCTGCGGGAGTTATCCCGGTGTTCACTTGCATGGGCTCCGGGAGTTATCCCAGTGTTCACTGGAACAGGCTCTGGGAGTTATCCCAGTGTTCACTGGAACAGGCTCCGGGAGTTATCCCAGTGTTCACTGGGATGGGTTCCAGGAGTTATCCCGGTGTTCACTGGGATGGGATCCCTGGGCTCCAGGAGTTATCCCGGTGTTCACCGGGATGGGCTCTGGGAGTTATCCCGGTGTTCACTGGAACAGGCTCTGGGAGTTATCCCGGTGTTCACCGGGATGGGCTCCGGGAGTTATCCCGGTGTTCACTGGAACAGGCTCCGGGAGTTATCCCGGTGTTCACTGGGATGGGATCCCTGGGCTCCAGGAGTTATCCTGCTGTTTACCGGGACGGGCTCTGGGAATTATCCCGGTGTTCACCGGAACAGGCTCCGAGAGTTATCCTGGTGTTCACCGGGACGGGCTCCGGGAGTTATCCCGGTGTTCACCGGGAGTTCTCCCTCGGCTCCAGGAGTTATCCCGGTGTTCTCCAGGACTGGGGACGCCCGGGCAGTGGCGCTGGCTGTGGTGTCCCTGGAATTCAGCAAGGGACGAATCCTGCTGGGCTCACAAAAACCTCAGCAAATCCCGGCTTTGGGTTCCTCAGGAAACATCCCAGTGCAACCCTGGGATGGGTAACTGGGATGGGGAGAGGGGCTGGGAGCTGGAGAAAGGGAGCTGGGATCAAGGGGAGTGGGAAAAACCCCTCTGGGATGGGGGAAAAGCCTTTAAAGGACCAGGGAAAGGTCCTTGGATATGGGAAAAGAGCAGCAGGGACTGGGAAAAAAGCCTGAGAAAAAGGAAGAGACCCCCGTGGGATCGGAAAAGAACCTGGGAAATGGGGAAAGAACCCTGGGAAATGGGAAAAAAAAAACCAGGGAAATGGGGAAAAACCCTGGGAAATTGGGGAAGAAAAACCCTGGGAAATGGGGGAAAAACCCTGGGAAATGGGGGAAAAACCCTGGGAAATGGGGAAAGCACCCTGGGAAATGGGGAAAAACCCTGGGAAATGGGGAAAGAGCCCTGGGAAATGGGGAAAGAGCCCTGGGAAATGGGGGAAAAAACTGGGAAATGGGGAAAAAAGCTCAGGTACTGGCAAAGGACCCTCTGGGACAGGAGGAGACCCCCGGGAACTGGGAAATCCCTCTGGGAAGCAGCTCAGGCACTGGAACACGGGAGCACGGTGAGTAATCAGGGCAGGGCCGTGTGCCACTGCCACTGCCACTGTCACTGTCACTGCCACCTTCACTGTCACCTCAGCTGGGCACGGCCTGCCCGGCGGGACACCGGGATGGGACACGGGGGATGGGACAGGGGGGATGGGATATTGAGATGGGACATGGAGGTGGGACACTGGGATGGGACATGGAGGTGGGACAGGGGATGGGACATTGAGATGGGACACCAGGGATAGGACACGGGGATAGGACACAGGGATGGGACATGGAGATGGGACATTGAGATGGGACACAGGGATGGGACATTGGGGATGGGACATTGATATGGGACACCGAGGATGGGACACCAGGATGGGACACTAAGGATGGGACAGGAAGGTGGGACACGGGGATGGGACACCAGGATGGGACACGGGGGATGGGACACGGGGGATGGGACATTGATATGGGACACGGAGATGGGACACGGAGATGGGACACGGGGATGGGACATGGAGATGGGACACCGGGGATGGGACATGGAGGTGGGACACCGGGGATGGGACACTAGGGATAGGACACGGGGGATGGGACATTGATATGGGACACGGAGATGGGACACGGGGGTGGGACACGGGGATGGGACATGGAGATGGGACATGGAGATGGGACACCGGGGATGGGACATGGAGGATGGGACACCGGGATCGAACACCGGGATGGGACACTGAGATAGGACACGGGGATGGGACACCGAGGGTGTGACACCGGGATGGCAGCGGATCACGGGGGATGGGCCCAGATTCTTCCCGGAGGAACCGGATCGGCTCCAGCGGGTGAAATTCCCCCCCTTTCCATCGGCGGCTTTGGGGACCCTTCCTCGGGCCACCACCTCCTTGGCAACACCTCCTGCGACCACCCCTTTGCTGTGGGCGAGCCGCGCCAGCTCGGGAGCACTTACCGAAGGCGTCCTCGTCCCGACTGATCCCGTCCCGCCGCGTTGCTTCCTCTTCTTCCTCATCCTCCTCCCCGGGCCTGGCCCCGCCATAACTCGCCCCTCCCTTTGGCTGGCTTCACTTCGCGCACTGCGCATGCGCAAAGCGTGAAGACCCCACTTTCTGCCCTTACTTCCCCCCCGCGGGCTGCCCCGCGACGTGCCTGATGCCCAGCGCGGCCGTACGGCCGCGCTGGGCATCAGGCACGTCGCGGGGCAGCCCGCGGGGGCTTCGTTGCCGGGCGGGGTCGACGGTACCGGGAGCGGCCGGGCCGGAGGTACCGGGAGAGGCCTGAGGGGGCCGGGGGTTCCCGGAGGGAGCTGGGAATGGGGAGAGACGCGGATTAGAGGCGGGGGAGAGAGAGGGAGGTGCGGTGGGACGGTGGGACGCCGAGCGCCGTTGCTTGCGGGGGTGCGTGAGAGGATCTGAGGGGTCTGAGGGGGGTCTGAGGGGGGAGTTTGAGGCTCTGCGTGAGGCGATTTTGGGGTCTGAGGGGGTTTAAAGGTGAAACCCGCTCTGTGTGTGGCGCGAAGTGGCTTTCAGGGGGATGCCTGAGGGGTTTTTAGGGGCTTCGAGGATTTTTAGGGAGAGTTTGTGGGGCTCGAAAAGGTTTTAGGGGGGTTTTAACGCGGTTACGGGGGGTGGATCTGAGGGGCGTTTAGGGACTCTGAGCAGTTTAACGGGGCGAGGAGGTGTTTGGGGGCATTTAGGGGGATTTGAGGACATTTTGGGGTTTTATGAGCGTCTGCAGGGGTATTTAGGGATGTTTAGGGGGGATTTAGGGGTTTTTAGGGGCATTTCAGGGTTGTGAGGGCTCTGCAGGGGCATTTAGTGGTATCTGGGGGGCATTTAGGGGTGTTTGGGGGTCATTTAGGGCTTTTTTGGGGAAATTTTTGGGGTTGTGGGAGGGTCTGTAGGGCTGTTTTGGGGGCATTTAGGGATGTTTTGGGGGGATTTAGGGTTTTTTAGGGGCATTTCAAGGTTTTGGGGGGTCTGCAGGGATATTTAGGGCTGTTTAGGGGCCATTTAGGGGTGTTTGGGGGCATTTTGGGGTTGTGGGAGGGTCTGTAGGGATGCTTTGGGGGTATTTAGGGACGTTTGGGCAGATTTAGGGATATTTAGAGGGCACTTAGAGGTGTTTGGGGAGGATTTAGGGTGGTTGGGGATGTTTAGGGGACATTTAGGGCTGTTTGATGACATTTAGGGATTTTTGGAGGGGATTTGGGGGTGTTTGAGGACATTTTTGGGGTTGTGGGAGGGTCTGTAGGGCCGTTTAGCAGGGATTTAGGGCTGTTTTGGGGGGATTTAGGGGATTTTAGGGTCATTTTGGGGTTGGGGGGTCTGCAGGGACATTTAGGGTTGTTTGAGGGCATTTAGGGCTGTTTGGGGATATTTTGGGGATGTTTAGGGATGTTTTAGGGGCATTTAGGGTTGTTTGATGGCATTTAGGGGTTTTTGGAGGGGATTTGGGGGTGTTTGAGGATATTTTTGGGGTTGTGGGAGGGTCTGTAGGGCTGTTTAGCAGGGATTTAGGGATGTTTTGGGGGCATTTAGGGGTCTTTGGGGATGTTTAGGGATCTTTAGGGGGCATTTAGGGTTTTTTGGAAGGGATTTGGGGGTGTTTGAGGACATTTTGGGGTTGTGGGAGGGTCTGTAGGGGTATTTGGGGGGTATTTAGGGATTTTGGGGGTATTTAGGGATGTTTAGAGGGCATTTAGGGGTGTCTGGGGGCATTTAGGGATGTTTTGGGGGGATTTAGGGGTCTTTAGGGTCATTTTGGGGTTGTGGGGGGGTCTGCAGGGACATTTAGGGTTGTTTGAGGGCATTTAGGGCTGTTTGGGGATGTTTTGGGGGTGTTTAGGGTTGTTTGATGGCATTTAGGGGTTTTTGGAGGGCATTTAGGGCTGTTTGGGGACATTTTTGGGGTGGTGGGAGGATCAGTAGGGCTGCTTAGAGGGCATTTAGGGCTGTTTTGGGGGTATTTAGGGATGTTTAGGGGGCATTTAGGGTTGTTTGATGGCATTTAGGGGTTTTTGGAGGGGATTTGGGGGTGTTTGAGGGCATTTTTGGGGTTGTGGGAGGGTCTGTAGGGCTGTTTAGCAGGGATTTAGGGCTGTTTTGGGGGGATTTAGGGGATTTTAGGGGCATTTCAGGGTTGTGGAGAGTCTGCAGGGACATTTAGGGGTATCTGGGGGGCATTTAGGGCTGTTTGATGGCATTTTGGGGTTGTGGGAGGGTCTGTAGGGCTGTTTACTGAGGATTTAGGGATATTTGGGGGCATTTAGGGATGCTTTGGGGGGATTTAGGGGTTTTTAGGGGCATTTTGGGATTGTGGGGGGTCTGCAGGGGCATTTAGGGCTGTTTTGGGGGCATTTAGAGGTATTTGAGGGCATTTTGGGGTTGTGGGAGGGTCTGTAGGGATGTTTTGGGGGTATTTAGGGATTTTAGGCAGATTTAGGGTTGTTTAGAGGGCATTTAGGATTGTTTGATGACATTTAGGGATTTTTGGAGGGGATTTGGGGGTGTTTGAGGACATTTTTGGGGTTGTGGGAGGGTCTGTAGGGCCGTTTAGCAGGGATTTAGGGCTGTTTTGGGGGGATTTAGGGGATTTTAGGGTCATTTTGGGGTTGGGGGGTCTGCAGGGACATTTAGGGTTGTTTGAGGGCATTTAGGGCTGTTTGGGGATATTTTGGGGATGTTTAGGGATGTTTTAGGGGCATGTAGGGTTGTTTGATGGCATTTAGGGGTTTTTGGAAGGGATTTGGGGGTGTTTGAGGGCATTTTTGGGGTTGTGGGAGGGTCTGTAGGGCTGTTTAGCAGGGATTTAGGGATGTTTTGGGGGCATTTAGGGGTGTTTGGGGATGTTTAGGGATCTTTAGGGGGCATTTAGGGTTTTTTGGAAGGGATTTGGGGGTGTTTGAGGACATTTTGGGGTTGTGGGAGGGTCTGTAGGGGTATTTGGGGGGTATTTAGGGATTTTGGGGGTATTTAGGGATGTTTAGAGGGCATTTAGGGGTGTCTGGGGGCATTTAGGGATGTTTTGGGGGATTTAGGGGTCTTTAGGGTCATTTTGGGGTTGTGGGGGGGTCTGCAGGGACATTTAGGGTTGTTTGAGGGCATTTAGGGCTGTTTGGGGATGTTTTGGGGGTGTTTAGGGTTGTTTGATGGCATTTAGGGGTTTTTGGAGGGGATTTGGGGGTGTTTGAGGGCATTTTTGGGGTTGTGGGAGGGTCTGTAGGGCTGTTTAGCGGGGATTTAGGGATGTTTGGGGGGATTTAGGGATGTTTGGGGAGATTTAGGGCTGTTTTGGGGGCATTCAGGGATGTTTGGGGGGATTTAGGGGCATTTAGGGATGTTTGGGGGAATTCAGGAGTTTTTGGGGTTGTGGGGGATCTGCAGGGGTATTTAGGGCTTGTTTGGGGGGATTTAGGGGTTGTGAGGGGATTTAGGGCTGTTTGAGGGAATTTAGGGCTTTTTAGGGTCATTTTAGGGTTGTGAGGGAGTCTGCAGGGATATTTAGGACTGTTTGGGGGAAATTAGGGCTTTTTAGGGTTGTGAGGGAGTCTGCAGGGGGATTTAGGGCTGTTTGGGGGGATTTAGGGGTTGTGGGGGGATTTAGGGGTTTTTAGGGTCATTTTGGGGTTGTGGGGGATCTGCAGGAGGATTTAGGGCTGTTTGGGGGGATTTAGGGGTTTTAGGGTCATTTTGGGGTTGTGAGGGAGTCTACAGGGATATTTAGGACTGTTTGGGGGAATTTAGGGGTGTTTGGGGGGATTTAGGGGTTTTTAGGGTCATTTTGGGGTTATGGGGGATCTGCAGTGATATTTAGGGTTGTTTGGGGGGATTTAGGGGTTTTAGGGTCATTTTGGGGTTGTGGAGGATCTGCAGGAGGATTTAGGGCTGTTTGGGGGGATTTAGGGGTTGTGGGGGGATTTAGGGGTTTTTAGGGTCATTTTGGGGTTGTGGGGGATCTGCAGGAGGATTTAGGGCTGTTTGGGGGGATTTAGGGCTGTTTGGGGGGATTTAGGGCTGTTTGGGGGGATTTAGGGGTTTTAGGGTCATTTTGGGGTTGTGAGGGAGTCTACAGGGATATTTAGGACTGTTTGGGGGAATTTAGGGGTGTTTGGGGGGATTTAGGGGTTTTTAGGGTCATTTTGGGGTTATGGGGGATCTGCAGTGATATTTAGGGTTGTTTTTGGGGATTTAGGGGTTTTAGGGTCATTTTGGGGTTGTGGAGGATCTGCAGGAGGATTTAGGGCTGTTTGGGGGGATTTAGGGGTTGTGGGGGGATTTAGGGGTTTTTAGGGTCATTTTGGGGTTGTGGGGGATCTGCAGGAGGATTTAGGGCTGTTTGGGGGGATTTAGGGCTGTTTGGGGGGATTTAGGGGTTTTAGGGTCATTTTGGGGTTGTGAGGGAGTCTACAGGGATATTTAGGACTGTTTGGGGGAATTTAGGGGTGTTTGGGGGGATTTAGGGGTTTTTAGGGTCATTTTGGGGTTATGGGGGATCTGCAGTGATATTTAGGGTTGTTTGGGGGGATTTAGGGGTTTTAGGGTCATTTTGGGGTTGTGGAGGATCTGCAGGAGGATTTAGGGCTGTTTGGGGGGATTTAGGGGTTGTGGGGGGATTTAGGGGTTTTTAGGGTCATTTTGGGGTTGTGGGGGATCTGCAGGAGGATTTAGGGCTGTTTGGGGGGATTTAGGGCTGTTTGGGGGGATTTAGGGGTTTTAGGGTCATTTTGGGGTTGTGAGGGAGTCTACAGGGATATTTAGGACTGTTTGGGGGAATTTAGGGGTGTTTGGGGGGATTTAGGGGTTTTTAGGGTCATTTTGGGGTTATGGGGGATCTGCAGTGATATTTAGGGTTGTTTGGGGGGATTTAGGGGTTTTAGGGTCATTTTGGGGTTGTGGAGGATCTGCAGGAGGATTTAGGGCTGTTTGGGGGGATTTAGGGGTTGTGGGGGGATTTAGGGATTTTTAGGGTCATTTTGGGGGATCTGCAGGGGGATTTAGGGCTGTTTGGGGGGATTTAGGGGTTTTTAGGGTCATTTTGGGGTTGTGGGGGATCTGCAGGGGGATTTAGGGCTGTTTGGGGTCAGTGTTGGGATGAGGACACGCTGGGATTTGGGAAGGTTGCCCCGGGGGTAATTAATGCCCAGCTAATTGGGGAGAGCTCATTAAGGGTGGCAGGGATGGATATTCCTGCTCCTGGCTCCAGGAAAAATCGGGATTTTCCAGCCGGGAATTCTAGCAGAGCACAACCCGCCCTCATTAGCACGACATGAATAATTAATTACAATTAATTAAGGGATGGAATGCAAGCAGGGCCCTTTACCTGTGTGAGGTGTGGTGGTGCCATCCCTCTCTCCACACTGGTCAGGGAATTCCAGAATTCCCAAATTCCCAAATTCCCATCAGGAGGGACCTTCCTGGGCTCTTCCACTGCAGGCAGGCCCCGATTTCCCGCAGCATTTTTGGGTTTTTCCTGTTGGATTTTCCAAATTCCAGCTCTGAATGGGAATTTCTGCAATTTCTGCATTCTCTGCTGCGTGTTTGTGACCTTGGAGCTTTTTTCCTTTCTCCCTCCATTCCCAAACCCAGAGCTGACTTTGGGAATAAACACAAAAAATTCAATTATTTTGGTTTATTTAAGGAGGAAAATGAGGAATTTTAATGGATTTCAGGGAGCTCTGAATGCTGATTCTCCAGAGCCTCAAATCCCACCCAAAAACTGCTGAAGTAAAATTTTGGGTGGGTTTTCACAGCCATTCCTGAGTTTTCCAGAGGAAAAATCCCAAAGAATGAAAAGTGGGAACTGCTCTGGCTGGATTGTGCAGAGAGCTCCCAGCTTCTCCAGGGATTGGGGTTTTTTTTGGAGGGTTTGGGGTTTTTTTGGAGGGATTGAGGTTTGGAGGGATTGGGGTTTTTTTTTTTTTTTTGTTTGAGGGATTTTTTTTTTTTGAGGGATTGGGTTTTTTTCTTTTTGGAAGGATTGGGGTTTTTTGGAGGGATTGGGGTTTGGAGGGATTGGGGTTTTATTTTGGAGGGATTGGGGGTTTTTTTTGAGGGATTGGGTTTTTTTTTTTTTGAGGGATCGGTTTGGTTTTTTTTATTTTGGAGGGATTGGGGTTTTTTTGGAGGGATTGGGGTTTTTTGTTTTTTTTTTTTTTGGAGGGATTGGGGTTTTTTGGAGGGAATGAAATTTCAGAGGGATTGGGGTTTTGAGGAATTGGGATCTTTTTGGAGAGAATGGGGTTTTGAGGGAATGGCATTTTTTGATGGATTGGTTTTTTTTTTTGTCGGGAATGAGATTTTGATGGATTTTTTTTTTTTTTTTTTGAGGGATTGGTGGTTTTTTTGGAGGGATAGTTTTTTTTTTTTTTTTGGAGGGAATGGGTTTTTTTGGAGGGATTGGAGTTTTTTTATGGACTGGGTTTTTTTTGGAGGGATTGGGGTTTTGATGGATTGGGGTTTTTTGGAGTGATTGGGGTTTTGACGGATTGGGTTTTTTTTGATGGATTGGTTTTTTTTGGAGGGATTTGGGTTTTTTGGAGGGATTGGGGTTTTGATGGATTGGGGTTTTTTGGAGGGATTGGGGTTTTTTGGAGGGATTGGGGTTTTTTGGAGGGATTGGGGTTTTGATGGATTGGGGTTTTTTGGAGTGATTGGGGTTTTGACGGATTGGGTTTTTTTTGATGGATTGGTTTTTTTTGGAGGGATTTGGGTTTTTTGGAGGGATTGGGGTTTTGATGGATTGGGGTTTTTTGGAGGGATTGGGGTTTTTTGGAGGGATTGGGGTTTTTTGGAGGGATTGGGGTTTTGATGCCTTGGGGTTTTGATGGATTGGGGTTTTTTGGAGGGATTGGGGTTTTTTGGAGGGATTGGGGTTTTGATGCCTTGGGGTTTTGATGGATTGGGGTTTATGGATCATGGAATGATTTCCAGCCCGGGTATTCCCCCCCTGCCCCATGCCCTCATCCACCAGCCCCCGAGCGAAGGGGCTGGTCAGGAATTCCGTAAGGAATGAGGGAATAAAGTTTAAAGCTGGGAATTGCTCAGAGCAAGATCCGAGGGGTTTTGGGAGAGTTCAAATCCAGGGATTTCTGCTCCGGCAGCGCAGCAAAGTCCCGCACGGACCGAGCGGTTCTGTCTCTCCCATTCCCCCTGCCCCGGGCGCTGAAATCCGCTTTTCCCGGGGAACGAGCCCGGTTGGAATCCCGCGGGCTGAGCTGAAATCAATCCACTGACCTCCCTCCCGCTGCATCCTCGGCGTGTCCGGGCCTTGCTGCGGCTACGGAGCAGCGATCCCAGGGCGGAGAGAGCCGGGAATGCGCCGGGATGATCCCGAGGGGTCGGGAAGGAAGGAGGGAGGGAGGCGGCTGCGGGGGCTGCGGTGCCGCGGTGCAGCCGAGCAGGGCGCAGGCTCCAGCGCCGGGTCCTAGCGCCGGCATCCGCCGCACCTGGAGTGCGGTCCCGAGGGGAAAAAGGGACCGGGAGGGACCTCGTGGCTCTCTGCAGGAGGGTGGAGCCGGCACGGGAGAGGGGACGGCGTTGGGTTGTGCCGGGTTCGGGTTGGATGTTGGGACAATTCCTTGGTGGAAAGGGTTGTCCAGCCCTGGCAGTGGTTAACTCCTCCAGCCCTGTGGATGTGGCACTTGGGGACATCCTTGGCAGTGCTGGGGGAGCGCTTGGACTCGATGGTCTCTGGGGAATTTGCACCCTAAAACCACTCTGTAATTCCACGGGAGCAGCTGTGAGATCCCAGTGGGTGACACCGTGTCCCCCCCTCGGTTTGTGTTGTTCCCAGGTGGCCTGGCTGGGTGACCTCATTTTGGGTGGTGGATGTCCCCAATTTGTTTAGTCAAACCCTGCAGAGAGGAACTGGGGACAAGGTCTGCAGGGACAGGAGCCAGGGAATGGCTCCCACTGGGAAAGGGGATCTTGGCTGGGATCTTGGCAAGGAATTCCTGGCTGGGATGGAATTCCCAGATTTGCTGTGGCTGCCCCTGGATCCCAGGCCAGGTTGGACTTTGGGGTTGGATCCACCTGGGGTAGTGGGAGCTGTCCCTGCCCATGGATGGGGTGGGGTTGGATGGATTTCAGGTCTTTTCCAAACCAAACCATTCCAGGATTCTGGAGCTCCTCTGCTCTGGGAGAGCTGGGAATGTTCCCCTGGAGAAGGGAAAATTCCAGGGAATGCTCAGAGCTCCTGAGGGGGCTCCAGGAGAGCTGGAGAGGGACTGGGGACAAGGGACAGAGGGACAGGAGCCAGGGAATGGCTCCCACTGGGAAAGATTGGGCTGGGATCTTGGCAAGGAATTCCTGGCTGGAATTCCCAGAGAATCCCTGGCAGTGCCCAAGGCCAGGCTGGACTTTGAGGTTGCAGCCACCTGGGACAGTGGGAGGTGTCCCTGCCATGGCAGGGCTGGCACTGGATGGGCTTTGAGGTCCCTTCCAACCCAAACCATTCCATGACTCCAGGATTCTGATTCCCCTCCACTTTTGGGGTCCCCTGGGAGTGTTCAGGGCTTGGAGAGGAATTAGAAAAGCCTTAAGCTCACTCTGCATTTATTTTGACTCATTAAAGACCAAACCTCAAATGCTAATTTAGGATTTCTCTCCTGCACTCACCCCTGACAAACTCAACCCCAAAATCAGCTTTGTGGAGGAATTTCACTGGGATGTGTGTGTAAAAAAAATACATTAAAGTGCACTAAGGTGGAATTTTGCTCCTGCTGGATAAAGAGTGGGAGTTTCTGAAGGTTTTTAACCTCCCTCCTCCTCGTGTGCCCTGAGCTGGGGGTGTTCCAGCTGCTCAGCAGGGGGCTGGCATGTGTCCCAGATCCCAGGGAAAAGCCTGGATGATGAGAGGGGGGGATATTTCTGGACTTCTTTTCTCTGTGCTGATGAATTACACAGAGAGTTTGGGCAGCAGGAAATCCATGTGGATCCTGCAGAGTGATGGCTGGGGTGGTTTGTGGGGGGATCCATGGCCTGGGAGGTGGCGTGGGTGGCACTGGGAATCCCTGGGAGTGATGTGGGTGGCACTGGGAATCCCTGGGATTGTCATAGGTGGCACTGGGAATCCCTGGGAGTGATGTGGGTGGCACTGGGAATCCCTGGGATTGTCATAGGTGGCACTGGGAATCATTGGGAGTGGCCTCGGTGGCACTGGGAATCCCTGGGAGTGATGTGGGTGGCACTGGGAATCCCTGAGAGTGGCCTGGGTGGCACTGGGAATCCCTGAGAGTGGCGTGGGTGGCACTGGGAATCCCTGAGAGTGGCGTGGGTGGCACTGGGAATCCCTGAGAGTGGCCTGGGTGGCACTGGGAATCCCTGGGAGTGGCGTGGGTGGCACTGGGAATCCCTGGGAGTGATGTGGGTGGCACTGGGAATCCCTGGGAGTGGCCTGGGTGGCACTGGGAATCCCTGGGATTGTCATAGGTGGCGCTGGGAATCCCTGGGTCTGACTTGGGTGGCACTGGGAACCATTGGGAGTGGCAGAGGTGACACTGGGAGTCCCTGGGAGTGGCATGGGTGGCACTGGGAATCCCTGGGATTGTCATAGGTGGCACTGGGAATCCCTGGGAGTGATATGGGTGGCACTGGGAATCCCAGGGATTGTCATAGGTGGCACTGGGAATCCCTGGGAGTGGCATAAGTGGCACTGGGAATCATTGGGAGTGGCCTCGGTGGCACTGGGAATCCCTGGGAGTGGCCTGGGTGGCACTGGGAATCCCTGGGAGTGGTATAGGTGGCTTCCTGTGCCCAGGGTCTCCTGTGCCAATCCCATCCCTGCTCAGTGCACCAGGAAATTTAATTCAGAGGTTTAATCAGATTTTGGGTGTGTTTCCCTGGAAAAACCCCACAAAGGTTTATTTATCCTGGGGATTTTTTCATCTTGGCATGGCAGTGCCTGAGTTTGGGGGAAAATTGGGATTTTTTCCTCTTTTTACAGAGATGTTTTAGCCCCAAATCCACAGGTTGTGGCAAGGGTGGAGCAGCCAAGCCCTGTTGGAGGTTGGGGTGTTCCCAGAGGGCTCTGGATCATCTCACAGAGCTTTAATTACCAAATTTTCCCATATCCCCTTAACTCAGGCACTCATAAAGCTCCTGTCCCACCTCAGCTTCTTGTTTAAGCTCAGGATCCTTGTGGCTCTTTCCCAGCTCAGGATTTTCCAGGATCCTTTCCCTCAGGGGCTCATTTTCACCCCAAATCTAAGCAGTAAATAAAGCAGGAGATGGTGAGTGGTGCCTGTGATTTTGTTGTGTTGAGAAATGGGGTATCAGTGACTCAAAAAGGCTTTTCCAGCTTAAAGGATTCCATGATTCTATTCTGTAATTCCATGATTTTCAGCACAGGTTTCCTAGAGAAGCTGTGGCTGCCCCTGGATCCCTGGAAGGTTCCAGGTTGGATGGGGCTTGGAGCAGCCTGGGATCCTATAAAATTGTGTTTGTGTGGAAAAAAAATCCCCTTGTGCTTCAGTTTAACGTGGAAAACTCCTACTGAGGAGGAGCAGGAGCTGTGTGACATTCCTAATTTTCTTTTTAAATTAACAACTACTCTTCTGCTCCACCTGGGAGCAAAGTCTGTCTGCTTTTTTTCCTGGTTTTGGGTTTGTCCTGCTATTCCCAGAGCTCTGGGGGAAGAGCAGTGAGGAATTCCCATATGCTGAGAGCTCACCCTTCCTCCCATCTGAATTCCTGCTGGAATTCCATGGCTGTTTCCCAGTTTTTCTTGCACTTAGAGGAAGCTTTCTGGAATTTGACTTCCCTCTTCAAGCTTTCTGGAATTTGAGTTCCCTCTTGGCATTCCTTGCAACACAACCCCTGCTGGTGCTCTGTGGGCTGAGCACTTTCCAAGTGTTTGTGTCCATGGCTTTTGTTCTGCTCCTGGGATCATCCAGGATCCCAGAGGAGGATCCTGCAGGGGAGAGGAAGAGCACAAATCCTCTATAATTTAGGAATTAGGAAGAAATCCTTCCCTGTGAGGGTGGGGAGGCCCTGGCACAGGGTGCCCAGGGAAGCTGTGGCTGCCCCTGGATTTCTGGAAGTGCCAGGTTGGACAGGGCTTGGAGCAGCCTGGCATGGTGAAAGCTGTCCCTGCACATGGCAGGGGGTGGAATTATTGGGATTTAAGGTCTCTTCCCACCTAAACCATTCCATGGGTTTATAAACAGGTGACACAGGTGATGTTTGCTCCCAGATTCTGGCAGGGAAGCAAGGCGAGCTTCCCAGAGGAGGTTTCTCCTTCTATGGATAAAATAATTCAGGTTTTCTAAATCTTCTAAACTGGTTTAGAATCTGAGGCTGAGGGGAAGGAGCTCATCCTCTTTGTACCTTTTTGGAGAATTTTGTGTGGGTTTTGTGCGTGTGAAGTTTCCTTTAAAGCCAGCCTGGAGAGGGGAAGCAGCTGGAGCTCCAGTGACCAGCAGATACCTGAGGTGACCACTCCTGGTGGTCCCAGTGAGAAATTCCCAGTTTCCAGCTGCGTTTGGTGTTGTTTATCCCAGCTGAGCATTGTTAAAGCTCCTTCCCTGAGGAGCATTCCCAAGGCTGCCGGAGCTCCAGGAGTGTTTCAGGGACAGGGTGGGATTGTCCTGGGCAGGGCGGGAGTTGGATCCCTGATCCCTGCATCCTGAGTTGGATCCTGTGGGTCGATTCCAGCTCGGGTTATCCTGTGGTTTGGGGGTGCTTCCATGTGTCGGGATGTCGGGCAGTGGCCAGTCCTGGTGGCTCCCAAATCCATTCCCTCGTTAGCCCGATTAGCACCGGGAGCAGTGCCCAGAAGAGGGGTGAGGGCGGGAATTTGGGATCTGTCAGCTCAGCCGGGAACAATGGGACACAATGTGTCACCTGTCACAGCCAGGAGCAGGACAATTAGTGATCATTTCAGCTGCCCGTCATTAACCCTTTGGGCTCCACCCGCCCACGGGTGCTGCTCCCGGGGATTTGGGACGAGCCCCGCTCTCCAGGGCGTTGTTTTTCCTCAAAATTCTCCACGAAGGCAAAAGCAAGTGGGGCAAGCCTTGGCTGGGGTCACGGCGGGAGGAATTTGGGGTGTCCCTGCCCAGTGGCCACCACAGGGCGAGCAGGAGGAGGCCTGGAGTGGCCCGGTGCCTCCTCCTGCGGGGAGCGTTAGGACCCAGCGAGCCGCCGGCGCCGTGACAAGTCTGGAGCGGCACTGGCGCACAGTGGCTCCATCGGCAGCGCTGGAATTCTCTGTATCCCTCCCTCGGAGCATCCTCGCCCAGAAAAGGGCTTCCCTCCCTCTTGGAGCGGCCGGCAGAGCCTCGGGGGAGGGGGGCCGCGGGGATGCTGGGATCGGCCGGGACGCTGGGAAGCGCCGCTGGATGCTGCCGGCCGTGAGAGCTGCTGGCTGCAGATCGGGAATCTCTGGAGCGCGGCAGCATGGCCCAGGGCAGGAGGCACGCGTCCGGCCGGGTAAGGGGGAGGGCTGACTCAACAGCTCTGCCGGCTCCTATCGCGACAGATCGCGACGCTGTCGCAGCGAAAATAGCGGGGTTTTGTAGGGGAATGAATTCTCGATTGTGCTCCCGTATCCCTGGAACGTGGCACCTCTCTCGCTGACAATAATGCCGGGAGGGGAGGTGGATGCTCCGGCTTGCGCCGGGGCCGGGTCTTTTGGCCGGACTTACCTGTCCGTGTAGGTGATTACCCCACATCATTACTGCGATTAATTAATTAAGCCTCCGCTCCGGCTCAGCCCCTTTGCCGGGGCTCCGGCACAGCCTTGCCGGGGCTGCTGAGCACAAAGATCCCGGCGTGTTTTGCTGCCTGCCGCGGGCTCCCCTCCCTCCGGGCCGCTTTTCCAGGCGGCACCGAGCGATGCCGAGCTTCCTTCCGCGGGCCTGGCAAGCGCTTCCAGGTTTTTCCGTATTGCAGCTACCCCTGGGCTGTGCGGTGCCAGCGGCCCCCCCGGCCCCGGGCCAGGCCTTTCCCGGGAGTTTCTGTCCCTGTCGCTGTGTCCCTGTGCGGCCGCCACGGTGACATTGTGTCCCAGACCCCGCTGGGCACCGCCAGCGCGTTTGGGCCTGGCTGTGCCAACTTGGCAACGACTCCAGGATGGAGCTGGGGAGGGCAGAGCCTCCCCCCCTCCCCACGGGACCCCCAGACCCTCCGTGGGTCCCGTGTCCTGGCTGCTGTGGGATCCACCAGGCCTGGAGCTGGTGGGATTTGGGCTGTGGCCGGAGGGATTTGGCTGTGGAGGGAAAACTTCCCAGCCCAAAGCCTTTTTTGCCCACCCCAGCAGGATCCCAGTGTGTCTGTGTGTATGGGTTTTTGGGGGCTGGAGCCCCACACCTGCCCCCCAAACCTCCCTGTTTTCCATGGGGGAGCAGGAGGAAGGGGGTGAGATTCCAACCTGAGTCCTGACAGCTTTGTCACAACAACCTGGGGGGCTCCAAGGGGATGGGGGCTCAGGGAAGGAGCAAAACACTGGCTCCAAGGGCTGATGGAGGGACATGGGGCAGGACTGGGAGTCCTGGGGGGTCCCAGGACAGCACTGTGAGTAGATTTTATCCCTATTTGGTTCACATGGATTTTGGAATGGGCACTGCAGAGACCACAGCTGTGCTGGCCCTTCCTGGGGCTGGAGCCACTGGCCACCCCAGCCGTGTCCCTTCTGGGTTTTGGGGACTCTGCTCCTGGTGTCCAGAGACACCCACACCCTCCCAGTTTGGCAGCCTGGAATCCAGTGCCACCATGACTTCATCCCAGTGCCACATCCTGGTGTCACCCACGGCAGCCACCCTCCATGCCAGGGTGATCCCTCCTTCCCACAGGGCTGTCGTGGCAGCAGCACCAGGCTTAAACCCGGAATTCTCCCCAAGCTTTTTCCCTCTTCCAGCTTTGTGGGCAGCACCTGGAATTTGGGTCTTGGCAGAGTTGGCTGCTCGGGATTCTCCCGAAACTTTTGATCTGAGCTTTGAGTGGCACTTTGAGGCTCCATCAGCCTCACCTGCGGGGGGGAGGCGCTCCTGGAGGAATGCTGAATATTCCAGGGCTGAGCGGAACGCTGGAGCCCTCAGCTTTGCACGGAGCACAGGGGTGACCCAAATCACTGGGAATTCATCCCATTTTCAGTGCCTTGCCACCAGGACCTTCACAGAGCAGAGCAGACAGTCTGTGGGTGTCTATCACGCTTCAAAAAGGGGGAAAAATGGGAAAATGCAGGATTTTGGAGTGGTGCCAGGTAGGAAGCTGTGGGGAGCAGTCTCTGGTGGTGGTGGCAGCACAGCCACATGCTTGTCCCTCACCTGGTGTCCCTGGATGGGAGCTGTGGGATGTGGGACAGGCTCCTCCTGGGCTGCTGGCTGCTCCAGAGGTTCAGCATTCCTGCTTGTCCCATTCCCACCACCTGCCCTGTGCCCTGCTCAGATCTTCCTCACTGCCTTCACTGTGAATTCTCATTTCCTGGGATTTAGGAGCTTGTTCCTTCCAGACCGAGGGTGACAGGGCTGTCACTGTGAGTGGCCTCAGCCCTTGTGCCTGCCCACAGTTCTGCTCCTCCATCCTGTTCCTTTGCTGTCCAAACCCCCGTTCCCAGGACTGGGGGATCCCGAGCGCGTTCCTCTGGCAAGGTCGGCGTGGCAGAGGGGATCCACGAGGAGCTGGCCTGGGAAGCTGAGGGAATTCTGGGCTCTGTCACCACCTGCTGTGCCATGGTGTCCCCAGTGATGACTGTCCCCATGTTTGTCCCTCAGGGATTGTCACCACGGCCAGGAGGTGTGACCACAGGTGTGTCCATCCCACCTGCTTCCAGCTGGGTTTTCCTCTTGTAAAAGCTGGATTAATCTTGGTTTGAATCTTCATGGGAATTCCAGTCGGGGGTTTCTCCATTGGATTGGAGCTTCCAGGTGTCTCACAGACCAATTTCTGATTCATTGGGAACAGAAGAGACCCAGTGCTTGGTCCTGAGGGGTGGCAAGGGGTGGGAGAGATTCATTCTGGGCTCTCCTTCTTTTCCCAAGTGCGAAAGACTTGGGAAAAGTTTCTGTGCAATCAGTGCTGGTTGGCAAATATCCATCAGGGACAGGCTGGGAGAGCTGGGAATGTCCAGCCTGGAGAAGAGGAGGCTCCAGGGGGAGCTCAGAGCCCTTTGCAGGGCCTGAAGGGGCTCCAGGAGAGCTGGAGAGGGACTGGGGACAAGGGACAGAGGGACAGGACACAGGGAATGGCCAGAGATACCCCAGGGCTTGGAATGTGTCACATCCAAGGGCTCTTACCTGGCTGCAGCTGCCAAATGGACGCCAGGAGGGATAAAAACTCCTGCTCCAGGAACCCTCCCATGTCCTGGGGATTTGGGATTTTCCTCTGGGCTCTGCTCTCATTTTCCCTAACACCTGGGACATGATTTTCCAGGTGCTCACAGGATGTTGCTGCCAGAACTTTGGGAGATATTTGAGTCTGGAGCATCAATTTTTTCCTTTGAGGTTTTGGGTTTCTTCATTGTTTGATGGCTTTTGGGTCTTAATATATTAAGATTATTTTGTGACCTTTGATTTCTGCCAGTTGTGTTTGGATGAAACCTGGAATTCAGGCTCGTGGGAAAACCACCATCCCTGCTTTTAGTCACAAAACCCCAAACTCAGTGGGTTCACTCTGCATTCCAGCCTCGGGAGGTGATGTGCAAGGGAAGGGGGTGGTTTGTTAGGATTCCAGGAGCTTCCAAAGTCCCCGGGGTTCTTCCACAGGCTGAGAATTCCCTGAATGTCCCAAACCCCCTGTGGCTGAGGTTTGTCTGCAGGGCTTTCCCCGCCCTTCTGGGTGAAAGGGGCTCTGTTTTCCTGGGATAAAGAGCAGATTCTTTGGCTGAAGCCAGGCCCAGAGCGACCAAAACCCAAAAACATTTCTGCACAATGACCAGAACCAGTGACACATGGGGTGGGGGAAATGCCAAACTGGTCCCGTTTTGGGGATTACTGGGGAGGTTGGGATGAGTGGGAAGATGGAGCAGGACAGGGAACATCTGTGTCCCCTCTGGGATAGAGGCAGTGGGATTGAAAGGTGTCAGGGTTTTGAGGATCTCCAGAACATCTGGAGAGGGGCTTTAAACACGGGCTTGGAGTGATAGGACACAGGGAGTGGCTTCCCACTGGAAAAGGGGAGATTTGGGTGGGATTTTGGGAAGGAATTCCTCCCTGGGAGGGTGGACAGGCCCTGGCACAGGGTGCCCAGAGAAGCTGTGGCTGTCCTGGTTCCCTGGAAGTGCCCAAGGACAGGTTGGACAGGGCTTGGAGCAGCCTGGGACAGTGGAAGCTGTCCCTGCACACGGCAGGGGTGGAATTGTTGGGATTTAAGGTCCCTTCCCACCCAAACCATTCCAGAATTCCATGATTAATCTGTTTTGCTCTGGCTGATTGCAGAGCAGGAAGCATTGGAGGTGGATCCCAACAAATTTCCCTGGGATTCCAATAATCCTGAGGGTCTCCAGTACCCATGGAGCTGCTCACATCCATCACCTCATTGCTGCTCCAAGAGCATTGATGACCTGGATAACCCCACCTGAACCCAGGGGCATCCCGGGATGTCACACTTGGAGTGTCCTGGTGCCTGCTGAAATAGAAATATGGATGTAATGTTTATGACATGGAATCATGGAATTGTTGAGGTTTCAAAGCCCTCCAGGGGTGGGGACTCCACCACTGCCCTGGGCTGGAGGAATTTTCCCATCTAAACCTCCCCTGGCACAACCTGAGGCCGTTTCCTCTCTCTGGTGGATAATGACAATCCCACCTGGAAAGCTGCTGGACTTTGCCACCCACATTCCAAGGTGGGATACCAGGAGTCCAGGCATGCCAGGAACAGCAGGGGGGCCACCATGAAGGGATGGGACAATAACTTCTGTCTGCTTCTGGGCACAGAATTCCATGGCTGGAAAACCATGGGAATGCTGATAAAATGGGAAAAGGTGGAGCACAAGTTGGTTAAGGCTGACCAACTGTGCTGCTCTTGTGGTTTTTTTTTGTTCCCAAGGCTTATAAAAATGTTATAAAAGGGGATAAATCAGCTTTGTGAGTGATCACAGGTGGCTGTGCCGTGGTTTGTGGCTCCTGTTGGGGAGCGGAAGGAATTCCCCAAAATCAAAAGAGCTGGAGGAGGCGAGCGGGGCCGGAGGGAGGTGAACCATCCCGATATCCACCCCTTGTGTCCATCCCACCTTTTCTGAGCCCCTCTTTCCCCCGTTGCCAGGCCTCCAGCACGGGCAGGATGAGCGCTGACGGCGGCAGCAAGCCCCTCAAGGTGGGCTCCCGCGTGGAGGTCATCGGCAAGGGCCACCGCGGCACCGTGGCCTACGTGGGGGCCACCCTGTTCGCCACCGGCAAATGGGTCGGGGTCATCCTGGACGAGGCCAAGGGCAAGAACGATGGCACGGTGCAGGGCAGGAAGTACTTCACCTGCGAGGAGAACCACGGCATCTTCGTGAGGCAGTCCCAGGTGGGTGGGATCCCAAGGATCCTCGGGATTGTATTGTTAAATACAGGGAATTTTGGGGAATCTCCGTCTCCTACAAGGGGAGGGAACAGCAGGCTCCAAAGCCAGGTGGAATCTCACCCTCCGCAGAGTTCTTGAGGTTCTGGAGTGAAAGCAGCCTGGTGAATTCCCAGTTGTTCCATCCTGCTGCCCAGCCCGGTGCTGCCCTGTATTTACCACCTGCAGCAGGTGGAGTTTGGGATTGATCTCAGACGTTTACCTGGAAGCAGACCCAAGGAATTGTAATTAAATTGTGTTTACCTGGAAGGAGATAAAACACACGGTGTGGGTGTGGCTGCTGAGATTTGCTGCTCGTGTGCTGCTCCCTCCAGAGCAAACATCCTCCAGGTGAATTCCTGGGTCACCTTCCAAGGACACCAGAGCCTCAGCCAGCTCCCGTCCCCTCCCTGGCACAAAGGGGCTGCTTTGTGTCCCACCCCATGGCCTCTCATTGCCAGGACCTTGGGATTGGGTGACAGAGGGAAGCTGAGCACAAAATGAGGGCATTTGGGTCCTGGGGTCCACCCCAACATCCACTGTGCCATCCATTGGAAGGGCCTTTGGATCATGAGGCTGCAGCAGTGGCTCATCCAGGAGAGATTGCAGGAATCACTGAGGTTGGAAAACACCTTTAGGAGGACTCCAGCCACTCACTGCTTCATCTCAAGGGAAAATGATCCCCATCCTTTAAATAATGGGATAAACACAGAGAGCTGAACCCACCAGAGCTGGAGGCAAACTCACCAGGAAGCTTTTCATCCCACCCAAACCATGCTGGTGTGTAGGAATTGCTGGATGGAGCTCTGCTGCTCTCCTGGCATCACCAGGGAGATTTCCCAAATGAGATTCCAGCACACTCCCAGTTCCCACATTAAAACTGGACACATCCTTTGTCCGTGTCTCTCGGCCTCTCCTGCCAGCTGGGAGAGGCTTTGAGGGGTTTACAGGGAAAAGTTTGGGTCTGCAGGACCAGGAGGGACCCCAAGGCCCACCCAGTGCCATCCCCTGACAGTCAGGGACACCTTCCACTTTCCCAGGCTGCTCCAATCCAACCTGGCCTTGGACACTTCCAGGGACCCAGGGTCAGCCACAGCTTCTCTGGGAATTCCATCCCAGCCCCTCCTCACCCCCACAGGGAGGAATTCCTTCCCAAAATCCCACCCAAATCTCCCCTTTTCCAGTGGGAAGCCATTCCCCTTTTTTGTCACCTCATCCTCAGGGCCAGGTGTGCAGCAAGTGATACTCAACCCCCACCCCAAATTCCAGAGCTGGGAAGGGATTGGGATACACCTGGAGCAGGGATGGGAAGCAGGAGGGACAGACAGCCCCCAAATCCCCCAAATCCTCAGTCCCAGAGCAGAGCCGTGGAGGCAGGGCTGCCCCAGCAGGTCCAGAGCTGATCCTGAGCCACCCTGGGGCACAGGGAGGGTCCCCGGTGTCCCCCAGGGCACAGAGGGGGGACCCCACCCCTGGCACCCCTCGGCAGGGCAGGGAGGGGCAGAGGGTGCTGGGACAAGGCTTTGGGTGGGGCTGGATGCATCCCCCATCCCTGGCAGTGTCCAAGGGACAGGGACAGCACTTGGAGCAACCTGGGACAGTGGGAGGGGTCCCTGTCCACGGCAGGGGTGGCACCGGTGGGATTTATGGTCCTTTCCCACCCAAGCCATTCCATGATTCCCTGATTCCCTGGCAATTCCAAGCATGGCTGTTCCTTTTCTGGTGTGTGGAAATCCCTGATTTTGGCATCACCTGGAGCTGCCTTTGGCAGATGAGCTCGATGGACACGATGTGCCCAGTCTGTGGTGGCAGTTCCCAGTGTCACTCCAGATCCAGCCCCGCTGTGTCCCTGTCCCCAGCCTCTCCAGCAGCTCTGGAATTCCCTCCTAGGCTGTACCTGCTGGGAAACCCCCAGACCACTCAGAATTCCCACCCTGCATGGCTGTAGGTGTCGTGATTTCCTTGGCATCATCTTTTCCTTGGTCTCTTTGTGGCTTTTAATTCAAATTTCATCATTGCTGGCGTTGGGAACCTTCCCGAAATGGAATTCCTGTCTGACAGCTTCCCAGGTTATTTTGATTTTTAAGCTGAGCTCACAGGTGGGAGGTGGTGATGGATCAGGCAAATTCCTGCAGGAACAATTTGGGAGGTGCTGATCTGAGGTTCTCTCTCAGGGATCTAATCCCTCCCAACCTCATTTTCCATGCTTATCCAGCAAAAAAATGCATCTAAAAATAGTTCAAAAGAAAAATCCCTGAATCTGGAACGGATGTTCCGGGCTGTCAAATCCAGAGCTTTGTCTTTCCTCGTTGCCTGTGTGAATATTCCATGTTCCCAATGAAAATAAGGAGTGTGTGGCTGTTTTGTTGATGGCAAAGCCAGAATGATGAAATTAAAAATCTGTGCCAAAACCATGGGATCTGCTGTGCTGAACCCACTCCCAGAGGGATCTGTTCCCTGGTCTCCCTGTTTGGGAATTTTGGGCAAGGATGGTCGTTGTGTTTTTTCCAGATCCAGGTGTTTGAGGATGGAGCGGACACAACATCCCCAGAAACGCCGGAATCTGCTGCCATGAAGGTCCCTAAGAGAGGTATGGCCCAGCTGGGAAATCCTTCCCAGACACGTGGGAATCCTTAGTGGAGAGGATGGGAAATTATTCCTGAAGGGGATGGGGAATCCCTCCTGGAGGAGTGGGAAATCCCTGAAGAAATGGGAAATCTCCCTTGGAGGAGTGGGAATCCTTCCTGGAGGAATGGGAAATCTCTCTTGGAAGAGTGGAAATCCTTCCTGGAGAGATGGGGAATCCCTCCTGCAAAGGTGGGAAGTCCTTCCCAGGTGAGATGGGAAATCCTTCCTGGAGAGAAGGGAAATCTCTCCTGCAGAGGTGGGAAGTCCTTCCTAGGTGAGATGGGAAATCCTTCCTGGAGTTTGGAAATCTCTCTTGGAGGGGTTAGGAATCCTTCCTGAAGAAATGGGAAATTTCTTTTGGAGGAGTGGGAATCCTTCCTGGAGAGATGGGACATCCTTCCTGGAGAGTTTGGAAATCTCCCTTGGAGGAGTAGGAATTCTTCCTGGAGAGATTGGAAATCCCTCCTGCAGAGGTGGGAAGTCCTTCCCAAGTGAGATGGGAAATTCTTCCTGGAGTTTGGAAATCCCTCTTGGAGGAGTGGGAATCCTTCCTGGAGAGATTGGAAATCCCTCCTGCAGAGGTGGGAAGTCCTTCCCAGGTGAGATGGGAAATCCTTCCTGGAGAGACAGGAAATTTCCCTTGGAAGAGTGGGAATCCTTCCTGGAGTTTGGAAATCTCTCTTGGAGGGGTTGGGAATCCTTCCTGGAGAGATTGGAAATCTCCCTTGGAGGAGTGGGAATCCTTCCTGGAGAGATTGGAAATCTCTCTTGGAGGGGTTGGGAATCCTTCCTGGAAAGATTGGAAATCCCCCTTGGAGGAGTGGGGAATCCTTCCTGGAGAGATTGGAAATCTCCCTTGGAGGGGTTGGGAATCCTTCCTGGAAAGGTGGGAAATCCTTCCTGTAAGGAAGGGGGAAATCACTGACTATTTCCCAGTGGGCACACAGACCCACTGAACCACTCTGAGCCTGTGGAATTACAACATCCCTGTGGAATTACAACATCCCTGTGGAATTACAATATCCCTGTCTCCAGCCCCTTGCTGTGCCCTGTTCCCCCCGGGGGCAGGGATCCCTTCCATTTCCCACATCCGCCGGCCGCGCTGTCCCTGGCTGTGGGCCCAGCCAGGCTTCCCTCCCTCCCTCTGAGCTCTGCTTTGTTGGGAATGCTTTCCCCAGGCGCTGCGGGATCCCGGGAGCTGCCGGAAGGGGCTCTGCCAGCTTCCTGCCTTGGCTGCTCCCTGGGCTCCATGTGCCAAGCCGGGAGCTCCGTGTGGGAAGCGTTTGTGGGATTAACGGATCAGGGTGGGCTGGGCGTTGTGGGTGGGATTTCTTCTCTCCTAAGAAGTAGGAGGTAAAATTAGTTGGGAAAAATGGAATGGACCCTTCCTTGCTCTCTGCTTTGGGTGCTGCAGTAGAATTGTGGAATCATTTAGGCTGGAAAAGCCCTCGGACACCCCCGAATTCCCCAGCACTGCCCAGGCCACCACTGGCCGTGTCCCCAAGTGCCACATGCACAGGGCTGGTAAATCCCCCCAGGGATGGGGACTCCACCCCTGCAGGGCTGCACAGCCCTTTCCAAGAGGAATTTTCCCAATATCCAACCTGGCACAGCCTGAGGCTGTTCCCTCTCCTCCTGTCCCTGTTCCCTGGGACCGGATCCCAACTCCCACCTGGCTCCAGGAATTCAAGGAGTTTTGGAGAGCCAGAAGTTTCCCCCTGATCCCCCTTTTCTCCAGGCTGAGCCCCTTTCCCAGCCCCCTCAGCTGCTCCTGGAGCTCCAGCCCCTTCCCGGCATGTTGGGTTGGGACAGATGGACACCGGGAATTCCCAGCCCTCCCATCCCGGAGCAGGAGGAGCCTGGGCTGCAGGTGGGGTGTGGGATGATGCTGTCAGGGATGCAGGGCTGGCATGTGGCTGCCTGCCAAGGGTTTCCATGGAAACAGCAGCTGCTGCAGCAGCACTGCAGTGGAGGGTGCAGGGATGGCCCTGCCACGGAGCCAGCGCAGGAGGGGACACGCAGGGGGAGCTGCTGGTGACACCTGGGTGAGGGTGGGAATCCAGACACGCCTGCCAGGGAGGGACAGGACATTTCCAATGGAAAAGGGGAGATTTGGGTGGGATATTGGGAAGGAATTCCTCCCTGTGAGGGTGGACAGGCCCTGGCACAGGGTGCCCAGGCAAGCTGTGGCTGCCCCTGGATCCTTGGAGCTCTCCAAGGCCAGGTTGGACAGGGCTTGGAGCCACCTGGGATAGTGGGAGGTGTCCCTGCCCGTGGCAGGGGTGGAGTTGATGGGATTTAAGGTCCCTTCTCACCCAAGCCATTCCACAGGGATTCTGTGTCCCCAAATGCCACACACACATGGATTTCAACCCTCCCCAGCGATGGGGACTCTGCCAGTCCCTGAGCAGCCTGTGCCAGTAGCTCAGGAATCCATGAAATCCAGGGATTCAGCCCAAGGAGAGCAGTGGAACCGCCCCAATTCCGAGGTGTATCCAAGTGTTTGCCTTCCTCAGCCAGCAGCTCCCATAAGGAATTCCCCGTTTCCCCAAATCCACGCCCCGTTGTGCCACCACTTCCTGCCAGATCCTGACTCTGCTTCGCTTCCACTTCCCAAAATTCTCCTGTCCCCCTGCTGGGTGTCCCCTGGCCGCAGGGACACTGGGATGGGGACAGGGGTGTCCCTCAGGCTCATGGCTCTGTTTCTGCTCTCTCCACAGATTCCCTTGATGCTACCAAGGCCAGCAAACTGGTGAGTGACCCCAGCACTTTGTCACCTCTGAGAGGTTTTCATCCCTTCAGGAAGAGCTCACAGACACATAAAATGCTCATGGAAAAGGGAATTTCTCCAAAAACCTAGGGGAAACAAGGTGTAAAAAATGTCATTTTCAGCCACTGGCCAGGAATCAGTCGGTTCCTGAGGGATTATCCAGCACAGGTCCTGTGTCACACGTTTTGATCTGAGTTCAGCAGCATTCCCTGGCTGCTTCCTGCAAACCCTAACCCTCCTGGAGTCCTGGAAAGGACCTCAAAGCCCCTCAGTTCCTGCCACGGGCAGGGGCACCTTCCACTCTCCCAAGGTGCTCCAAGCCCTGTCCAACCTGGCCTTGGACACTTCCAGGGATCCAGGGGCAGCTCTAAGGACCCTCCCCTCTGAGTGCCTTCATCCTGGAGCTCCGGTGGCTCCTGGGACATGGATAGGGATGTGTTGTACCCAAATGTGAGGGATATTTCCTAAGGAGTGGGAATCTGGAGCGGGTTCCTGTCCTTGGGAATGGCCATACAGGTGTGGGGTAGTGAGGAATTATGGAATACTGAGGCTGGAAGAACTCTCTGGGACCATCAAGTCCAGCTGTTCCCCCAGCACTGCCCAGGTCACCATTCCTGAGGACCAGGGATGGAACTGGGTGATCCTGGGGACACTGGGGGTGGCTTTGTGTGTTTTGGGGTAGAAACTGGATTTTCCATGGGGATAAACTGGCCCAGCTGGCATGTGGGCAGTGTGGGAAAGGAAATGGTGGGGACAAGGGGCTTCTGTGCATGTGGCACCTGTGGGGCTGGGTTGGAGCCCAGCCTCCTGCTCTGCCATTGTGGATAATTCCCAGGAGTGGGAATTCTGCTCCCCACCCCGCTCTGGAGCTGGATGCTGGGTGTGGGGACAGCTGGGATGGGGATGGAGCAGCACCTGGGGGTTCACTGGGCTCAGATCCCAGGGACTGTGAGCTCCAGCCAGAGGGGAGGATGGAAATGGATTCCCTGCCCT
This sequence comes from Vidua chalybeata, assembly GCF_026979565.1. Classification (NCBI taxonomy): domain Eukaryota; kingdom Metazoa; phylum Chordata; class Aves; order Passeriformes; family Viduidae; genus Vidua; species Vidua chalybeata. The sequence continues at coordinate 70,993,609 of NC_071533.1, forward strand.
GTGTTAGAGGGATTTGGGAAGGTTTTTTGCTTTTGCTGCTGTGTGGGGTGTGATCCATCAACCCCTGGCACTGCTGGAGCCCGTGCTCCATGTACTCCCTGCCTGATCCTCCTGGTTTAATTCCACCCTGGAATTCATTAGAAGACAAAGAGAATATTCAGAAAACCTCAGTGTTCTTGAAATCAGGGAATGGGGATTGTTCTTGGAATTTTTTTGTGCTGCTGATGTGGAGAAGGGGTCAGGACAGGAGATGCAGCTCCATGTGCAGCTACGTTCCAGGGCATTCCCACTGGTTTGTCATGGAATCCTGGAATGATTAGGGGTGGGAGGGACCTTAAAACCCATCCAGGACATTTTCCACTATCCCAGGTGGCTCCAAGCCCCATCCAGCCTGGTCTTGGACACTTCCAGGGATCCAGGGGCAGCCACAGCTCCTCTGGAATTCCATCCAGGCCCCTCCCCACCTTCACAGGGAACAATTCCTTCCCAATATCCCACCCATCCCTGCCCTCTGGCAGTGGGAAACCATTCCCCCTTGTCCTCACATCCTCTTCCTCTGCATCCTGCCCCCCTCCAGTCCCTTTGCACCATGAAATGATTTATTCCCCTTTGCACATGTCCTGACCCCCCAAATTCTCCGTGCCGGGGCGGGGGTGGCAGGAGCTGAATCCAGAGCAAGGGGGTAACTCCAGGGCTATTTCCTCCTTAATTTACTTAAATTTCCCTGATCGTATTTCCCCTGCTGCCTTTCCTGCAGCCAGGAGGGGGTTCCTGGGAGAGCCTCCAGGTCTGTCTAACATTCCTTCTGTTCCCTCCTCACGCAGCGCGGAGCGAAGCCCAAAAAGGTGCCGTTTGTCCCTTTTTCCACGCGCGGCCGCATGCCGGGGCCATCGTCACCCTCACTGTCCCCATCCCGCTCCATCCCAGCGCTGCATGGCTGTCCCTGCATGTGCTCCCAGCCAGGGAGGGGACATGGCTGCGGGTGGTGTCACATCAACGTGGAACCCTGGAATGTTTGGGTGGGAAAAGCCTCCGAGGCCAGCGAGTTCTCAACGGAGTCCCCAAGTGTCACATCTGCAGGGGCTGGGAAGTTTCCCCAGGAATGGGGACTGTCCCCCCTGCTCTGGGCAGCCTCTTCCAATGTTTTCCAGCTCTTTCCATGAAGGAATCTCCCCACTATCCAACCTGAATCTCCGCTGGCACAACCTGAGGCCGTTCCCTCACAGCTATTTTATAACCCCTAAACCCTCCGGTGACTTGGGGACAAGTGTCACCTTCTCAGGGCTGTCCTGTCCCTGGGCTCTGGCTCCTCATGAGGTCACTCAAACCCACCTGCTTTGTGACAATTACTGAAGGCAAAAATCTTTTGTGCAAGGATGAGCTGAAACTCCAAAGGTCTTGGCAAAGAATCCCAGAATGGTTTGGGTTGGGATGGACATTAAAGCCCAGCTCATTCCACACCCCCACCATGGGCAGGGACACCAAATCATCATTCCCTGCAGGAAATTTTGGGGATTTTTTTTCCCCCTCTTGGGAATTTTGCCAAGAGAAAAGCCAAGGTGGGCACTGGAGATGTGGGAGAGGGGAGGGAAGTGGTACCTGTGCACCCTTTGGTCCAGATTTGCTTTCCAGCCACTTCCATGTTGATTTTTGGGTAGAAAAATGATCCAAAGAGCTCTGTTTGTCCATGGGAAGTCCAGAGGAGAGGAGCAATGTGGAATCTGCCGAGAGCCTGTGGAGAGAGGCTGGGAGAACCTGCTCCCAAATGTCCCCTCCTTGTGTCCCCCAGATCCAGGTGTCTGCATGTCCCCAAGGCTTCAGGGGCCGTGTGGATCCCTCATGCCGGTCCTGCCAGCTCCAAGGGGCTCTGCTGGGATGAAATTCCTGTTTGGAATGTTGGGTTCTAACTTCCCTGTCCTTGTTCCGGTGGGCTTGCAGCTGCTCCGTGTCCCTGCTGTGTCCCCGCTGTCTGCTCGGAGCTGTGGCTGGGATTAGGATCACGGGGGTGTGACTGTCACTGTCCTGAGGATCACGGATCTGTCACTGCCCTGGGATCATGGATTTGTGGTTGTCACCATCCTGGCAATCATGGGGGTGTGACTGTCACTGTCCTGGCAATCATGGGGGTGTGACTGTCACTGTCCCAAGCATCACGGATCTGTCACTGCCCTGGTGATCTGGGGCTGCGACTGTCACTGTCCTGAGGATCCTGGATTTGTGACTGTCACTGTCCTGGGGATCATGGATCTGTGACTGTCAATGTCCTGGAGATCCTGGATTTGTGACTGTCAGTGTCCTGGGGATCATGGATCTGTGACTGTCAGTGTCCTGGAGATCCTGGATTTGTGACTGTCAGTGTCCTGGGGATCATGGATCTGTCACTCTCCTGGGAATCCTGGTTGGGTGACAGTCATTGTCCTGAGTATCTGGATCTGTCCCTGTCCTGAGGACCCTGGATCTGTGACTGTCACTGTCCTGGGGATTGTGGTGACAGTCATTCCCCTGAGGACCGTGGATCTGTGACTGTCACTGTCCTGGGGATCTGGATCTGTCACTGTCCTGCCCCTTGTCCTGGCTGCACAGACACACCTCACACAGGGACATCCCCATTGAGGGACAGCCCCATGCCAGGCCCTGCTGTCCCCTCACAATTTAACCTTTTCAGCCATTCATGACCCCAAGAGCCCCCCCTGCCCCTTGGGCAGCTCCTGCCCCACACAGGGATGTGCCATGGGGGGGGGGGGGGACTTGGATAATGAGAGTAATTAGCGGGTAAATCCTCGTTCTGGAGATTACGGCGGCTCCTGTGTGTCAAATATAGACTTTAATCATGTGCCAAGCTGCTGCCAGATGGGCCTTTCCCCCTGCTGTGCTCCTTCCCTGTTTTCCATGGATTTGGGAGTGGTGTGTGGCCTTTGGGCCGTGCTGTTCCCAGGGCTCCTGTCCCTTGGTTGTGACGCCGTGTCGGGGTGTCCTTGTTCTTGGAGCAGGAGGTCCATGCTGTCCTCAGGAGGTGCTGGCTTTTGTCCTGGGCCAGACTGGCTGGGAAGGACTCCAAAATCTGGTTAAAGAGCAGGAAAAGGGTCTTTCCCAGGTCATTTTTGGGATGAAACAGGTTGTGTTGTCTTCATCCCCATGACAATGTGTCTGTGGTGGTGACAGGCCGTCCCTTCTCCTGCTGCAGTGCTGGGTGACGCTGGGTCATGGATGTCACCTCCCAAGGGACATGGAGGTGGCAGGGCTGTGATGGGAGCAGGGGGCTCCCAGGGATGCAGGGAAAGGCTCCAGCAAAAGCTCTGCCTCACTCGGGGGTGTCAGGATGAGCTGCCAGGGTCTGACCCATTCAGGAATCATGGAATTGTGGAATATTTAGGTTGGAAAAGCCCTCTGAAACCACTGAGTCCAACTGTTCCCCTGGCACTGGCAAGGCCGTGTCCCCCAGTGCCACATCCACAGGTGGCATATGCTGGTGCTGTGACCCTGCTGTTAAATCCTGTCCCGCCACCTCAGGTCACCTGTCCCCTGCTGCTGCAGCCAGTTTGATCCTGGGATTGTCCCTCGGATGGATCAGGTTTGTCCCCGTCCAGTGACATCCCTGTTCTTCCATCCTCCCAGCAGCATTCCATGTGCCAGGGCTGGAATCCTGCTGTGTCCTGGGCTGGGCCCCCCTCCCAGCTGGGCACCTGCTCCCATCCCATCCCAGGGTGACCCGTCAGTGGCTGGGTCAGTGGCCGAGTGTTATCCCGGTGTTATCTTGGTGTTATCCTGGTATTATCCCAGTCTCCATGCAGGAGTGGCCAGGTCAGTGTCTGGTTGTTATCCCGGTGTTATCCCGGTGTTATCCCGGTACTGTCCTGGTCTCCATGCAGGAGTGCCCGGGTCAGTGTCCAGTTGTTATCCCAGTGCTATTCTGGTGTTATCCTGCTCTCCATGCAGGAGCAGCTGGGTTAGTATCCGGTTGTTATCCCGGTGTTATCCCACTTGTTACCATGCTGTTATCCTGGTGTTATCCCGGTCTCCATGCAGGAGTGGCCGGGTCAGTGTCTGGCTGTTACCCCGATGTTATCCCCGTCTCCATGCAGGAGCAGCTGGGTCAGAGTCCAGGGTGTTATCTCGGTGTTATCCCACTTGTTACCACGGTGTTATCCCGGTGTTATCCCAGTCTCCGTGCAGGAGTGGCCAGGTCAGTGTCCGGCTGTTACCCCAGTGTTATCTTGGTGCTGTCCCAGTCTCCGTGCAGGAGTGGCTGGGTCAGTGTCCAGCTGTTACCCCAGTGTTATCCCGGTGTTATCCCGGTCTCCATGCAGGAGCAGCTGGGTCAGTATCCAGTTGTTATCCCGGTCTCCATGCAGGAGTGGCCAGGTCAGTGTCTGGTTGTTATCCCGATGTTATCCCGGTCTCCATGCAGGAGTGGCTGGGTCAGTGTCCGGCTGTTACCCCAGTGTTATCCCGGTCTCCATGCAGGAGCAGCTGGGTCAGTATCCAGTTGTTATCCCGGTCTCCATGCAGGAGTGGCCGGTCAGAGTCCAGTTGTTATCCCAGTTGTTACCCCGGAGTTATCCGTGCAGGAGCAGCTGGCCCAGCTGGTCTGTTGAACGCAGAGGGGCCACCCCAAGCCCCGTTAATCCTTTAAAGGAACGGATAACCCGACCAGCTCCAAACACCCGCCTCGCCCCAGCTGCCCAAACCGCGTCCCACGGCAGGGCCTGGATGAACCCAGGGCTGATTTTCCAGGCACTGCTGTTCCCCGGGCGGGGTGACACCCCTGTGGCAGCTCTTTGTGTCCCCAGGGGAGCCTGTGGTGATTATTTTGATGTGACCCTCTGGGGCCAGGAGCTGAGCAGCATCTGGTGCTGCAAACGGATGACTCCATGGAAAAGAGCTGCAGTTAACCCTGGCATCTCCTCTCCAATCCCCCCAAGAGCCAGGAGTTCTCCCATCTGTGGTGGTGCCACAAGCTCCTTCTCATGGATTTAGGATAAAAAAACCTCCCTTACCGGTCCCTGAGGAGTTTCAGGGACAGCCCAAGGCACCTGACACCATTTCCCTGGGGTTAAATTGCATTTTCTCCCTGCTGCTGCTGCATTTATTGGATCTTTGTGTGGGAAGAGTTGATATGTTCTGGATTTAGGGAGCGGAGCTGTGTGCAAGGAGAGGAGCTGGTTCATTAGAGCAGCTCTAATACCCATAATTATCTTAAACTTAAATCCGTGTGAGCCTGCACGTGGCTCCTCCAGAGATGGACAGGGCACTGGGATCATTCAGGGCTTTAAAGCCATGGATCCGGGAGGATTTCATCTGGAAATGCTTCATAAGGGGTTCCTGGTTTGGGCCAGGGCTGGTGAGAATGGGAGGGAGATTCTCTTGGAGCGTTGGAATGGATTTGAAAGATCCCAAAAGCTGGGTCTGTGTCAGCTCTGGCTCCTGAAGGTTTGTGGTGCTCAGACTGGTGGGGCTCGGGGTTTTCTTTGTTAAGAGATGCAATTACAGCTCCCAAAAATGTCCCTTGGGAATGCTCCCCTGCCCCCAGCGCCTGCCAGCAGCCAGAGGGAGCTGCAGGAGAGCAGATCATGGAATGGGTTGGGTTGGAAGGGACCTTAAACCCATCCATGGACACCTCCCACTATCCCAGGTGGCTCCAACCCCAAAGTCCAACCTGGCTTTGGACGCTGCCAGGGATCCAGGGACAGCCACAGCTGCTCTGGGAATTCCAGCCCAGCCCCTCCCTACCCTCCCAGCCAGGAATTCCTTGCCAAGATCCCAGCCCAATCTCCCCTTTCCCAGTGGGAGCCATTCCCTGGCTCCTGTCCCTCTGTCCCTTGTCCCCAGTCCCTCTCCAGCTCTCCTGGAGCCCCTCCAGGCCCTGCAAGGGGCTCTGAACTCTGCCTGGAGCCTTCCCTTCTCCAGGGGAACATTCCCAGCAATCCTGACTCCAGAGCAGAAGGGCTCCAGAATTATGGAATGATTTGCATTGGAAGGGACCTTAAAGCCCATCCAGTTCCATCCCTTGCCACGGGCAGGGACACCTCCCACTATCCCAGGCTGTTCCAAACTCCATCCAGCCTGGCCTCGGACACTTCCCCCACAGCTGCTGGATTCCCTGATCCAGGGGTTTTTCAGGAATCAGATGCCAGCACAGATCAGTTGGACATAGGATGTCCCCAGCACGACATCTCCGAGGGGTTGCTTCCAGGGAATGTCAGAGAGGCCTTTAAATGCTTTTTCCAGGAGATTGGCAGGATTGTGCTGAGGGACTGGAGGTAAAATTCCCTCTGTGTGTGGAGGGTTGGGTGTGCAGGTGAGCCCAGGGCGCCCTGAGCTCCTCTCCCCTCAAAGTGTGGGAATTTTGGAAAATGACACAGTTGGAATGGGGGCTGGATGAGTCTGTGTTCATGTTACATAATATAATAATCATATCATAGATGGGGTTTAAGATCTGTGCATGTAAAGGGAGCTGCTGTCCTGCTCTCCAGCGCTCCGTGGGGCAGGACACGGATTCATGGAGAGTTTGGAGATGGTGCTTGGTGACATCCTGTGGGTTCCCAGCAGCGTTCTTGTCCAGGGACAACGGGAATGCCAGGCAGGAATTGCGGGAATGGTCCTGGCAGGGCAGCGAGGCTCAGGATGTGCTGGATACCACCCTGAGTGGCATTTTTAGGGCAGGGATTTTGGGGCAGGGGCTCCCCGAGGCCCGGGGGCTTCTCTCCGCACCCTCAGCCCTGCAGGGCTGCCCTGAGCTCCCGGTAATCCGCCCGTGTCAGCCGGAGGTGCGGAGCTGGCGCTGCATGGCAGCGCGGCAAGATGATCCCTCTGTCCATCTGTCCATCCCTCGGGGCTCGGCGCCGTCCATCTGTCCATCCGGGCTCCGCTCCGTCCGTCTGTCCGCTCCCGCGGGATTTGCCCGGCGCTCGCAGCCGCCGGCGCGGGGCGGGTTCGGCTGCGGGCACCGCGGGGATACCGAGCGCAGCCACGGAGCCGCCTGCACCACGGAGCACCGGGGTGGCACCCGGGGGGGCTCTCCCGGGGGGCTCTGAGCCGCTGAGAACCCCCCCCGTCCCCTCCCTGAGCGCAGCATCGCATCCGCACCATCCTCATCCCCATCCTCATCCGCACACCGCCCGGCTCGGTGCAGCGCCCGGCGGTGCGGCCCCTCCGCGGTGATGTCATGAGCCGCCGGGGCGGTGGTTGGAGCCACCGGCGGAGCGGGGACGAGCGGCCGCGGCCGGGGGGGGCTGCCCTGGACCCCCTGAGCCCCCGCCGAGCCCCCGGGCAGGACGTGGCGAGCGGCCGGCGGCGGCCGCGGCCATTTGCCGTGTCCGGCCGTGCTGACTGACCCGCTGCTCCGTCTCCTCCCGCTCCGGCCGTCCCTGCGCGACGATGAGGCAGGCCCCGGCCACACGCAAGGTACGGTCCGCGCCCGCATCCCCCGGCATCGCGTCCCCGCTTCCCAGCCGCCTCCTCGCTGTTTTTTCCCGTTTTCCCCGTGTTGATGCTGCCGGGCTGTAATTGGGAGCGTGACGGGCTCGGGGAGGAGGGGGGCGGTGGGTGAGCATCGGTTCATGGCTGGCTTTGCCTTCCGAGCTCCCGGAGTCCCCTCTCCGTGTCACCCGGCCAATGCAGCGGCTCTGCGGCTCTGCCGGGGCCCTGTCCCCGCTGCCGGTGCCATCCCTGTCCCCGGCTGCTGATGCCATCCCCTCTGCCTGGGGGTGTCCGTGCTGTCCCTGCTGCCTGTGTTGTCCCCGCTGCTGGTGCCATCCCCACTCCAGGGTTGCCAGTGCCATCCCTGCTGCTGTCCCTGTGCCCACGGCTGGTGCCATCCCCACAGCCTGAGAGTGTCAGTGCTGTTCCTGCTGCCGGTGCCATCCCTGCTTCCAGTGCCACCAGTGCCCACCCTGGGGAAGCTGCGTGCCCATAATCCCGGTTTTCCTGCCAGCCTTTGGCATTCCCAGAGGCTGGCAGTACCCAAGTCCCTGCTGGGCTGCCATTCCCGCAGGTGACAGCGCGGGCACTGGCCTATATGTTTATTTTTAGTGTAACCACGATGTCACTGCTCAGCTTAAAGAGAAATCCTGGGAATTTCTGGCTGGTGGCAGGGAATAGACCCCAGCTGGGCTGGCCCTGCCTGTACCTGGCAGTAAATGCTCCTGATTTACAGCTGCACCTCCCTGAGCTCGTCATGTGTCCCTGTTAATCCTCTTCCCCGTGGAAAGTTTCACGGATGCTGCTTTCCCTCTGCCCCACTGGAGCAGGGAGTGGGGGCTGCTGGTGCTCAGCCCCATGCCTGGATTCCATCCTGCTTTTCCCGTTGCTCCTCTCCTTGCCCATGGGATCACACCTGTGAGACCAGGCACCTGCTGGGTGGTGCTGGTTGTTTAAAATGCAGAATTCCCAGCAGTATCCCAGGGAACCACACCCTGAGGGGCTCATCTGGGGGCTGAGACTCAGCTCCAGCAGAGGGGAGGTGCCTCCGAGGGGCCAAATTCCCGGGAATGGAGTGGGATGGCATCAGCATGGACCAGCACTGGATCAGTGCCTGGGCATCACCCCCGGCACTGCCTACCCCACTCAGGAGCTGCTGCCAATCGGAATCCTCCTGGAAACTCTGGGAATCCTCCACAGCAGCAGCCACAGTCTGTGAAGTTCATGCTTGAAGCCTTGAAACTTAATCCAGGAGAAGGCTCCAGTGACACCTCCCCTGTCCTGCCTGCTGGAAGGTGACATTCACACATTCCTGCTCATCCATCCAGCACTCGCTGCTCCTGGCTGGATTGGGATTCCCACACCTGGAGTGGGACCAAATCAGGAGGGACTTCTAGGAGCTCACCTTCAGCAGGCAATGCTGACCCCACCACAGTCAGTCTTTGGTATCCAGGAGGATTTTTCCAGAGTTCCTGCTGCCAGAAGCTGAGTCCATCTCGGAGCGCGCCGGTTCGGAGCCCCCAACGCTCCCCTGGGAGCAGAGGTTTTGTAATTCCATCAAATATTGATGCAGCAGCTTTACACAGCAGAGCCCAGAACCTCCAGTGGAACATCCATCCCCAGCAGGGGGCTCGGAGCAGCCCGAATCCAGGAGGGTCCAGGTGGGGCTGGAGCCTCTTCCCAGTGCTGGCACGATGCTGGACACCGGAAAATCCATGTCCCATCCTGGTCACTGACTTTTCCAGAGCCCAGCGATGACTTGACTGGCTGGGGACAGATGGTGCCACCATGGAGGGGAGCCTGGCCATCCCCCATTCCTGATGGAGAGAGCAGCTGGAGCATCCCAGAGCATCCCTTTGCCACGGATCCCGGGGGGCTTGGAGCTCCAACTTTCAGTGGTCATCACATGGAGGGGACCAACACTCCGAAGGATGCACAAAGCAGGATGATCCCCTGTCATTCCACATGGCTTTAGGGGTGGTTACCAGGAGCCTTCTCCTTGTTTTTAGGGTTTGGTGTGGTTTTAGGGTTTGAGTTGGTGTCCCTCACCCCATAGCCAGGACAGGGCTCAGTGTCCCCCAGGACAAGGCTCATTGTACCCCAGGATAAGGCTCGGAGTCCCCCAGTTCAGGGCTCGGTGTCCCCCAGGATAAGGTTCGGTGTCCCCCAGGACAGGGATCAGTGACCCCCATCCAGGAAAAGGCTCAGTGTCCCCCAGGGAAGGATTTGGTGTCCCCCAGGACAGGACTCAGTTGTCTCAGGTGACATTGCTCCATGTCCAAGGACTTGGTGGTTGGTGTGGGACCCCCCAGCCCTGCCCCACTCCTGAGTCCCCCCACGTGTGTGGCAGGGAGTGGGGACATCTCCACCGGTGGAATTCCTGAAGAAGACGTTTTCCAAGTGTTTCCCAGATTCTTGTTGCTGCTCCACGTTGCTTACTTGGACTTTGGGAAGATGCTGGAGAGCTCCTGAAGAGCATCCTGAGAGTTTCACCTGAGGGTCTGGAACTTTTGCTGCTGCAATTCCATTTCCCTGGCAAATTTGGTTGTGCAGGAGATGTTGTGGAAGACAGGAATTTCTTCCCTCGGGATTGACGTGGGAATAAGCTGGAAAGTGAGCAGGATTTAGCTGAAGCAGTCCCAGAGGTGGTGGGAAGTTTGGAAGTGCAAACACACCCAGATTTATATAGAAAACAGGGAAATAGAGCTCCGAGGTTTCCCGAGGCCTTGGGAGGGAACACGGCCGTGTCGGATACCGGCTGGAGCTGTTGGTCCCTGGTGGGCTCCGTGTGCCTCATGTCCCCATCCTAGACATGGGATCATGTGGCAGCACCATTATCCATCTGTTCTGTTCCTGTTTATTCCCAGCTGGGATTAGGTCATGGAATCAGAAATGAGGGAGAGCATGGAAGTGCTCCAAGGCTGCAGCTGGACAGATATTCCCAGTGCCCACCCGCTGCCCCCCAGGACCAGCCTGGTCACTCCTCCTTTTCCATCCATTAGGGATTGTTTTTAAGGAGAAAAATACGAAATAATTTCATATTTGTCTCTGTTCCAGGCTTGGCCCCGTGGCCTTCCCTCCCTGAGCTGCTCGGAGCTGCTGCATGTGCATGGAGGGGGGTGGGGGGGGTCCTGCCCCAAAATCATGGATGATTTAATTCCAGCCATGAAAGGAAAAGTTGGGAGTGTGGGATCAGCTCTGTGGTGTCCCTGGAATTTTTGGTTAAACAAAGCAGAGCCTGGGGGCTCTGGGGCAGCTGGTCCAGGGTGCTCTGGGTCCTTTGGAAAACCAGAGGGCTGAGGAGAGGAGAAAACTCATGGTTAAGATTAGATCCTTTCCACCTCCTGCTCTGGGGGTCTCTGGGAAAGGCGTGGGAGGTCAAACCCCCCGTGCCCGTGGAGCCTGGAATGCCCAGCCAATCCAAACCAGGCTTTGCCTCTGAAGACCAAAATTCCTTGGAAATACAAGGTGGATCTGCCCTGGGGTATCTGTGGGGTCGGGGTGGGGGATCAGGACGTGCCCTCTGTCCCCAGCTCTGTCTCCACACTAGGCTGGAGGAGCAGAGACGGGGCTTGGGGGTGACCAAGGGCTGTGCTGGCTCCGGGCTCTGCTCCCACGGGAGCTGTGCCGGGGGGTCCCATGAGATCTCTGCCCACCCGGAGCAGCCCTTGGAGCGGGTTAACGAGCCCCCACGCTAACGACGCCGCACGCGCCCGGTGCCACTGGGCACGCTAACGATGCCGGGCACACTAACGATGCCGTGCTGTCTTTTGTCTCCTTTCCCTGCTCTGCCGCTCCGGCCGCCGCCGGCTGTTCTCTGCTCCTCTGTCCCTGTGTGACTGTCTGTCCTCTCTGCTTCCGCTCCCGCTGCCCTCCAGAGCACCGCCCGCCGACCCAAGGTGAGCAGCCACGGTGGGGGCACCGAGCGCGGGGGGCACCGGGCACCGACGGCCCCGTGGGTGCCAGCGCCACTCAAAGCATTGGGTGTCAACCCCGTCACAAGCATGGATCACCGGGTGCCAACAGCACCGCAAACAGGATCCATTGGGTGCCAACCCCACTCAAACGTGGGCCATTGGGTGCCAGTCCCACTCAAACATGGGCCATTGGGTGCCAGCCCCACTCAAACACAACTCGTTGAGTGCCAACCCCATTCACAAACAACCCATTCTTTGCCAGTCCCACTCAAACATGATCCATTGGGTGCCAATCCCACCACAGACACGATCCATTCGATACCAACCCCATTCAAACACAATGCATTGGGTGCCAACCTCACCCAAACACGATCCATTGGGTGCCAACACCACTCAAACGTGATCCATTCATTGCCAGCCCCACCCAAACATGAGCTGTTGGTTGCCAACCCTGCTGAAACACAACTCGTTGGGTGCCAACCCCACTCAAACACGATCCACTGGTTCCCAATCCCACCCAAACGTGATCTGTTGGGTGCCAGCACCATCCAAACATGATCCATTCGTTGCCAACCCCTCTGAAACTTGGCCGTTCTTCTGGATGCCAAATCAAACACAATCCATTGGTTGCCCACACCACTCAAACATGATCCATTCATTGCCAGCCCCACTGAAACTTGCCCATTCTTTTGGATTTCAACTCAAACATGGGCCATTGGTTGCCAACCCCACTCAAACATGATCCATTCATTGCCAGCCCCACTGAAACTTGCCCATTCTTTTGGATTTCAACTCAAACATGATCCATTGGGTGCCAACCCCACCACAGACACGATCCATTTGATACCAACCCCATTCAAACACGATCCATTGGTTGCCAACCCCACTCAAACACGACCCATTGGTTCCCAACCCCACCGTTGTCCTTCCACCTCATTGTGCAGAGCCCAGAGGAGCTCACGGTGGTGATGGACTCCTCTGGAGCAGCTCCAGATCCTTGGGGACCCTCTCCCAGGTTGGAATGGCCGTGGAACAGCCTGAAATCCATGTGGCCGTGCCCAGGTTGTGCCAGGGGGTCCCTGCAGGGGCTGCTGCTCCCTGCCTGTCCTGGCTTGTGCTGAGACAATCACAGTGGGCTTGTGAGTGGGGTCTGAAAGAACCTGAGGTGTCAGGCAGGGCTGTGTGGTCCCAGCTGGCCCTCGGGGGCTGCTCCAGCCAGCATCATTCACCTTGGGAAGGGACTTGTGGCTTGAAGGGAGGAAATGTGGGAGAGAAATCCTTAAAGACTGAGTTTGGAAATGGAGAACTCTCCAGCACGGAGGGCTCCATCCTCACCAGATGCTTCCAGCACCTCGCCCCAGGCAGGGGGTGGAGGCCATCAGCCCCAGGGCTCTGGGATCTCATCCCATTCCCGGGGTTTGAATGGTTCTTGTTGATGTCTCTGCAGGGATGTCCCGTGGGACCTCCTGCTCCTTTGGCCTCACTCCTGCGCTGGGCAGGGAGGTGCAGTTGGACTCCTGGAATCACGGAATGGGTTGGGTTGGAAGGGACCTAAAGCCCATCCAGCTCCTCCCAGGAACACTTTCCACTATCCCTGGTGGCTCCAGGCCCCATCCAGCCTGGCCTTGGACGCTTCCAGGGGAGTGGCAGCCACAGCTTCTCTGGGCAACCTGTGCCAGGGCCTGCCCACCCTCACAGCCTGGAATTCCTTCCCAATATCCCATCTAACTCTGCTTTCTGTGAGGGATCTGTGACCCCAAAAGCACCAAGAACAAAAAAACATATTTGTTTTGAGTTGTATCTGGAAGGAAGCACGTGGGGCTTGGTGCCACCCAGAAATTCCCTGTTTTCTGTGAATGGGAGAACTGGGATTATCCCAGGAGGGCAGGCTGGGCCTATCTAAGGGGTGCTGGACTTGTTGCAGTTGAGTTAACTCAGATTTGCCTCCATTTTGGGGAAAATAAGGGCAGAGGGTGAAAGTTTCTCTTTCTCAGCTGTGCCTGTGGGTGAAACCACACACTTGGTGAACCCTCATGGCACCAAAAATCCCATTTCCAGAAATAAAATCAAGTCAGGAAATTTAATTTACACAGTCAGAGGTGAGTGATCCAGAAATAGGGTCCGTGAGGAGACCAGTGGGAGCCTGGGGGGCACCTGGTGTTTCCCTCACCCCTTTTCCCACTGCCTGGGCTCAGACAGTGATTAATTAACAGCCTCATAAGCGCTAATGAAGCAGCGCCAGCCCCTACCAGACTCTGGGAACTCACTCCTTGTTGATTTTCTTGTTGCTCCCCTAAACCTGGGTTCTCATCTTGGTGGGCTCTGAGGTTTTGCAGTCTCACCCTCTGGAGCTGGGACCTTTCCTCCTGGAATCCTGGAATGGTTTGTGGTGGGAGGGACCTTGGAGATCATCCAGTGCCACCTCCTGCCACTGGCAGGGACACCTCCCGCTATCACGGAGTGCTCCACGCTGGCCTTGGGCACTTCCAGGGATGGGAGGCAGCCACAGCTTCTCTGGGAGACATGTGGAATTATCCATGAATTCTCCAGTGGATTATCCATGAATTCTTTCCAAGCCCAGCTCCTCCGGAGCAGAATTCCTGGGGGTCCGACAGTGACACAAGTCACCACGCTCTGGGTTTCCCCTTCTGGAAATGGGAATTTGGGAGTCACCAGGGGTGGGAGGCTGTGGGAGCACCATGCCTTGGGATATCCCCCCTGACGCCCCCTCACCCGTGCTGGTGTCTTGCAGCCCACCCGGACCCCCACATCATCGGCGTCCGGCGGCACCGCCGGGCCCTCGGGCTCGGCCTCGGCGTCCGGCGGGGAGATGAGCAGCAGCGAGCCCGGCACGCCCGCCCAGACCCCGCTGGTGGCCCCCGTCATCCCCACGCCCTCCCTCGGCTCCCCGGGGGCACCCCCGGTCCCCTCGCCCACCAAGGTGAGCCGTGCCCAGGTGAACGCCGGGCTCTGCCGGTGCTCCCCGGCAGAGGGGAGGAGAGAAAACTGCACCCAGCACCGGGAGGGGGAGGAGGAGGAGGAGGAGGAAGAGGTGCCCTGGAGGGTCCTGGGGGTGGTCACTGGGCTGTGGGAGGAGCATTGGGACGGGTCGGAGCTGGCCAGGGCAGAGGAAGAGGCAGCACAGCTGCGAGGCCGCTTCCGAAGGGAATTCCCAGTGCACCTCAATCCCTTCCCAGATCCCTGTGGGACACGGGTGGCATCGGAGCAGTTTGGCAGGGCTGAGGCTCTGAGTCAGAGCTTGATCCTGTTAAATCCAGAGGGTCCAGTTGGCAGCACCCACTGGTGCTGGGAGAACTGGGGCAGAGGGACCAGCAGGAATGCCCTGGGGACCCTCCTGCCCTGGGATTGAAAGACCCCTTGGAGAGGTGCAGGATTTCCCAAACTTGGAAGAACTGGGGTGGAGGGACCAGCAGGGATGCACTGGGGCCCCTCCTGCCTTGGGATACAAAGCCCACCTGGAAAGATGCAATATTTCCCAATTTCAGGGATTTTTAATCATTACAGAGTTATTCCCGTTTCGATCTTTAAAATACTTTTTCTTCGCTTCCATCCTGCTTTGATGAATGAGTTAATTAGAGTTTGGGAGAGATTTGGGGCACAAGGCCAGGGAGGGAATAGCAGGAGAGGACAAAGCTTTGGGATTGTGTGTGGAAGGGAGAGCTGGACAAGGCACCTCAGGGTGGGAATAGAGGGTGTCTCCACCCTTATCCCTGTTCCCAGAGCTCTCTGGTAACTGGTTTCTGTAACTGGGTGCAGAAGTGGCTTTTTTGGGGATCTCAGAATGTCCAGGCTGGAAAAGGAGCAGAGGAGGAATCTATGGGAAGGTCCAGATTTTTCCAAGACCTGTTCCTTGCTGTCACCCAGCTTTGGGATTTGAAGCTTTAGCCCTTGTGGCTGCTGCCAGGGAGGGAGGTGACATCCCTTTGTCCCTGCAGCCCTTCCTTTGGGAATGCTGGCATCAGCCTTTCCCTGCCCTGGGAGCTGAGCTGCTGGAAAAGGACCTGGATCAGTTTTCCCTGGGTGGAGATCACCTGGGAATGATGTGGATGCTGCAGTGGGATCAGGCAGCCACAGCTTCTCTAGGCAGCTTGTGCCAGGGCTTCCCCACCCTCACACCCAGGAATTCCTTCCCAATATCCCATCTAATCCTGCTCTCTGCAGTGGGAAGCCATTCCCCCTTGTCCTGGCTTGTCCCAAGTCCCTCTCTTCTCAAACTGTCCCAATATCCATGACAAAAGTCAGGCCAGGTTCCCTGGGCTTCCAGGAACATCCCCAGAGCTCTGGCCAAAGGATGTCCCTGCTCCTTCCCTAATTCTTGGCTTGGTGTTGTAGGAGGAGGAGAATCTCCGTGCTCAGGTCAGGGACCTTGAGGAGAAGCTGGAGACACTGAAAATCAAGAGGAATGAAGACAAGGCGAAGCTCAAGGAGCTGGAGAAGTACAAGATCCAGCTGGAGCAGGTGCAGGAATGGAAGAGCAAAATGCAGGAGCAGCAGGCTGACCTCCAGAAACGCCTGAAGGAGGCCAAGAAGGTGAGTGAGTGTCCCTGGGAATGGGGCAGTGCCCGGAGAGGTGACTCCAGGAGGAATTCCAGCCCTGACAAACCTTTCCGGGAAGAAATTTTCCCAATGTCCAACTGAACCTCCCCTGGTGCAACTCAAGGTCTTTTACTCTGCTCCGAATCGACATCGGGATTTGGGAATCAGGCTGAGCCAAGGTGGGATTTGAATTCCTTATTCCCTCTCTTTCCAGGTGCTTCCCTCTTCTTTCTCTCTCCAGATGTTTCCCCCTTCTCTGTCTGTCCAGGTGCTTCCTTCTTCCCTCTCTCTCTCTCCAGGAGTTCCAGGTGCTTCCCTTTCCCCCTCACCTGTGCCTGCAGCTCCCAGGACTCCATCCAGGCAGCCAAGGAGCGTTTCCTTCTCCCTGCCCTACTTTTCCACGGTGGATTCCTGGTTTCTTTCCCCAGGGATTTATCTGTCTGCTCCAGCATTCCTTGTCTCCTTACCTTTGTCCTCACCTGCAGATGCTTCTCCTGCCAGGCTCTCTGGGTGTGGAGCAGGGAAGAGGGGAGTGGGACACTCTGGAGCGCTGGGCCATCCCCTCCCATCCCAGATGATGTCCATTGGATTTGGGAGAGCCTTGAGGGACCATCATTTGCTGAGGGCTGTTGTGGGGTCTCTCCAGAGTTGTGGGGTCCCCTCACCTGCTGTGCTTGCCCACAGGAAGCCAAGGATGCCCTGGAAGCCAAGGAAAGGTACATGGAGGAGATGGCGGACACGGCCGACGCCATCGAGATGGCCACGCTGGACAAGGAGATGGCCGAGGAGCGGGCGGAGTCCCTGCAGCAGGAGGTGGATTCCCTCAAGGAAAAGGTGGAATACCTCACCATGGACCTGGAGATCCTCAAGCACGAGATCGAGGAGAAAGGTGGGAAGGGAGAGGGGCTTTGGGCTTGGAGAATGGGGAAGGGGGTGGGGTTAGGTGGGATATTGGGAAGGAATTCTTCTGTGTGAGGGTCCTGAGGGCCTGCAATGAATTCTTCAGAGAAGCTGTGGCTGCTCCATCCCTGGAAGTGTCCAGAGACAGGTTGGATGGGGCTTGGAGCACCCTGGATAGTGGGAGGTGTCCCTGCCCATGTCAGGAGGTGGGAATGGGTGGGATTTAAGGTCCCTCCCATCCAAACTAGTCTGGGATTCTGGAATTATGATTCTTCCCTTCCTCCACAGGCTCTGATGGAGCAGCATCCAGCTACCAGGTCAAACAGCTGGAGGAGCAGAACGCCAGGCTCAAGGAGGCTCTTGTCAGGTGGGAGCCCACCTGTGCTTCCCCAAATTCCTTCCCAGGCCTTTTGTGATCCCAGTCTTTCTCTGGAGCAGCCTATGTTGTTCTGCTGATGGCTCTGGGATATTTTCTGAGCTCTTAAAGCATCCACAGGGAAGGGAGAGTTCCTTGTCACAGGGGATCGGTGGGGATGGGGACAGTGACACTCCAGACCATTCCCATGCCTCATTCCCTATGGATGTGGTGCTCAGTATCCCAGCACTGTTCTCCCAGACTCTGCCCAGCCCAGGGATTTACCTTTCCCTGGATGATCCCACCTTCCAGGGCTTGGGGGCTTGAGGGCTTTTTATTTGCGAATCCACAGCCAAGAAGTTCAGGTGGGACCCATCCCTTGGTGTAAATGAGCTGAATTTTGGGAACGTTACTCATGTCCCCACCAGGGAGGGGCAGATGGGGATGGATGAGCTCCGTTATCCTGGCTGGAGTGGACAGGGGCTCTTGGGAGGGACCTGGTGCTCCTGGGCTGGCCCTGACGGGACCTGTGGCTGTCCCAGGATGAGGGACTTGTCCGCCTCAGAGAAGCAGGAGCACGTGAAGCTCCAGAAGCAGATGGAGAAGAAGAACACGGAGCTGGAGTCGCTGCGGCAGCAGCGGGAGAAGCTGCAGGAGGAGGTGAAGCAGGCGGAGAAGACGGTGGATGAGCTCAAGGAGCAGGTGAGGGACAGGTGGGATGGGATATTTGGGACTGTTCGTGGATATTTGGGGCAGTTTGGGGACATTTGGGGCATTGAGACTCCTGGAGAGCCACGTGCAGTGATCCCACTGCAGAAACCAACACTCCTGGTCCCATATTCCCTAATTCCAAACCCTGTTCCAGCAGCAGGGCTGTGCTGGGCTCTGCATGGAGGTGGAGTGTGTCCTGGAAGGGATGGATTGGGATGTGTGTCCTGGTGCAGGGATGGATTGGGATGTGTGTCCTGGTTATGGATGGATTGGGATGTGTGTCCTGGCAGGAATAGATTGGGATGTGTGTCCTGGTTATGGATGGATTGGGATGTGTGTCCTGGCAGGGATGGATTGGGCTGTGTGTCCTGGTTATGGATGGATTGGGATGTGTGTCCTGGTTATGGATGGATTGGGATGTGTGTCCTGGAGCAGGGATGGATTGGGATGTGTGTCCTGGAGCATGGATGGATTGGGATGTGTGTCCTTGCACACAGATGAATTGGGATGTGTGTCCTGGCAGGGATGGATTGGGATGTGTGTCCTGGCACACAGATGGATTGGGATGTGTGTTCTGGAGCATGGATAGATTAGGATGTGTGTCCTGGTGCAGGGATGGATTGGGATGTGTGTCCTGGAGCATGGATGGATTGGGATGTGTGTCCTTGCACAGGGATGGATTGGGATGTGTGTCCTGGAGCAGGGATGGATTGGGCTGTGTGTCCTGGAGCAGGGATGGATTGGGATGTGTGTCCTGGTTATGGATAGATTGGGATGTGTGTCCTAGAGCATGGATGGATTGGGATGTGTGTCCTGGAGCAGGGATGGGTTAGGCTGTGTGTCCTTGCACACAGATGGACTGGGATGTGTGTCCTGGAGCATGGATAGATTAGGATGTGTGTCCTGGCAGGTGGACGCAGCGCTGGGCGCTGAGGAGATGGTGGAGACTCTGACAGAGAGAAACCTGGATCTGGAGGAGAAGGTCCGGGAGCTGCGGGAGACCGTCGGGGACCTGGTAAGGCAGAATTCCCTGGGACAACAGCTGCTCCAGGGGAGCTGCAATGACGGAGCCAGAGGGATTTGGGGAAGCTCTCCAGAGCGCCGGGACGCGTCTGGGCCACACCACGTGACTTTGTCCCCCCGGTGCCACCTGCCTGCAGGAAGCCATGAACGAGATGAACGACGAGCTGCAGGAGAACGCCCGGGAGACGGAGCTGGAGCTGCGGGAGCAGCTGGACATGGCCACGGCGCGCGTGCGCGAGGCCGAGAAGCGCGTGGAGGCCGCGCAGGAGACCGTGGCCGACTACCAGCAGACCATCAAAAAGTACCGCGAGCTCACGGCTCACCTGCAGGTGCGACCCCTTGGGACACCTCGAGCTCCTCCTGGAGCTCACCTGGTGGCCAGGAGAGACGGAGGGAGCATCCCCTGGGAATGTCCTGGGCACAGCAGGACACAGCTTGGGGCTGAGGTGTTCCTCGTGGAGCTTCCATAGGGATCCCCCCCAGTGCCTTCTCCTACAGGGATAGGCTGGGAGAGCTGGGAACATCCATGAAGGCTTCAAGGAGACCCCAGAGCCCCTTTCAGTGCCTTAAAGGGGCTCCAGGAGAGCTGGAGAGGGACTTGGGACAAGGGTTGGAGGGAGAGGACACAATGGCTTCCCACTGGAAAAGTGGAGATTTAGATGGGATATTGCGAAAAAATTCTTCCCTGTAGGGGCTATTCCTGCCCTGGGCTGGGAGGGAAGGGAGCTGGGGAATGAGCCTGTGGATATTCCTGGACTGGAACACGCTTGGTGCCTCTCCCTCCCCTCTGCCTTCACTGGGTGCTGCACAAGGAGCCCCCCAAGGAGGAGGTGCTGGGAGGTTTGAGGAGGAGCTTGCTGGGGCTGTGGGGTCCCTGATCTCCACGTCCCTGTGTCCCATCTCCCTGTGGCCAGGACGTGAACCGGGAGCTGATGAGCCAGCAGGAAGCGTCTGCGGAGAAGCAGCAGCAGCCGCCCCCTGAGATGTTCGACTTCAAGATCAAATTTGCAGAGACGAAAGCCCACGCCAAGGTAGGGCCAGCAGGAGCCCTGGATGGGCTTATCCATGCCCTGGGACAGGCTCCAGGGTATTCCCAGAGTTGTGGCTGTGCCTGGATCCCTGGAAGTGTCCAAAGCCAAGTTGGACAGGGCTTGGAGTAACCTGGGCTAGTGGGAGGTGTCCCTGCCCATGGCAAGGGGTGGAATGAGATGGGCTTTAAGGACCTTCCAACCCAAACCATTCCAGGATTTTGGAGCCCTTCTGCTCTGGAGTCAGGCTGGGAGAGCTGGGAATGTTCACCTAGAGAAGGGAAAATTCCAGGGAATCCTCAGAGTCCCTGAAGGGGCTCCAGGACAGCTGGAGAGGGACTGAGGACAAGGCCTGCAGGGACGGGACACAGGGAATGGCTTCCACTGGGAAAGGGGAGATTTAGATGGGATATTGGGGAAAAATTCTTCCCTGTGAGGGTGGTGAGGCCCTGGAAGGGATTTCCCAGAGAAACTCTGGCTACCCCACCCCTGGAAGTGCCCAAGGCCAGGCTGGAGCACCCTGGGCTAGTGGAAGGTGTCCCTGCCCACGGCAGGGGGTGACACTGGGTGGGCTGGGAGATCCCAGACAGGCCTTGAGGCATTCTCCGAGGAACAGGATTCCATGGCTGGTCCCCCTGAGCTGGGCTGTGCCGGGGAGGCTCCGGAGCAGCCGGGTGACTCGGTGTCCCTCAGGCCATCGAGATGGAGCTGCGGCAGATGGAAGTGCAGCAGGCCAATCGCCACGTGTCCCTCCTCACCTCCTTCATGCCCGACAGCTTCCTGCGGCACGGCGGCGACCACGACTGCGTCCTGGTGCTCCTGCTCATCCCACGCCTCATCTGCAAGGTGGGACAGGCTGGGGAGAACCCCCAGGCTGGGAAACAGCACCTCTGTCCCCAGGGGGATTGGGGATTTTGAGTGTTCACTGTTGGAGAACTTCCCAAAGTTCTTGAGTGACTGGAGTTGCCATCCCTGCAGGGGTTCAGGTGGGATGGTGGGAAAATTTCTTCTGCAAACTGCTCAGGACAGGGGTGGAGTCCCCATCCCTGGGGGGATTTAACAGCTCTGTGGATGTGGCACTTGGGGACGTGGTCAGTGGTGCTGCTGGGGGAGCCGTTGGACTCGATGGAGACTTTTCCATCCTTAAGCAATTCCATGATTCCACGATTATAAAATTGTCGCTATTGGACACGAAATGAGTACACAGAAGCTTGGTAAGTTCAAAAGAGAAAAAGACCCAGTTTTATTTGAACATCTGGTATTTATAGAATTCCAAAGGTGACCGTGGATTGGAGGATGGAATTACTGCTTCTCCAACCACACTGGTCCAAAGATCAATCATGTTTCTCTACCTACAGAGAAATATGTAAATTATTCTATTTCTACATGAAATTGTGTGGGAACTCTGACTCTCCAATGTGTAAACATTATCAGAAGGCTAAAGAAATTTTATGAGAACTTTAAAACTTTCAAAAGAACTATAAAAGAAAACTTAACACTTTTAAAAATCAGGGCAACATAAAATGGTCTGGGAGAAGGGAAGGGGAAGAAGCAGCCAGGGGTGGTGACTTAGCAGTGAGAGGCTCAGTGGTGGTCACTTTGCAAGGACAGGTCACTTTTTGGGGGTGCAGGGGCTGTTATCCATGGCTCAGCAGGACACAGCAGGGTGATTTATTAAAGAAATATGGATATTGATCTAGTACCAATATCCAACTGTGATGGACAAAAACTCTCTAACAGTTTAAAGTTAGAACGTGTATGTTCATTGCGGCGCCGGGCAGCGTGCAGGACAGCTCCCAAATACACACTGCACCTTTCCAATGATTACAGAATCCTTTTGTCCACACCAGAATTGAACACCCAAAATACAAATACATATTCATCATTTAGTACATCCCATTCCTCGCTCCGTATGCTAATCATTCCAAAAGCTATTACGCATGCAGAGTTTGTTCCTTGAAATGGGCCGGTGGTCCCTTTCATGGGGAGGGGTCCCAAAATGAGGAAGTAAATGAAGTCTTCCTCATTCTGACCTTTCTACCTTTTCAATGCAAATATGACAAATGAACTCTTGGTAGAACTCCCATTCCCTGTCTTCAATTGGTTTCAGAACAGAGGAGGCCCACAATTGTCTCATGTTCCTAAAAGCTGTTTGTCAGTTTCTATATTCTTCATTACAAACCCAGCTAACTAAACATTGTGTTGACAAGCAGTCAATTATTAATTAACTACTAACTCTTAACTTCATCAAGGCCTACTCATTTATTTTAATTAACTCCAGTAAGACTTATCTCTAACTAAAATCTTACCTCCTCTAAAAATCTCTAAATCCCTTGATGTTTCAAGGGAAGCATGGGATGCCCTGAAGGATTTCCCTGTCTCCCCCAGGCCGAGCTGATCAGCAAGCAGGCGCAGGAGCGGTTCGAGCTGAGCGAGAGCTGCGCGGAGCGGGCGGGGCTGCGCGGAGCCCCCGGCGAGCAGCTCAGCTTCGCCGCCGGCCTCGTCTATTCCCTGAGCCTGCTCCAGGCCACGCTCCACAAATACGAGCAGTGAGTACCCGCCCCGCCCCTTCCCTGCCTCTGCGGCCGGACTTCCAGGGATTTGGGGAGCCGGGCTGGGAAAGGGTGGTGGGGTGGCTTTTATTGCCTTGCCCTGGGGTCATTTCTCTGTGTGACCTTCCTTGTGTGTCTTTCCCAAGGGAAAGACATGGCAAGGGATTTTGGGAGCTGGGTTAAGGGTTAAAAAAAAAAAACAAACAAAAAAAAAACGCAGTGGGATCCCTTTCTCCATGACCTCTCTGTGTCCCTCAGGAGATCACATGGGATTTTGGGAGCTGGGCTAAAAGAAAGCTCTGGGATCACTTTCTCCGTGACCTCTCAGTGTCCCTCTCAAAGGGTGGCATGGGAAGGGATTTTGGGAGCCAGGCTAGGAAAAATCAGCAGAATTCCCTTATTCCCTTGTGAGGATCCCCTTCTCCATGACCTCTTTGTGTCCCTTGCAAAGGGTGACATGGGAAGGGATTTCGGGAGCCAGACTAAAAAAAATCAGCAGAATTCCCTTATTCCCTTGTGAGGATCCCCTTCTCTATGACCTCTTTGTGTCCCTTGCAAAGGGTGATATAGAAGGGATTTTGGGAGCCAGGCTAGAAAAAAGCAGTGGGATCCCTTTATTCCTTTATGAGGATCCCCTTCTCCATGACCTCACAAAGGGTGACATGGGAAGGGATTTTGGGAGCCAGGCTAGAAAAAAGCAGTGGGATCCCTTTATTCCCTTATGAGGATCTCCTTCTCTGTGACCTCTCTGTGTCCTTCCCATGAGATGACACATGAAGGAATTTTGGGAGCCAGGCTACAAAGAAGCAGCAGGATCCCCTTATTCCCCTGTGAGGGGTCACATCTCCATGAACCCCTGGTGTCCCCCTGGGGAGGACCCCCAGCACCAGCCAGGTCACGGCTGTGTCCCTGTCCCCAGGCCAGCAGTGCCTCAGGGCTCTGATTTCCCATGTCCTGCCTGGAGATGCCCCCAACCCCTTGTCCCTGTCCCCTCAGGGCCCTGAACCGCTGCAGTGTGGAGGTGTACAAGAAGGTGGGGACCCTGTACCCCGAGATGAGCGTCCACGAGCGCTCCCTGGACTTCCTGATCGAGCTGCTCCACAAGGACCAGCTGGACGAGACCGTCAACGTGGAGCCGCTCACCAAAGCCATCAAGTACTACCAGGTGGGGCAGGGGGTGGTGACACTGGTGTCACCTGGTGGACATGGATTGGAGGGGATTTAGCTCCTTTTGGCAGCCCTTTCCTTTGGGTGTTGTCACTCAGCTGACTGTGGCTGTGTCCCCTGCTCTGTGTCCCCGGGGGATGTGGTTCTGCCACCCCACATTCCTTCCTTCCACGCTGTGGAATTAAGCACCACCAGCTCTTTTGGGGTACTGTTGTTGCTTCCATTTTAAAAATGGCCCAAACCCTTAAAATTTGGGGTTTTTTTTGAGTGTTCCCACATTGGATTTTTTCCATGTGGATGCTGATCCTGGCATTCCCACAGCACCTGTACAGCATCCACCTGGCCGACCAGGCTGAGGACTGCACCCTGCAGCTGGCCGACCACATCAAGGTGAGTGGGGACAACACTTCCCTGATCCCTCTTTTCCACCTTTGTGTCCCTCAGGATCCCTGTGGGAGGGGAGATGTCCCTGCTGCCACTCCCCAGTACAGCCACTCTTCCCCAGTGGTGGCACTGGGGTCAGGGAATGGGGACATGGGGACGAGAAGAGCAGGAATGGGAATGTGGAGACCCTCATGTCCCAGCGTGGGGGTTGTATCCCAGATTTCCCAAGGGAAGAACCAGCATCCTGCACCCCCTGGATAAAACCAAAACAGACCAAAAATAGCCTGACTGCCTCAGCCCCTTTCCCTGCTCCTGAAAATCCTGGGGTGGTGGCAGGGTCATCCTGGAATTCCTGGGACTGAAGTCCCAGTGTGCCCTGGGACCCCTCCTGTCCCTGTCCCTGTCCCTGTCCCTGTCCCTGTCCCTGTGCTGAGGGTCCCTGTGCCTGTGCCCACAGTTCACCCAGAGTGCCTTGGACTGCATGGGGGTGGAGGTGTGTCGGCTGCGGGCCTTCCTCCAGGTAGGATCTTCCTCCAGGTAGGATCTTCCTCCAGGTAGCACCTGCCAGGATGGCTGGGCATGTGCCACCTTCTTGCTGTCCCCATGTCCCTCTGTCTGAGATCCCTTCTTGTCCCTCTGTCTGAGGTCCTTCCCTGTCTCTCATGTCCCTCTGAGGTCCCTCTCTGTCCCTGTGTCTGTCAGAGCTCTCTCTGCCTAAGGTCCCTCTGTGTCCCCTTGTCCCTCTGTGTCCCTCTGAGGTCCCTCTCTGTCCCTGTGTCTGTCAGAGCTCTCTCTGCCTAAGGTCCCTCTGTGTCCCCTTGTCCCTCTTTGTCCCTCTGAGGTCCCTCTCTGTCCCTGTGTCTGTCAGAGCTCTCTCTGCCTAAGGTCCCTCTGTGTCCCCTTGTCCCTCTGTGTCCCTCTGAGGTCCCTCCATGTCCCTCTCTCTCCCTGTGACCTTCTGAGGTCCCTCTGTCTACAATCCTTTTGTGTCCCCATGTCCCTCTCAGGTTCTCTCTCTCTAAGGTCCCTCTGTGTCCCCATGTCCTTCTGTTCCCATGTCCCTCTAAGGTCCCTCTGTGTCCCCATGTCCCTCTAAGGTCCCTCTGTGTCCCCATGTCCTTCTGTTCCCATGTCCCTCTAAGGTCCCTCTGTGTCCCCATGTCCCTCTAAGGTCCCTCTGTGTCCCCATGTCCTTCTGTTCCCATGTCCCTCTAAGGTCCCTCTCTCTCTCTGTGTCCCTCTAAGGTCCCTCTCCCTCTCTGTGTCACTCTGAGGTCCCTCTCTCTAAGGTCCCTCTGTGTCCCCATGTCCCTCTGTTCCCATGTCCCTGTGAGATCTAAGTCTCTCTGTCCCCGTGCCCCTGTGTGTGTCCCCGTGTCACTCTGAGGTCCCCATGTCCCAGCGTCCCTCTGAGGTCCCTCTGTGTCCCCAGGCCGGGCAGGAGGCGGCCGACCTGGCCATCCTGCTCAAGGACCTGGAGACATCCTGCAGCGACATCCGCCAGTTCTGCAAGAAGATCCGGCGCCGCATGCCGGGCACGGACGCGCCGGGAATTCCGGCGGCCCTGGGCTTCGGAGCGCAGGTGAGGGGACAGGGACAAACTGGGAGCTGTGGGATGCACTGGGCCGGCAGCAAACGCCCTGGGGAAGCTGGGCAGCAGCTCAGGGCAGAGGGAAGGGGTGTGAGCTGAGCTGGGATCATGGAATCAGGGATTGGTTTAGGTTGGAAAATCCCTTGGAGATCCCTGAGTCCAACCACGTCCCCAGCACTGCCAAAGCCATCAATGACCTTGTCCCCAAGTGCCACATCCACATGGATGTTAAATCCCCCCAGGGTTGGGGACTTCCCCCTGTCCTGGGCAGCTGTGCCAGGGTGGGACAGCCCTTCCCAGGAGGAATTTTCCCAATATCCAACCTGGCACGGCCTGAGGCCGTTCCCTCTCATCCTGTCCCTGTTCCCTGGGATAAGATCCCAAATCCATCCCCCCCCAGCTGTCCCCTCCTGTCAGGAGTTGTGCAGAGCCACAAGGTCCTCCCGATCCCCCTTTTCTCCAGGCTGAGCCCCTTTCCAGCTCCCTCAGCTGCTCCTGGTGCTCCTTCCCTGGACACGATGGATGTGACATCCGGATTTTGCGTTCCCATCTGGGATGGAGACCTGGATCCACACCCAGAACCCGTTTCCCTCCATCTTCCCGTTATTTGCCCCAGTCCCAGCGATGATTCCAGCAGCCCACGTGTCCGTGCCATCCCCACTCATCCCTCTCTGCCCTGCCAGGTGTCGGACACGCTGCTGGAGTGCCGGAAGCACCTGACGTGGGTGGTGGCCGTGCTGCAGGAGGTGGCGGCGGCCGGGGCGCAGCTGATCGCGCCGCTGGCCGAGAACGAGGGGCTGCCGGCCCCGCGCCTCGAGGAGCTGGCCTTCAAAGTCAGCGAGCAGGTGGGCGTCCCTCACCATTCCCAGGTGGAAAATCCCACCATTCCCAGGTGGAAAATCCCACCATTCCCAGGTGGGACATCCTTCCCACTATTCCCAGGTGGGGCATCCTTCACCATTCCCAGGCGGAACACCCATCCCACCAGTCCCAGGTGGAAAATCCTTCCCACCAGTCCCAGGTGGGACATCCTTCACCGTTCCCAGGTGGGGCGTCCTTCACCATTCCCAGGTGGAAAGTCCTTCCCACCAGTCCCAGGTGGGACATCCTTCACCATTCCCAGGTGGGGCGTCCTTCACCATTCCCAGGTGGAAAATCTTTCACCATTCCCAGGTGGGACATCCTTCTCACCATTCCCAGGTGGAACACCCATCCCACCAGTCCCAGGTGGGACATCCTTCCCACCATTCCCAGGAAGAATATCCTTCCCACCAGTCCCAGGTGGAACACCCTTCCCACCATTCCCAGGTGGAACATCCTTCACTATTCCCAGGTGGAAAATCCTTCCCACCATTCCCAGGTGGGACATCCTTCCCACTATTCCCAGGTGGGACATCCTTCTCACCATTCCCAGGAAGAATATCCTTCCCACCATTCCCAGGAAGAATATCCTTCCCACCATTCCCAGGTGGGACACCCTTCACCATTCCCAGGTGGGACACCCTTCCCACCATTCCCAGGTGGGACACCCTTCACCATTCCCAGGTGGAACGTGGCCAGGGAATGCCACACATGCTCAGTGCCTTGCCCTGTGCTGTCCCTCTGGTCTCTCTCAGGGGATGTGCTGGGGTGTTTCAGGTGTGGTGAGGTATCCCAGCCGTATTCCCACATTCCACAGGGTGGAATGATCGTGGGGAATTCTTGTAGAGAGAGGAAAGGTTTCCCCTGAGCCTCCTTTTCTCCAGGCTGAGCCCCCTCAGCTCTCCATAGCCTTTTCCATCTCCCTGCACTCAATGGATGCAGTGTCTGTGGATTTTGTGCTGATTTTGGTGCAATTATGGAGAAGGGACAAGGGGTGAATTTTTTGTAAATCATCCACTTCTGTTTGGTGTTACTTGGATTTTTGTGTGTCCAGTTTTTTGCATTTTGTTGGTTGGATTTGTTGATGGAAGTGAAGGTTTTGCGTTGGATGTGGATTTTAAGGATGATTCTTAAACACCAAAGGGACATCAAACATCAGAGGAACACTTTAAACAGCAGTGGGACATTTTAAACGTCAGTGGGGCGTTTTAAACATCAGAGGAACATCCTTAAACATCAGAGGAACATCTTAAACATCAAAGGAACATCTTAAACATCAGAGGGACACCCTTAAATATCAGAGGGACATCCTAAAATATCAGAGAGACACCCTTAAATATCAGAGGGACATCCTTAACCATCAGAGGGAAACACCAGCTGTGGGATGCGGCTCAGGGGCTGTGAGCCCAGCCCAGGGCCACCACCCAGGTCCTCCCTTTCCTTCCCAGATTTACGGCTCCCAGGGCATCAATCCCTACGAGTGCCTGCGCCAGTCCTGCAGCATCCTCATGGCCACCATGAACAAGATGGCCACGGCCATGCAGGAGGGCGAGTACGACGCCGACCGCCCGCAGAACAAGGTGGGCTGGGCTCTGTTCTGTCACCACCCACAGTCACCAGGAGGCTGTGGGTGACCAGCACAGGGAGTTGGGCAGCTGTGGTGTCTGGGATTCTTCCTAAAATCCCGATTGTCCCGCCGGTCCAGCCCACGCCGCCGGCGGAGCTCCGGGCGGCCGCGCTCCGGGCCGAGATCACGGATGCAGAGGGGCTGGGGCTGAAGCTGGAGGACAGGGAGACGGTCATCAAGGAGCTGAAGAAGTCCCTCAAGATCAAGGTGAGGTGTTCCTCACTGATCCCTGCCTTCCTGGCTCCTCCTCACCCATCCCTGCCTGTCCCTCACCCATCCCTGCCTTCCTGGCTGCTGTGGGATTCACCTCCACACTCCTGGTGACTTCCTGCCTATGGAGATGCTGATCCCAAGCCCCATCCAGATCTCCTGGGGATGTTTTTCCCATGAGCAGGGAGGTGCTGCCATCCAGATCTTGCCCCCACCATATTCTGGGGTGCACAGGGTGGGAGCTGGGAGTTGTTCCAGGTTCCAGCCATGGGTGCTGGTGATTCGGGGGCTCTGGGGAGCTGTTCTGGGTTCCAGCTGTGGGTGCTGGTGATTTTGGGGGGCTCTGGGGAGCTGATCTGGATTCCAGCTGTGGGTGCTGGTGATCTGGGGGCTCTGGGGAGCTGATCTGGGTTCCAGCTGTGGGTGCTGGTGATCTGGGGGGTCTGGGGAGCTGTTCTGGGTTCCAGCCGTGGGTGCTGGTGATTTGGGGGCTCTGGGGAGCTGTTCTGGGTTCCAGCTGTGGGTGCTGGTGATTTGGGGGCTCTGGGGAGCTGATCTGGGTTCCAGCTGTGGGTGCTGGTGATCTGGGGGCTCCCCCAGGTCTCTGATTCCCTCGCTGCTGCTCCAGGGCGAGGAGCTCAGCGAGGCCAACGTGCGGCTCAGCCTGCTGGAGAAGAAGCTGGACAGCGCTTCCAAGGACGCGGATGACCGCGTGGAAAAGATCCAGACCAAGCTGGATGAGACCCAGACGCTGCTCAAAAAGAAGGAGAAGTGAGTTTGGAATAGGGGTGTGGAGCTTGTCCAGAGGAAGCCACAGAGCTGCTCCAAGAGCTGGATTCCCTCTACTTGGAGCTAGGCTGGGAGAGCTGGGAATGTTCACTTGGAGAAGGGAAGGCTCCAGGGCCTTAAAGGGGCTCCAGGAGAGTTGGAGAGGGACCGGGGACAAGGGATGGAGGGACAGGATAAGGGGTCCTGGACAAACAGCATCCCTGGCCTCACACATCCCTCTGTGTGCTCTTCCCAGGGAGTTTGAGGAGACCATGGACGCTCTCCAGGCTGACATTGACCAGCTGGAGTCGGAGAAGGTGGAGCTGAAGCAGCGCCTGAACAACCAGTCCAAGAGGACGATCGAGGGGCTGCGGGGGACCCCGCCCTCGGGCGTGGCCTCCATCGTGTCCGGCATCGCCGGAGGTGAGAGGCACGGCTGCCGTGGGGCTGGGGTGTCCTCCTGGCACAGGAGCTCCAGGGGTGATGTGTGACCAGGAATTTGGGAATGGTGCTCCTCCCACAGCAGCTCCTGGCTCTCGTGGAGCCGCAGCCTCTCCCACAGTCCCAGTGCTGGATGCCAGGAATGTTGCTGGTGTATTCTCATTCCCAAAGGAGCAGGAGCAGCCTGGGAGCTCTGTGCCAAGCCCCTGGCTCTGGGGGAGCATTGCAGGGGCCCTGCTTGGGTCACTCCCAGCTGCTGGGAATGGGGTCAGGCCCAGATGTGGCCGTGGGAGCCCAGAGCTGCTCCAGCCACAGCTCCTCTCCCGCCCAATCCGGGGCTTTAATCCTGATTTTTCTTGTCTCTCCTGGCCCCTCTCCCTGTGCTGCAGAGGAACAGCAGCGAGGTAGGGACACACCCTGCATGCAGCCCCAGGGCATGGGGGGAGGTGAGATCCCAGGACACCCAAACCCTGGGACACGGCTCCATTTGGGAGCCAGGGGAGGATCCGGGTCCTGCTCGGATGCTGCCGGCCCTGGTGGCTCCAGGGGGGGTTGGGAAGGGAGGGATGAGCATGGAATTGTGATGGATGTGCAGAGGGGTGACCCCCAGCTGGAGAGCCTTGGGAAGGAGCACTGGGAGCTGGTGGGACTTCTCCAGGGAGGTGCCACGTGCTGGTGACAGCGCGCCGTGCCACCGTCACGGGTGGCAGCGCTGATGGCGGTGCCCCTCCGCAGGTGTTGGTGCCGGGCAGGTGCCGGGAGGCGGCTCCGGACCCGTCCAGGTGAAGGATTCACCCCTCCTGCTGCAGCAGATCGACGCCCTGCAGCTCTCCCTGAAACACCTCAAGAACGAGAACAACCTGCTCAAGGTCGGGGGGGAATGGCATGGGATTGGGATCCCTGTGGGATGGGATCCCCGTGGGATGGGATCCCTGTGGGATGGGATCCCTTTGGGATGGGATTCCCGGAGAACGTATCCCTGTGGGATGGGATGGGATTCCCGTGGGATGGGATCCCTTTGGGATGGGATTCCCGTGGGATTTGATCCCTGTGGGATGGGATCCCTTTGGGATGGGATTCCCGTGGGGTGTGATCCCTGTAGGATGGGATTCCTGTGAAACGTGATCCCTGTCGGATGGGATCCCCATGGGATGGGATGTGGTTGGGATGTGATCCCTGCAGGATGGGATCCCTGCAGGATGGGATCCCCGTGGGATATGGGATGAGCTGGAGAACGGGCTCTCATCTGGAGTGCTCCAGGGGAAGGGGCTGAGAGCAGGGTCAGCACTGGGAGCTGGGAATGCTGGTGGCACTGGGGGTGCTGCTGATGCCCCCGCCAGCCCTGGTCCCCTCTGTGCAGATGCCACTGCCACAACCAGATTGATTGATTGATTGATTAATGAACACCCCATGGGGCACAGCAGCAGATAATCCAATTAACCAACTATTCTAATGGATATTAATTCATGGAGGGGATGGAGCAGCTCATTAACAGCTCCCAAATCCAACCAGCCCCACGTGCAAGCCCCACGGGTGTCCCTGCTCCCACCCCTGCTGTCCTTAGCAGCGTTTCACCCCCTGCCTTTCTGCTCTCACCCATTTCCCACCCGGCCTCTCCCGGCGTTTTCCCCATTCCCTGCATCCCTCACTGGGCTTTCCCGTGGATCCCAGGGCGCCCAGATGAAGATGGAGCTGGCCAGCCTGGCCCCGCTGCAGGTGCCGCGGGTGGCCGTGGCCCGGGACCGGCCGGCCGAGGGGCTGCCCACGCAGAGCCTCTACCGCAAGACCACGCAGCTGCTGGAGACCCTCTACCAGCTCAGCGCCAACGCCAAGGTGGTGGACATGAGGCAGAGCAAATCCAGTAGGTCCTACAAAGATCTTCCTTGGGATTTTGTGTCGTCCCTCTCTGCCCACGGAGGGACTGGCAGCGCCCGGAGCACACGGCTGCGGGGTGGGATCTGCTCTGCTGGCAGGTTTGGGGTGTTTGGGTTGAGGGGGACAGCTCTGTGTCCCCCACAGTGCCCGTCCCTGTCCCCCTCAGGGCCATCGGTGTGTTTGGGGACGTGGCTTGGTGTCCTGGGGCTCAGCTGCTCCAGGGCGGCTCAGCCTCTCCCTGCTGGGGAGCTCCCCAAACCCCTGAAACACCCCTGGTACTAATTCAAGGGGGTCAAACCCCCCAAAAACCACCTGGTGCCAGCCTGAGGAGATCAAATCCCCCAAAACCTACCTGGTATCAACCTGAGGAGATCAAATCCCCCAAAACCCACCCAGTGCCAGCCTGAGGAGATCAAATCCCCCAAAACCTACCTGGTACCAGCCTGAGGAGATCAAATCCCCCAAAACCCACCCAGTGCCAGCCTGAGGAGATCAAATCCCCCAAAACACACCTGGTGCCAGCCTGAGGAGGTAAAAATCCCCCAAAACCCACCCGGTGCCAGCGTGAGGGGGTCACAGCTGCTCAGCTGTGTCCATGCCCCCCACGCCCATCCCTCCCTTCCCGTGTCCGCAGCAAGGAGCTCGTCGGCGCGGCTGCTGGAGCAGACGGCCCGGCTCTGCGCCCTCAAGAACTCCATCGACGCCCTGAAGGTGAGGAAGGGTCTTCTCCAACATGGGGGACCTGGTGGCACCCCCAGCCCAGCCCTCCAGCCTCCAGGCTGGGGCTGGTGGCACCTGGTGGCAGCGAGGGGACAAGGTGCTGCCCATTCCCATTCCCGTTCTCCTCCCAAAACAGTTGGGTTTGACCCCTCTGATTCCTGCCCAGGGTGGGCAAGGGCTCCATGGGGTGGGTGAGGGGCTCTGGGGGGGTGACAAGGGTCCCCACGGGGTGGGTTTTGGGGTGACCTTGCTGTGCCCCCCAGGACGACACGCTGCGGGAGATGGTTCAGCAGCAGCCGGGCGCCGGCGTCTCCACCACCTTCGGCACCTTCCCGTCCTCTTCCTTCCTGAAGGTGAGAGCCCCATCCCGAGGGACCCCCCAGCTCCGAGGGCCCCAGTCCTGAGGGACCCCAATCCCAAAGGAGTCTCTCAGTCTTGAGGGAACCCTGATTCCAAAAAAAAACCATTCCTGAGGGCCCCCAATTCCGAGGGACCCCAGTCCCAAGGAACCCCCTATCCTGAGGGACCCCAATCTCCAGGGATCCCCTGTACCTGAGGGACCCCAGTCTCAAGAAACTCCCCTTCCTGAGGGGCCCCAGTCCATCCCAAGGGACCCCTGTTCCTGACCCCAAATTTCGCGGGACCCCCTGTTCTGACAAACTCCAATCCCGAGGGATCCCAAGGGATGGGGCCAGCGAGGACCCCCTGCTCCACCCCAGCACCCCGTGACCCACAGCAGCCACCAGGTCCCTTGGGGACACTCTGAGCGTGGCGCTGTCCCCGCAGGCCAAGCAGGAGCAGGCGCAGGGCCCGGCGCTGTGCGGGCGGGTGACGATCCCGTGCGCGCCGGGGCACGGCCAGGCCCACCGGGTGCTGCTCACCCCCGACCTGCTCCAGCACCTCCGCCAGCACTTCGTCGCCTGAGCCGCCCCCGAGGGACCCCCACCCCGCTGTCCCCTCCCTCGGGACTCTCCGTTTCCTCCCCACGCCGGCCCCGCTCGCGGGTGGGAGCCGGAGCCGCTTCCCCCGGGGGGGGATCCGGGCCCCCCGCGCTGCTCTCGGACACTACAGACCCCCCCCGGGACCCCCGCGGGGCCGGGGCTGCGGCCCCCCCGCGCTCCTGGCATCCAATAAAACTTCCCTGGACGCGCTTCCTGCGCCTGGAACCGGGCACCGGGCGGGGACACTGCGGGGGACACGGGAGGGGACACCGGAGGGGACACGGGGGAGCATGAAGGGGACTGGGAGGGCACTGGGGGGAGTCACGGAAGGGATCCAAGAGGGGCACTGGGAGTCCCGGGAGGGGACTGAGGACTCGGGGGGGGTCACAGAGAGCGCCGGGATGGAACCACGGGGACATTTGGGGACCCTGGGATGGCACCGGGAGACATTTGGGTGTCCCGGATGGGACCAGGGGGACACTTGGAGGGCACTGAGGGTGCCAGGAGGGCACCGGGAGAGCTGTGGGCGCCCCGGGAGGGGTCCCGGGCCCATCGGGGGTCCCGGGGTGGCACCGCGGGGACATTGGGGGGGGGGGGGGGGGGGGGGCGGGTCCCGCCACGTGCGGCCGCGCGCGCGCCAAACAGCGCGGGAAGGGGCGGGGCCGGGGCGCGCGCGCGCGGCTCCCATTGGCCGGCGCGCAGGAAAAGGCGGGAGGGAACGCCCCCTCCTGTCTCTGATTGGCAGGCGCCGCCGAGGGGGCGGGGTCAGTCCCTCCTCTGCTTGATTGGCCGCGGGGCGGGCCCATCGAAGGCGGCCCGCGGTGATTGGCGGAGGGCGCGGCGCAGTGGGCGCTGATTGGTGGAGGAGGAAGGAGGCGGGGTTCCGGCGGGGACACGGCGTCAGTTCCGGACGGCGGCGGCGGCGGCAGGACGATGGTGAGTGAGGGACGGGCCCGCGCCGCATCCTACGCCATCGGGAGCGGGGAGGGACTCAGGACCTCCCACCGACCGCATCGGGCCGGGCCGGGACCGGAGGGAGGCTGGGGGAGCCGCATCGAGCCTGGCCGGGCGCTCCGGTGGGGCGGCGGGCGCGGGGATGGGCGGGAGCGCGGCCCCGGTGCCGCCCCCGGTGAGCGGAGCCTCCGGTGCCGCAGGTGCTGCTGCACGTGCTGTTCGAACATGCGGCCGGGTACGCGCTGTTCGCCGTGCGAGAGGTGGAGGAGATCGGCCTGCTGCTGCCGCAGGTACGGCCCCGCGGCGGGGAGGAGCGGGAGCGGAGCGCGGGGGGAGGCTGGGAGCGGCGTGGGGAAGGACGAGAACGGGGATCGGGGACAGGAGGGGACACGCCGGGACTGGGGACGGGCGGAGGTGGGAGAACCGGCGGGGGAGGCCTGGGGGCGGCGGGGGGTGGGGGTCGCAGTGCCGGGGCCGCTCCCCGTGCCCGGGTGTGACCGGAGCCCCCGCCCCGCTTGGCCCGCAGGTGGAGGAGAGCGTCCTCACGCTGGGCAAGTTCCACAACGTGGTGAAGCTCGTGGCGTTCTCGCCGTTCCGCTCGGCGCAGAGCGCGCTGGAGAACATGAACGCCGTGTCCGAGGGTGAGCGCGGGGCCGGGGGAACCGGGACCGCCCCTCCCGCGGGGACCCCCGGGCCGCCCTGAGCCCTCCGTGTCCCGCAGGAGTGCTGCACGAGGACCTGCGGCTGCTGCTGGACACGGCGCTGCCCCCCAAGAGGAAGAAGGTGGTGCTGGGGGTGGGCGATGCCAAGATGGGCGCGGCCGTGCTGGAGGAGTTGGGGGTGCAGTGCCAGACCGGGGGCGTCGTGGCCGAGCTCATGCGCGGTGAGTGGGGACAGAGGGGACAGGGGACATCTCGGTGGGCTCCGGGTTTAGTCGGGATTCAGCTGGGGGGGTGAGGAGTGGGTTGGACCCGGCGCCGCGGCTGTGAGGTGTCCCTGGGGCTGCGCGCGGTGGCAGCTCAGTGTCGCTGTGCTGGCGCCGTTGTCCCCCCGTGGTGACCCCGTGTCCCCGCAGGGATCCGGCTGCACTTCCCGGCGCTGGTCCGAGGCCTCACGGCGCAGTCGGCGGCCAAGGCCCAGCTGGGGCTCGGCCACAGCTACTCCCGGGCCAAGGTGAAGTTCAACGTGCACCGGGTGGACAACATGATCATCCAGTCCATCAGCCTGCTGGACCAGCTGGACAAGGACATCAACACCTTCTCCATGCGTGTCCGGTCGGTGGGGACAGGTTGTGGGGGGTTTGAAGGGTTTGGGGGTTCCCCCTCTCTCCCCATGCTTACCACAGGCAGCTGCCACTGCTCCGGCCGCCTGTACAGACCGGGGAGGGACAGCAGCTCCCCAGGGGCCACTGGCCGGGCCACAGGGCCACGGCGTGGGCTGAGGGGGACATTTGGGGACAGGGTGGGGTGGCCTGGGGACACACAGAGCTGGGGCGGGGTCCGGGCAGCCCCAGTGACCGTGTGCTGTCCCTGCAGGGAGTGGTACGGGTACCACTTCCCCGAGCTGATCAAGATCGTCCCCGAGAACTCCATGTACTGCCGGGTGGCCAAATTCATCGGGAACCGCCGGGAGCTGAGCGAGGAGAGCCTGGAAGGGCTGGAGGAGATCGTCATGGACAGCGCCAAGGCCCAGGCCATCCTGGAGGCCTCCCGCTCCTCCATGGGTGAGGAGGGCTCTGAGGGGCTCGAGGGGGGCCTGGCCACGTGGTCAGTGCTGCCACTCACCCCGTGCCACCCCCAGGGATGGACATCTCCCCCCTGGACCTCATCAACATCGAGAGCTTCTCCCGCCGCGTCATCTCGCTGTCCGACTACCGCAAGGGGCTGCAGGAGTACCTGCGCTCCAAGATGAGCCAGGTGGCCCCCAGCCTGTCGGCCCTCATCGGGGAGGTGGTGAGTGTCCCCAGAGCGTCCCCTGTCACCTGCCCAGCCGCGGAGATGATGTCAGAGTGAATCTGTCAATCCACTGAGTCGTACTGCTGACGCTTCCACTGCTGATCCCCGGCCTGCGGGGACTCTCTGTGCCCTTGGGGGCTTCAGGGCCACCTGTAACCCCCACCCGGTGCTGTCCCCCAGGTGGGCGCCCGCCTCATCTCACACGCTGGCAGCCTGACCAACCTGGCCAAGTACCCGGCGTCGACGGTGCAGATCCTGGGTGCCGAGAAGGCCCTGTTCAGGTACCGCCGGCGCGGTCGCGGTGATGGCGGCCGCGGGCCGCGGCTGTGACTCGCCGGGGCTGAGCAGCCGGGCCCAGTCTGAGCGACCCCCGGAGCACGGCGGGGCGGGGAGGGGCCGTCCGTGGGTGGGGGCGGCATTCGGGGGTCCTGACCCCACCCTGGGCACTCGCAGGGCGCTGAAGACGCGGGGGAACACCCCCAAGTACGGCCTCATCTTCCACTCCACCTTCATCGGGCGCGCGGCCGCCAAGAACAAGGGGCGGATCTCGCGCTACCTGGCCAACAAGTGCACCATCGCCTCGCGCATCGACTGCTTCTCAGGTGGGCTTGGGGGGGTCTCGGGGGGGTTTCGGGGGCACAGACACGGTGGGCGCTGTCGCTCGGTGCCCAGCTGGGCACGGGGAGGGCGCTCGGGGGATTCAGGGCCGCTCTGCCGTGATGGGAACATTTTTCGTCAACAGCATCTCACCGCGGTGAATGGTGACTCCTGTGGGCTGAGCAGAGCGCGGGGGCACTCGGGGGGGTTTGGGGGTGCAGGGTGAGTGCTGAGCCCCCCCCCGGCCCCTCCCCGCAGAGGTCCCCACCAGTGTCTTTGGGGACAAGCTGCGGGAGCAGGTGGAGGAGCGCTTGGCCTTCTACGAGACCGGAGAGCCGCCCCGCAAGAACCTGGAGGTGATGAAGGAGGCCGTGGTGGAGGTGAGGAGGAAGAGGAGGGGATGTTGAGGGATGAAGAAGCAGGGTGAGGGTGACAAATGCAGGCAGTGGGAGAGATGGAGGAGGAGGTGAGGTCTTGGGGGAGATGAAGATGGTGGTGGTGGTGGTGAGGTGCTGAGATGAAAATGATGGAAGTGTTGGGGTGAGGAAGATGATGGAGGTGAGGTCCTGGGCGAGATGAAGATGGCAGTAGTGAGGTACCAGGGGCTGGAGATTGTGACTGGGAGGTGCTGGGGTGATGGAAGATGGTGGTGGAGGTGATGAAGATGATGGTGAGGTGCTGGGGTGATGATGGTGAGATCCTGTGGTGATGAAGGTGATGGTGAAGTGCTGGGGGGATGAAGGTGAAGGTCAGGGCCCGTGTCGGAGGTGATGTCACTCTGCCATCCTGACCTGCTGTGGAGGCCAAAGACTGATTTAATGAGTCTGATCCGACCAGGGCCAGGTGTGGGGACAAACTCTGGGACCCTGCCCTGGCTCACGTGCCCCCTGTGTGTCCCCAGGCCAACGAGGTGGTGGCTGAGGTGAAGAGGAGGCAGGAGAAGAAGGAGAAGAAGAGGAAGAAGAGGGAGAAGCGGCGGCTGGAGGCCCTGGCAGCGGCCGCCGAGGAGCCGGAGGAGAACTCGGTGATGGAGACAGAGGTGAGGGGGATGGGGTGAGCCCCTTTTGGGGGGTCCTGGATGCTCCTGCTGCCAGGGGGGGTGTGAGGGGGTCTCTGTGCCCCAGGAGGGCAGGGAGGATGGGGCCAGAGCTGATGTGGGGCTCCCCACAGGAGAACGACGTGGGGGCCAAGAAGAAGAAGAAAAAGAAGAAGCAGCAGCAGCCAGAGGAGTCGGAAGCAGAGCCAGAGCCTGAGGAGAACGGGGTGGAGGAGGAGGAGGAGGAGGAGGAGCCGTTGCCCAAGAAGAAAAGGAAAGTCGTGGTAGAGCCTGAGGAGGAAGAGGAGGAGGAAAAGAAGAAGAAAAAGAAGAAGAAGAAGAAGGCAGCGGCTCAGGACTCTGAGGAGGATTAGGGAGCAGAGAGCAGTACGAGGACTGACAGACTGATGGACAGGCAGGAGCCACTCACCCGATGCCGTGGCGTCCCCAGCTGTGGCACAGTGGCCACCTGGAACGTGTCACAGCCCCTCGTGGCCTGGCTGAGTCCCTCTGGCCACCAGCGGCCCCTGGACTGTGCCTTACACAGTGGAACTTCCAACCCCACGTCCGTTCCCTGGGGCCTGGGCTGTGTGGGGCTGTCCCCAGGCCATGTCCCCTTCCTTGGGGACCTGGGGCTGTCCCCAGGCCGTGCCCCCTTCCTTGGGGACCTGGGGCTGTCCCCAGGCCGTGTCCCCTTCCTTGGGGACCTGGGGCTGTCCCCAGGCTGTGTCCCCCCTGCCTGTGCAGTGCAGGGGCCGGGCCCCGCTCGCGGTACCCAAACCCCAATAAAGGGCTGAGGTCGTTGCTGGTCCCTCCTGTCCTGCTCCGGGGCAGGGGGTGCCCAGGCTGTCCCCAGGGGGGTCACCCTGTCACCAGCAGCCTGCCCGGGCCGAGGGACACTGACAGCAGCACGGTCACACCTGAGGCCACTTTATTGGAGTCGCCAGGGGCACTGGGGGGTGAGGTCACTGCACCTCCAGGGCATCTATCACGGCCTGGGTGAAATCCATGGAGGTGGAGTAGCCCCCCATGTCCGCCGTGCGCACCTGCAAGGAGACGGGAGGTTAGGGGGACCAGGAGGGGACCTGCAAAAGCGGGGTCCCCCCGGCCCCAGGCTGGGCTGTGCCACTCTGGGGTTGGGCTCCCTGGAGCCCTCTGCACCCCCAAAAGCTCTCCGTGTGCCTTGGGGATGTGCGGAAGGGCTGGTGACCCCTCTGGCTCGCAGCAGCTCGGGGCACCCCAAAGTCTGCTTCGGGCTCTGGTTCCAGCACTGCCCCCCCAGCTCAGCAGCACCCCAAAAGCTGCCCCGGGTCCCCCCCAGGGCAGGGCAGGGCCGGAGGGAAGCGTTGGACCCTTTATTAGCAAAGCAGAATACAGAGCACGACGCGATGGCACGGCCCCGGCGTGGCACCAGCCTGGGCACAGGGCCCACGGGATCCACTCCCAGCTGTGGCTCAGAGCCCTGCAAGTCCCCGATTCCCACGGATTGGGGGGCACAGGGTGCAGCTCCCCACCCTGTCCCACATCCAGAGTGTTCCCAGGTCACCCCACGCCTGGAATTGTCCCTGCGTGGGGACCCTGTGCCAGCAGCTGCCAAGGGGGTGGAGGGTGGGCGGTGTCGCCCTGTTTATTGCTGGAAGCTGGATGGGATGGATCCCACGGGAATGGGGTCACAGGGATCCCACAATCACACTGGTCCCACATCCGTAAGGATCCCATGGGAGTGGGGGTCCCACAGTTGTGGTGGTCCCATGAGAACCCCACAATTCCATTGGTCCAACGGTCACAACGACCCCATGGGAATGGGGGTCCCACAAAATCCCATTGGTCCAACAGTCAGAATGACCCCATAAGAATGGGGGTCCCACAGTCACAAGGATCCCATGGGAATGGGGTCCCACAGTCACAAGGACCTGTTCTCACAGGGATGTCAATCCAGTAGAGGGGAATCCCATGGGAATGGGGGTCCCAGAGCCATGGTGGGTGGTCCCAATGTCCCTAGGAGCTGCCTATGAGTTTGGGGCGCTGCCCCATCCCCCCAAAACCACCCCAGTAAACCCCAAAATCCGCACTGGCCGCCTCCTGTGGGGGATGGGGAAAGGTAAAGGGTTCCTGGGCCGCCCTCCTCCCCGGGGGGCACTGGGGGGGTATTTGGGGAGGGGGCCGAGGCGCTGGGGGAGCTGCCGGGGGTCCTAAGCCCCATAGTTGGGGTGCAGGTTGTCAATGACGGACTTGACGAAGTCGGAAGTGGTGGAGTAACCGCCCAAGTCCCGAGTCCGGACCTGCAAATCCAACAGAGGGAGGGGAGAAACGGGGGAAAGGCCGTGGTGAACGGAGGGAACGGCTGGGACAGGGACAGGACAGCAGAGAGAGAGACAGCAGGACCCTGCACAGCCCTGCCAGGACCTGCACAGGGGCTGTGCAACACCCCTGAGAGCCCTGCCAGGACCTGCGGTGGGAATGGGGCTGTGGAACATCCCTGAGAGCCCTGCCAGGACCTGCAGGGGGGCTGTGGAACATCCCTGAGAGCCCTGCCAGGACCTGCGGTGGGAATGGGGCTGTGGAACATCCCTGAGAGCCCTGCCAGGACCTGCACAGGGGCTGTGCAACACCCCTGAGAGCCCTGCCAGGACCTGCGGTGGGAATGGGGCTGTGGAACATCCCTGAGAGCCCTGCCAGGACCTGCAGGGGGGCTGTGGAACATCCCTGAGAGCCCTGCCAGGACCTGCGGTGGGAATGGGGCTGTGGAATGTCCCTGAGAGCCCTGCCAGGACCTGGGGTGGGAATGGGGCTGTGGAACAACCCTGAGAGCCCTGCCAGGACCTGCAATGGGAATGGGGCTGTGCAACACCCCTGAGAGCCCTGCCAGGACCTGTGGTGGGAATGGGGCTGTGGAACGTCCCTGAGAGCCCTGCCAGGACCTGGGGTGGGAATGGGGCTGTGGAACGTCCCTGAGAGCCCTGCCAGGACCTGGGGTGGGAATGGGGCTGTGGAGGATCCCCCAGCCCTGCCAGAAGTCCCTCCCCTGCCAGGACGTGACCACAGGGGCTGGACACAGCTGTGGGCTTGGGACTGTAACTGGAGAGAGGAGAGGAACCAAGAATTCCAGCTGGAGAGAGGAGAGGAACCAAGAATTCCAGCTGGAGAGAGGAGAGGAACCAAGAATTCCAGCTGGGAAGAGGAGAGGAACCAAGAATTCCAGCTGGAGAGAGGAGAGGAACCAAGAATTCCAGCTGGAGAGAGGAGAGGAACCAAGAATTCCAGCTGGGAAGAGGAGAGCAGCCAGAGAATGAGACCCAGGCACCACCAGCCCTACCCACTGTCCCGCACTCACTTTTCCACCTTTGATCACCTTCTTCACCGCGTCCGAGATCATGTTGGAGTGGTATTCCAGGCTGGAAAAGAGGGGGGAGCAGGGGGTCAGCCCCTCAGAAGCCCCCCCAGACCCCCCCTTTGGAGCCCAGCACGTACTTGAGGTGCCGCAGCATGTTGGAGGCCGAGAGCAGCATGGCCGTGGGGTTGGCGATGTTCCTGCCCACGGCCTGGGCGAAGGGGTGCCGGGCTCCCTGTGGGACACAGGGCACGGTGACAGGGTCACGCCACCCTGCCAGCCTTGGGAATTCTCCTCTGGAACGCCCCTGGAACGCCCCTCCTCACCAGCTCGAACACGGCGTACTCGGCGCTGTAGCTCTCGCCGGGCACGACGCCGGCGCCGCCCACCAGCCCCGCGGCCAAGTTGTCCACGATGTTCCCGTAGAGGTTGGGCATCACCAGGACGTCGAACTGGTAGGGATTCTGCACCAGCTGGGGTGGGAATGGGAATGGGAATGGGGCAGTGAGGCCTGGAACAGCTCAGCCCCACCCCGGCACAGGGAGCAGAGCCCAGGCTGGATGAGCTCCGAGGTGTCTCCAACCCAACTCATTCCATGGCACAACTGCCTGGAGCGGCAGCGATGGGACTGGGGGAGTTTTTGGGGATACAAAGAGGAATTTTTAGGGATAGGAACACGCCCAGCCCCGGTCCCCAGCCCTGGTGAGCTGAATTCCCCCCAGGAGCAGCACTGGGATGGCCCCAGAGGCACAGGCCAGGTGGGACAGAGCTGGGAATGTTGGGAATGCTGGGAGAGCTCCTGCCCGGCACTGGGACAACCCTGGGGCCAGGGGGGCTCGGTGTGCCCAGGCTTGGAGGCTCCTCGAGGTGGGGGTGGGAAGGAACCAGGGACAAGGGATGGGGACACAGGGGCGTGGCCAGCCCCGGGGTGTGGCCCTGGGGGCGTGGCTCACCTGCATGCAGCAGTTGTCGATGATCATGGTGTCGAATTTGATCTTGGGGTACAGCTCAGCCACCTCCTTACAGCACTGCAGGAACAGCCCATCCCCCAGCTTCCTGCACAGGGAACACCGGGACGGGTTGGGGGACAGCAGGGACACCCCAGAGGCTGCAGGGATGCAGCAGGAACTGCAGGGATGCAGCAGGAACTGGGATCTGTGACACCATCTGGGGCTCCTCATGCTGCTTCTCCCCCCTCTTCCCTGATGGGAAGGGGATTTGTCCCAGGTGGGAGGTGCAGGAGGAGCTGTCCAGGTGCTCCCATCAATGATTCCAGAGCTTGGGATTCTGCAGGGATGACCCCAAGCCAGTGATCCCACAATCCATGGGGAGATGCTGCCCTGGGAGTATCTGGACAGTGATTGATCAATGAATCTGATCAGCAGCAGCTGCAGGTCTGTGTCCTGCTCACTCCTGGCTGGGAGCAGCATGAGGGAAAAGCCCCAATCCCAGGGAACTCCTGATTTCCCTCACTCCAATCCTCAGTGTCCAACCTGGCCTTGGGCACTGCCAGGGATCCAGGGGCAGCCCCAGCTGCTCTGGGAATTCCAGCCCAGCCCCTCCCCACCCTCCCAGCCAGGAATTCCTTGCCAAGATCCCAGCCCAATCTCCCCTTTCCCAGTGGGAGCCATTCCCTGGCTCCTGTCCCTCTGTCCCTTGTCCCCAGTCCCTCTCCAGCTCTCCTGGAGCCCCTCCCGGCCCTGCAAGGGGCTCTGAGGATTCCTTGGAGCTTTTTCCTCTCCAGGGGAACATTCCTAGCTCTCCCAGAGCAGAGGGGCTCCAGAATCCTGGAATGGTTTGGGTGGAGAGGGACCTTGAAGTTCATTGATTCCATGGGCAGGGACACCTTCCACCATCCCAGACTGCTCCAGCCTGGCCTGGGACACTGCAGGGATCCAGGGGCAGCCACAGCAAATCTGGGAATTCCATCCCAGCCAGCAATTCCTTCCCAAGATCCCATCCCAGCCCGATGTCTCTTTTTCCCTCTGGAAGCCCTTTCCCCTCTCCTGCCACTCCCAGGTGTCCTGGAGCCCTTCTGGGCACCGTCAGCTCACGCTGAGGTCACGCCGCTCCGGCGGTGACCTGGGCAGGGCCGAGGGCCACTCCCTGAGGGGACAGCGGGGTGACAGTGACACTCACATGATGTTGGCCTTGTGCACAGCTGTCACCTTGGCCCGGCCCTTCTTGGTGGCGTAGTCGAAGGCGAACTTGGCGATGCGCTGGGACTTGGCCCTGGTGATGATCTTCAGGCACTCGATCACCCCCTTGACACTCTGGGGGGACAGCGGGGTCACAGCCAGGGCAGGGCCAGCCCGGCCTGTCCCTGACACCTTCCTGCCCTGGGCTCTCCTGCCTTCCCTCTCCTCCTCCTCATCATCATCATCATCACCATCATCATCATCATCATCATCATCATCATCACCACCATCACCATCATCATCATCATCATCATCATCATCATCACCACCATCATCATCATCATCATCATCATCATCATCACCACCATCACCATCATCATCACCA
This sequence comes from Vidua chalybeata, assembly GCF_026979565.1. NCBI lineage: Eukaryota > Metazoa > Chordata > Aves > Passeriformes > Viduidae > Vidua > Vidua chalybeata. Next base: position 71,037,052 of record NC_071533.1, read on the forward strand.
TCATCATCATCATCATCATCACCACCATCACCATCATCATCACCATCATCATCATCATCATCATCATCATCATCACCACCATCACCATCATCATCACCATCATCATCATCATCATCATCATCATCACCACCATCACCATCATCATCACCATCATCATCATCACCACCATCACCATCATCATCATCATCATCATCATCATCATCATCATCACCACCATCATCATCATCATCATCATCATCATCATCACCACCATCACCATCATCATCATCATCATCATCATCACCACCATCACCATCATCATCACCATCATCATCATCATCACCATCATCATCATCATCATAATCACCACCATCATCATCATCATCACCACCATCATCATCATCATCATCATCATCACCACCACCATCACCATCATCATCATCATCATCACCACCATCACCATCATCATCACCATCATCATCATCATCATCATCATCATCACCACCATCACCATCATCATCACCATCATCATCATCATCATCATCATCACCACCATCATCATCATCACCATCATCACCATCATCATCATCATCATCATCACCACCATCACCATCATCATCACCATCATCATCACCATCATCATCATCATCATCATCACCATCATCATCATCATCATCATCACCACCATCATCATCATCATCATCATCTCTTCCCTTCCCTCTCCTTATCATCATCATCACCATCACCATCATCATCACCATCATCATTATAATTATAATTATAATTATTATTATTATTATTATTATTATTATTATGTCACCCTAGCCTGTCCCTGACACCTGTCTTGCCCTGGGCTCTCTTCCCTTCCCTCTCCTTATAATAATTTATAATTATATTTATATTTATTATTATCTCTTCCCTTCCTTCTTCTTCTTCTTCTTCTTCTTCTTCTTCTTCTTCTTCTTCTTATTATTATTATTATTATTATTATTATTATTATTATTATTATTATGCCACCCTAACCTGTCCCTGACACCTGTCCTGCCCTGGGCTCTCTTCCCTTCCCTCTCCTTATAATAATTTATATTTATATTTATATTTATATTTATATTTATATTTATATTTATATTTATATTTATATTTATATTTATATTATTACTATCTCTTCCCTTCCCTCTCCTTATCATCATATTTATTATTACTATCATCATTATAATTATCTTTACCATTATTACTACCATTACCATTATTATTAGTTATTAACATTCACATTTCTTATGTGTTATATGTATTATTATATCTATTATTCTTACAATTATTTATATTTATTATTCTTATAATCATGATTTTTTTTCAATTAAATATTTCTTATCATTATCATTTTGTTCCAATTACTATATATTTCTTATCATCATTTTGTTTCAATTATTGAATTGTTCTTATCATCATCATTTTGTTTCAATTATTGAATTGTTCTTATCATCATTTTGTTTCAATTATTGAATTGATCTCATTATAATAATTTTGTTTCAATTACTGAATTGTTCTTATCATAATTTTGTTTCAATTACTGAATTTTTCTAATCATCACAATTATGTTTTAATTATGGAATTGTTCTCATCATCACCATTCTGTTTCAATTACTGATTTGTTCTAATCTCAACCCAGGTTTGCCTTTTCTGTCCAGCTCTCCTCCCCACCGTGTCCCATTCCTGGCCAGGGTTAGCCCAGGACAAGATCCACGTGCCACTGTCCCTTTGTCCAGGCATTGTCCCCCTGCAGCCACCCCAGGCCTCCCTGGGGCTGGGTGGGTTCCTATCCCAAAATATTCCCCCCAATTCCATTGCTCCAGGCAGGTCCCAGGGTGCTGAGCAGGGAATCAGGGAATCATGGAACGAGCTCGGAGCTCATCCCACCCCACCCAGGGACGCCTCCCACAGTCCCAGGTGGATCCAAATCCATCCAGCCTGGCCTGGGACACCATCCAGGGATTCTCTGGGAATTCCAGCCAGGAATTCCTGGCCAAGATCCCAGCCCAATCTCCCCTTTCCCACTGGGAGCCATTCCCTGGCTCCTGTCCCTCTGTCCCTTGTCCCCAGTCCCTCTCCAGCTCCCCTGGAGCCCCTCCAGGGACTCTGAGGATTCCCTGGAATTTTCCCTTCTCCAGGGGAACATTCCCAGCTCTCCCAGAGCAGAGGAGCTCCAGAATCCTGGAATGGTTTGGTTTGGAAAAGACCTTAAATCCCATCCAACCCCACCCCATCCATGGGCAGGGACACCTCCCACTGTCCCAGGTGGCTCCAACCTGGCCTTGGACATTCCCAGGGATCCAGGGGCAGCCACAGCAAATCTGGGAATTCCATTCCAGCCAGGAATTCCTTGCCAATCTCCCCTTTCCCAGCAGGAATCCATTCCCTGTGTCCTGTCCCTCCATCCCTTGTCCCCAGTCCCCTTCAGGGGCCCATTCCCAGCTCTCCAGGCCGTCCCCACCTCGTGCTCCAGGGAGCTGTACTCGCCCTCGGTCTGCTCGCGGATGATCACCAGGTCCAGGTTGTTGTGCCTGGTCTGGTAGCCCGGGAGGCTCTTCACGTGCACCACGTTGGCAAACAGGTCCAGCTTCCTCCTGAGGGGACACGGGGACATGCTGGTCACCCGGGCTGCTCCGGGGTCACCCAGAGTCCTCCAGGGTCACCCAGGCTGCTCCGGGGTCACCCGGGCTGCTCCGGGGTCACCGCGTCCCCTCTGAGCGCTGGGGACACCCCGCTGCAAGAGCCCAGGGTGAGCAGGGACAGCTCCCGGCCATGGATCATCCCCCAGGAGTTTGCTTCCCAATAACTTATATTGCTTATATTCCCAATAACTCATATTGCTTCCCAATAACTCATTAATTATTAATTAATGGGTGATAAGTTCTGGGATCCACCCCAGCTTCTCCAGAACTTCCAGGGAAGCAGGATCAGTCAGCAGGGACAGGTCTTGGTCATGGATGGTCCCTCAAGAGTTTTGCTTCCCAATAATTTATTAATAAATAATTAATGTTTTTTGGTTTTGTTTTTTTGTTTTTTTTTTTTTTCCCAGTGACTGTCCCCTCCAAGTCCCAGGGAACACAACTTCCCTCTGCAGGACCCCACGGTGAGCAGGGACAGCTCCTGGCCATGGATCATCCCCCAGGAGTTTTGCCTCCCAATAACTCATTAATTATTAATTAATGGGCAATAAGTTCTGGGATCCACCCCACGTTCTCCAGAATTTCCAGGGAAGCAGGATCAGTCAGCAGGGACAGCTCTTGGCCATGGATCATCCCCCAGGCGTTTTGCCTCCCAATAACTCATTAATTATTAATTAACGGGGTTTTCCCAGTGATGAGTTCTGGGATCCACCCCAGCATCTCCAGAACTTCCAGGGAAGCAGGATCAGTCAGCAGGGACAGCTCCAGACCACAGAGTTTTGCCTCCCAGTAGTTCATTAATTAATAATGACATTAATAATAACATTAATCAATGTTTTCTTCCCCAGGGACTGTCCCCTCCAAGTTCCAGGGGACACAGCTGGGGCCACCCCCCTCTGCAGGACCCCTCAGGGTCCCACTGAAGGTTTTGTTTCCCAGCCCACACAAAATCCCTCAGCCTCTTCCTCTCCCCCGTAACTCATTAATGATTAATTAATTAATTTCCCTCACCTGAGCCTCATGTCATAGGACGCCAGGTCTCCCTTGTACTCCATGGGTGTGTGGATCTTCCCTGAAGGATGCGGAGCGGGGTCAGGATATGGGGGAATTGTCCCAGTATCCCATAAAAACCTCCCCTGGTGCAGCCCTCAGGGCTGGTGGCAGGACAGGGACAGGGACAAGGCCACGCTCCCCAGGGGCTCACCAATGAGGGCCACCTTGCTCTCCTTCATGGAGTCCACCACCCGATCCAGCTTCTCCTCGGACGCCGTGTTCTGCACCTCGCTCAGGTGGTGCTCGTCGAAGATCACGGGGACATTGCCAGCCTGGCACGGGGACAGGGCCACCCTGGGTCACCTGGCACCCTCAGGGACACCACAGGGGGACACGGAGCCCTGAGCCAGCCGGGGCCGTGCTCGGGGACAGGAGGGAACTGGGGTCACCCCAGTGCCACTGGAACAGTGACACTGATGGCAGCAGGGGATACTTCCCTTGGGAAAACCCTCTGAGGTGCCCCCAGCACTGCCAAGGATGTCCCCAAGTGTCACACCCACAGGGCTGGTAAATCCCTCCAGGGATGGGGATTCTCCTTGGAGAGCCATTTTTAGTAGGAATTCTCCCAATATCCCAGATTATCCCAAATCCAATTATCCCAATTCCCAAATCCCTCCAGGAACGGGGATCCACGCTCTGCCCATGGGCAGCACCAGTGGAGACAGAGGGCACAGGGACACGCAGGGACACACGAGGATGCTCAGGGACACTCAAGGACACACAGGGACACTCAGGGACACGCAGGGACACACGAGGATGCTCAGGGACACTCAAGGACACACAGGGACACTCAGGGACACGCAGGGACACACGAGGATGCTCAGGGACACTCAAGGACACACAGGGACACTCAGGGACATGCAGGGACACACGAGGATGCTCAGGGACACTCAGGGACACTCAAGGACACACAGGGACACTCAGGGACACTCAAGTACACTTAGGGACACACAGGGACATTTAGGGACACGCAGGGACATGCAGGGACACAGAGGAACTCAGAGGGACACAGAGGAATTCAGGGACATGCAGGGACACTCAGAGACACACAGGGACGCTCAGGGACAGACAGGGACACTCAAGGACACACAGGGACGCTCAGAGACACTCAAGGACACTAAGGGACATTCAGGGACCCTCAGGGACACACAGGGACATTTAGGGACACGCAGGGACACAGATGAACTCAGAAGGACACAGAGGAACTCATGGACATGCAGAGACACTCAGGGACTCTCAGGGACACTCAAGGGCACTTAGGGACATTCAGGGACACTCAGGGACACACAGGGACGTGCAGGGAACTCACAGGGACACACAGGGACACAGAGGAACTCACAGGGACATGCAGGGACACTCAGGGACATTCAGGGACGTTTAGGGACACTCAGGGACACACAGGGACACTCAGGGATGTTTAGGGACACACAGGGACACTCAGGGATGTTTAGGGACACTCAGGGACACTCAGGGACATGCAGGGACACTCAGGGACACTCAGGGCCAGCTGCTGCTGGTGTCCCCTGGCCGTACCTTGAAGACCTCCTTGACGGCGTGCATGAGCTCCGGGCCCACGCCGTCCCCCGGCAGCATTGTCACCTGGAATGTCCCCTCAGCCCTGTGGGACTGCGGACACACGGCGGGGTCACCCCAAAGCCAGCCCCAAACCGGGCCAAAGGGACCCCCTGGGGAGCTGGGCCACGCCACAGCCACAGGGACACGGAGCTTTCTGGGGTCACGGAATGTTTGGGACGGGAAAGCCCTGGGGTCCCCGAGGCCACCACTGATCACGTCCCCAATGTCACATCCCCGGGGCTGGGAAATCCCTCCAGGGATGGGGACTCCTCAGCTGGGCAGGGCTGGACAGCCCTTGCCAGGAGGAAAATTCCCACAATGTCCCCCAGGGACCCTCCCCAAGTGACCCCTGGGGACATCCAAACCTCTCCTGGCACAGCTTGGGGCCGTGTCACTTTGTCCTGTCCCTGTTCCCCACGCCCCTGGCTGTCCCCTCCTGGCAGGAGTTGTGCAGAGCCCCCCTGATCCCCCTTTTCTCCAGGCTGAGCCCCTTCCCCAAATCCATCCCTGCCCTGGGCACGCTCCAGGTGCTGTCCCAAGGGCCCCAAGGCCAGCCCAGGATGGACATGTCACTCCCTGTCCCTGTCCCGAGGCCACCCCGGCGGTGACAGCAGCCCCGAGCACACCCGACACCAGGAGAGAGCTTGCCCTGCTCAGCACTTCCAGAAATAACCTGTCCCTCTGCCCAGCGGGATTGCTGAGAGCTCCCCGTGCTCCTAAATCCCTTAATTCCTTCTCCCTGCCCTCAGGATCCCATGGAATTTTGGACAGCCATTTTTAGCAGGAATTTCCCCCAAATCCCTCCCAAATCTCTCTGGAGATGGGGACCCCCCCTTCTTTCTTCCAGAAGGAATTTCCCCAATATCCCAGCACAGCCCGGTGCTCCTAAATCCCCTCATCCCTGCCCTCAGGAGCTCCTGGAATTTTGAACAGCCATTTTTAGAAGAAATATCCCCAATATCCAACCCAAATCTCTCTGGAAATGGGGACTCCCCACTTCTCTTTCCAGGAGGAATTTCCCCAATATCCAACCCCATATCCCAGCACAGTCTGGTGCTCCTAAACCCCTTAATTCCTTCTCCCTGCCCTCAGGATCCCATGGAATTTTGGACAGCATTTTTAGCAGGAATATCCCCAAAATCCCTCCCAAATCTCTCCAGGGATGGGGACTCTCCACTTCTCCTTCCAGGAGAAATTTTTCCAATATCCCAGCACAGCCTGGTGTTCCTAAATCCCCTCACTCCTTCTCCCAGCTCTCAGGAGCTCCTGGAATCTGGGACAGCCATTTTTAGCAGGATTTTCCCCACAAATCTCTCCAGGGATGGGGACTCCCCCCTGTTCTTTCCAGGAGGAATTTCCCCAATATCCCAGCACAGCCTGGTGTTCCTAAATCCCTTAATTCCTTCTCCCTGCCCTCAGGAGCTCCTGGAATGTTGCCCAAGCCCATTTTGGTGGCCCAGCCCACCAGTGATCACTCCTGGGATGTTCCACCATCCCTTCCCACTGCTCCCACCTTCCCCAGCCCAAATTCCCAGCTGGGAGCTGCTCCCAGCCCAGGGAATTCCCTGCCAGCACTGCCAGGAGCCAGGGAAGCTCCAAAATCCCTTTGGGGGACGGGGAAGGAAGGAGGGAAAGCTGAGAGTCACAGGCTGGGAGCTTTAAATAAGCTGGAATCGAATGTCCAGGGCACAGGTGGTGAAATGTCAGGGGGCAGAGCTGAGGGAAGGGCAGCGCCTCAAGGTCACACTCGGGGCTGAGCCCTTCCCTCAGGCACATTTCCCATGGAATCAGGGAATTGTCCACCTGGGAAAAGCCTCAGAGACCTCCCCCCAGCACCGCCAGGGCCACCACTGGCCATGTCCCCAAGTGCCACCACCCCAGGGATGTCAAACCCCGCCAGCCACGGGGGGGCCAAGAAGGAATCCTCCCAACATCCCACCCAAACCTTTTCCCCTCGTTCCCGACCCCCCCACTCCTCCTGTCAGGGAGTTTTGGGGGGTCAGATTTTCCCCCCCCGAGCCTCCTTTGCCCCCCCCAAATCCCCCCCAGCCCCTGCTCACCTTGGCCTGGGCTTGCTGCAGCAGCGTGGCCGAGGTGCCCAGCCCCCGCCACACGCCCAGGCTCTGGGCACGCAGGAGGCCCTGGGGGTCAGAGAGCCCCGTCACGGGGTGCCCCCCACCCCCAAAGTCCTCCCCAGCCCCAAAATGACACCCCCGCCCTCCCCAAACACAGCCTGAACCTCCCCCAGCCCCAAAATGAACCGCCCGGCCCTCAGCTCACACTCTGCCCCAGACTGACCCCCCAAGACCCGTCTGACCCCCCCAGACCCTCACTGACCCCTCACGGACCCCCTCAAACCCTCACTGACCCCTCACGGACCCCCTCAAACCCTCACTGACCCCTCAGCCCTCACTGACCCCTCCCGGACCCCCTCAAACCCTCACTGACCCCTCAGCCCTCACTGACCCCTCCCGGACCCCCTCAAACCCTCACTGACCCCTCAGCCCTCACTGACCCCTCCCGGACCCCCTCAAACCCTCACTGACCCCTCAGCCCTCACTGACCTCTCAAACCCTCACTGACCCCTCACTGACCCCTCACTGATCCCTCAGCCCTCACTGACCTCTCAAACCCTCACTGACCCCTCACTGACCCCTCAAACCCTCACTGACCCCTCCCGGACCCCCCCAGCCCTCACTGACCCCTCACCCCTCACGGCCCACTGAAGGATGAGGTCAGCCGCCGTTTGACCTCCCTGACCCTGCCCGGCCCCTCTAACCCGTATCCCACCCCAGAGCGATGTCCGCCCTCCTTCCGTGCCCTCAGCCCGCCCGGCTGAGCCCGCTGTCCCCTCACCGCCCCGCGTCCCGCCCGCCCCTCACCGCCGCCGCCGCCCGGCCCGCGCTGAGCGCCGCCATCTTTGCGAGCCCACAACGCACCGCGGCACGGCGCGGGGCACGTGACGTCAAAGGGGCGGGGCCTCGCCGGACTCGCGGCGCCCCCTGCCGGACGAGCGGGACAGCGCGGGGCCGGGACCCCCGGGGACCCCCAGTGTCCCCTCAATGTCCCCCCAGTGTCCCCTCAATGTCCCCTGGGGACCCCCAGTGTCCCCTCAATGTCCCCCCAGTGTCCCCTCAATGTCCCCTGGGGACCCCCAGTGTCCCCCCGGGGACCCCCAGTGTCCCCTCAATGTCCCCTGGGGACCCCCAGTGTCCCCTCAATGTCCCCCCAGTGTCCCCTCAATGTCCCCTGGGACCCCCCCAGTGTCCCCCCGGGGACCCCCAGTGTCCCCTCAATGTCCCCCCAGTGTCCCCTCAATGTCCCCTGGGACCCCCCCAGTGTCCCCCCGGGGACCCCCAGTGTCCCCTCAATGTCCCCCCAGTGTCCCCTCAGTGTCCCCTCAGTGTCCCCTGGGGACCCCCAGTGTCCCCTCAATGTCCCCCCAGTGTCCCCTCAATGTCCCCCCAGTGTCCCCTGGGGACCCCCAGTGTCCCCTCAATGTCCCCTCAGTGTCCCCTCAATGTCCCCTGGGACCCCCCCAGTGTCCCCCCGGGGACCCCCAGTGTCCCCTCAATGTCCCCTGGGACCCCCCCAGTGTCCCCTCAGTGTCCCCCCAGTGTCCCCTCAATGTCCCCTGGGAACCCCCCCCAGTGTCCCTCTGGGAATCCCCAGTGTCCCCTCAGTGTCCCCTCAATGTCCCCTCTGGGACCCCCCCAGTGTCCCCTCAATGTCCCCTCAATGTCCCCCCAGTGTCCCCCGGGGACCCCCAGTGTCCCCTCAGTGTCCCCCCAGTGTCCCCTCAGTGTCCCCCCAGTGTCCCCTCAGTGTCCCCTCAGTGTCCCTCCAGTGTCCCCCGGGGACCCCCAGTGTCCCCCCAATGTCCCCCTGGGATACCCACAAGGTCCCCCCAATGTCCCCCTGGGACCCCCCCAGTGTCCCTTCAATGTCCCCCTGGGACACCCACAATGTCCCCCCCATGTCCTCCTTCCTGGGACCCCCCGATGTCCCCTCAGGGACCCCCAATGTCCCCCCAGCAGCCCCCACAATGTCCCCTCAAGTGACCCTCGGGGACACGCAGTGACCTCCCCCTCCAGCCCCCTGGAACCGCTCCTGCACCCCCGCTGTGTCCCCAGCTGTCCCCTGCCACCTCCGCGGTGTCCCCAGGGCCCCCTTGGTGGCACAGGTGGCACAGGTGGCACAGGTGACACAGGTGACATAGGTGACACAGGTGACACAGGTGGCACAGGTGACAGGTGACACAGGTGATAGGTGACAGGTGGCACAGGTGGCACAGGTGACACAGGTGACAGGTGGCACAGGTGACACAGGTGGCACAGGTGACACAGGTGATAGGTGACAGGTGACACAGGTGACACAGGTGGCACAGGTGACAGGTGACACAGGTGATAGGTGACAGGTGGCACAGGTGACACAGGTGGCACAGGTGACACAGGTGATAGGTGACAGGTGACACAGGTGGCACAGGTGACACAGGTGATAGGTGACAGGTGGCACAGGTGACACAGGTGACACAGGTGACAGGTGGCACAGGTGACACAGGTGGCACAGGTGACACAGGTGACAGGTGGCACAGGTGACAGGTGGCACAGGTGACACATGTGGCACAGGTAGCACAGGTGACAGAGGTGGCACAGGTGGCACAGGTGGCACAGGTGGCACAGGTAACACAGGTGGCACAGGTGACACAGGTGACACAGGTGACAGGTGGCACAGGTGACACAGGTGGCACAGGTGGCACAGGTAACACAGGTGGCACAGGTGACACAGGTGACACAGGTGGCACAGGTGACACAGGTGACACAGGTGACACAGGTGGCACAGGTGGCACAGGTGACACAGGTGGCACAGGTGGCACAGGTGGCACAGGTGGCACAGGTGACACAGGTGACAGGTGGCACAGGTGGCACAGGTGACACAGGTGGCACAGGTGGCACAGGTGGCACAGGTGACACAGGGCACGGAGCTCTCCTCTTTATTGCACACGTAGGGAGGGGACCCCGCTGTCCCCAGCCGTGCCACCTCTGCCATGCAGCGAGGACAGGGCCGGCCGCAGCTTCCAGAGGACAGGGACCCGCCGGGGGGGCTGGCGGTGTCCCTGCGTGTCCCCGAGGCGTCCCCAAGGTCACTTCTTGAGGAGCTGTGCCCGGGCCCGGTTGAGCTTCTCGGCCACGGCGCCGTCGGTGCCGGGGGAGCACCGGGCCAGCACCAGGCTCATCTCGGCCTCGTTCTTGCGCTCCACGGCCGCCTCGGCCGCCTGCTCCAGGTCCCTGCGGCGCCAGGGAGCCGTGAGGGGACAGCGCGGGGCAGGGGACAGCGCGGGGCAGGGGACAGTGTGGGGCAGGGGACAGCGTGGGACAGGGGACAATGCGGGACAGGGGACAGCGCGGGGCAGGGGACAGTGTGGGACAGGGGACAGTGTGGGACAGGGGACAACACGGGGCAGGGGACAGCGCGGGGCAGGGGACAGCGTGGGACAGGGGACAGCGTGGGGCAGGGGACAATGCGGGACAGGGGACAGCGTGGGGCAGGGGACAGCGTGGGGCAGGGGACAATGCGGGACAGGGGACAATGCGGGGCAGGGGACAGCGCGGGGCAGGGGACAGCGTGGGACAGGGGACAGCGTGGGACAGGGGACAGTGTGGGACAGGGGACAATGCGGGGCAGAGGACAGTGTGGGACAGTGGACAGTGTGGGACAGGGGACAATGCGGGGCAGGGGACAGTGTGGGACAGGGGACAATGTGGGACAGGGGACAGCGCGGGGCAGGGGACAGTGTGGGACAGGGGACAATGCGGGGCAGGGGACAGCGCGGGACAGGGGACAGCACGGGGCAGGGGACAGCGCGGGACAGGGGACAGTGTGGGACAGGGGACAGCGCGGGGCAGGGGACAGCACGGGGCAGGGGACAGCGCGGGGCAGGGGACAGCGTGGGACAGGGGACAGCGCGGGGCAGGGGACAGCGTGGGACAGGGGACAGCGCGGGACAGGGGACAGCACGGGGCAGGGGACAGCACGGGGCAGGGGACAGCGTGGGGCAGGGGACAGCGTGGGGCAGGGGACAATGCGGGGCAAGGGACAATGCGGGGCAAGGGACAATGCGGGGCAGGGGACAATGCGGGGCAAGGGACAATGCGGGGCAGGGGACAATGCGGGACAGGGGACAATGCGGGGCAGGGGACAGCGTGGGACAGGGGACAATGCGGGGCAGGGGACAATGTGGGGCAGGGGACAGCGCGGGACAGGGGACAGCGTGGGGCAGGGGACAGCGCGGGGCAGGGGACAGCGCGGGACAGGGGACAGCGTGGGACAGGGGACAGCGCGGGGCAGGGGACAGCGCGGGACAGGGGACAGCATGGGGCAGGGGATAATGCGGGGCAGGGGACAATGCAGGGCAGGGGACAGCGTGGGGCAAGGGACAGCGCGGGACAGGGGACAATGCGGGGCAAGGGACAATGCGGGGCAAGGGACAGCGTGGGACAGGGGACAATGCGGGGCAGGGGACAGCGTGGGACACGGCTTCTCGTCGCTGTCCCACCGCCCCGGCCGCTCCCGGGGTCCCCGTGGGCGTCGCCCCCTCCCCAATCCCCGCTGCTGCCCCGCTGGGAGCTCCACTGTGTGCTGCCACATCCCCACGAGGGTCCCGGGATGTCCCCACGAGGGTCCCCTGGATGTCCCCCACCCATGAAGGTCCCCGGGATGTCCCCACGAGGGTCCCCGGGATGTCCCCCCCGGCGCACCCCACGAGGACGAAGGCCTTGACGCGCTGCTCGGGCGGCACGCGGGGCGCGTATTTCTTGGCCTCGTAGCGGTTGTGGTGCTTCACCGCCACCTCCACGAAGGGCTGGGGAGGGAGGAAGGGCAGGGAGAGGTGAGGAAGAGGAGGATGGAGGGGCTGGAGAGGGGAGGAAGAGGATGGGAGGGTGGGAGAGGGAAGAGTGTGGAAGAGTTGGAATGGGGAGGAAGAGGATGGAAGAGATGGAGAGGGGAGGAAGAGGATGGGAGAGATGGAGAGGGGAGGAAGAGGATGGGAAAGATGGAGAGGGGAGGAAGAGGATGGGAGAGATGGAGGGGGAAGAAGATGGGAGGGCAGAAGGGAGGAAGAGGATGGGGAGATGGAGAGGGGAGGAAGAAGATGGGAGGGTGGGAAAGGGAAGAAGATGGGAGGGCAGAAGGGAGGAAGACGATGAGAGAGATGGAGAAGGGAGGAAGAGGATGGGGAGATGGAGAGGTGAGGAAGACAATGGAAGAGCAGGAATGGGAAAGGAACGGGAAGGGAATGGAGGGATGAAGAAGGGAGGAAGAGGGCGGGAGAGATGGAGAGGGGAAGAAGAGGATGGGCAATTTGGAGAAGGGAGGAAGAGGATGGGAGGCCGGGAGAGAGGAGGAAAAGGATGGTGGAGGTGGAAAGGGGAGGAAGAGGATGGGAATGCAAGGATGGGAGGGCTGGAGAAGGAGGAAGAGGATGGGGAGATGGAGCAGGAAAGAAGGAGATGGCAGAGCTGGGCAAGGGAGGAAGAGAACGGGAGAGACGGAATTGGGAGGAAGAGGGTGGGAGGGTTGGAGAGAGGAGGAAGAGGATGGTGGAGGTGAAAAGGGGAGGAAGAGGATAGGAGAACTGGAATGGGGAGGAAGAGGATGGGAAGGCAAGGATGGGAGGGCTGGAGAAGGAGGAAGAGGATGTGAGGGTTGGAGACAGGGAGAAAAGGGTGGGAAGGACGGGGAGGAAGAGGATGGTGGAGCAGGAGAAGGGAGGAAGAGGAGGGGAGGGCAGGGAGGGGAGGAAGAGGATGGTGGAGCAGGAGAAGGGAGGAAGAGGAGGGGAGGGCAGGGAGGGCAGGAAGAGGCTGGGAGAACTGGAACTGGGAGGAAGGGGATGAGAAGGCAGAGAGGGGAGGAAGAGGATGGTGGAGCAGGAGAAGGGAGGAAGAGGAGGGGAGGGCAGGGAGGGGAGGAAGAGGATGGTGGAGCAGGAGAAGGGAGGAAGAGGAAGGGAGGGCAGGGAGGGGAGGAAGAGGATGGTGGAGCAGGAGAAGGGAGGAAGAGGATGAGAAGGCAGGGAGGGGAGGAAGAGGATGGTGGAGCAGGAGAAGGGAGGAAGAGGACGGGAGGGCAGGGAGGGGAGGAAGACGCTGGCAGGACAACGAGCAGCCCAAGCTCTCACCAGGTACCCAATGGGCGACTTCTTGCTCTTGGAGAACTTCTCCATCTCCTCCCAGTCCCCGCGCGTGGCCAGGGCGTTGATCTTCAGCCACCAGTACCTGGGGAAGGGGCGCAGGGGGTCGGGGCTGTCCCTGGAGCCCCCCCAGCCCCAGCCCAGAGCCCGTCCCCACCTCTTGTCCGGGATCCTGAAGTCCCGGTAGAGCTGCTCGGCGCGCTTGTGGTGCCCGTCCAGGATGAGGGTGGCCACGGTGTCGTGCAGGGACAGGTCCAGGTAGGGCTTGTCCAGCTCCTCCTGCAGGTGCCGCTGCAGCCGCAGCAGCTTGATCTGCTCCTCCGTGGCCTGGGGACACGGGGACAGCTCCAGGGCCGCTGGCCCAGCCTCGATGTCCCCAGCCTCGCCCTGGCCCAGCCTCGATGTCCCCAGCCCCACCCAGGCCCAGCCTCGATGTCTCCGGCCCCACCTTGGCCCAGCCTCGATGTCCCTGTCCCAGCCCTGATGTCCCCAGCCCCACCCTACCCCAGCCCTGAGGTCCCTGTCCCATCCTCGATGTCCCCAGCCCCACCCTGGCCCAGCCTCGATGTCCCCATCCCAGCCTCGATGTCCCCAGCCCCACCCTACCCCAGCCGTGTAGTCCCTGGCCCAGCCTCGATGTCCCTGTCCCAGCCCTGAGGTCCCTATCCCAGCCTTGTAGTGCCTGTCCGAGCCTCAGTGTCCCCAGCCCACCCTCAAAGTCCCTGTCCCAGCCTCGATGTCCCCAGCCTTGATGTCCCTGGCCCAGCCTCGATGTCCCCAGCCCCACCCAGGCCCAGCCTCGATGTCCCCAGCCTCACCCTGGCCCAGCCCCAGAGTCCTGGTCCCAGCCCTGAGGTCCCTGGCCCAGCCTCGATGTCCCTGGCCCAGCCTCGATGTCCCCAGCCACACCCTGGCCCAGCCTTGATGTCCCTGTCCCAGCCCTGAGGTCCCTATCCCAGCTTTGTGGTGCCTGTCCCAGCCTCAGTGTCCCCAGCCCACCCTCAAAGTCCCTGTCCCAGCCCTGAGGTCCCCTATTCAGCCTCAAGGTCTCTGTCCCAACCTTGGGGTCCCTGTCACAGTTCCAGGGTCTCCATCCCAGCTTTGGGGGTCCCTGCACAAGCCCTGAGGTCCCCGATCCAGCCTTGGAGTCCCTGTCCCAGCCTCAATGTCCCCAGCCCAGCCCCAGGGTCCCCATCCCAACCTGAGGTCTCTTTCCCAGCCCTGTCCCATCCTTGGGGTCCCTTTTCCAGCTCTGTCACAGCCTTGGAGTGGCTGTCCCAACCCACAGTCCCCCATCCCAACCCTGAGGTCCCCAGTCAAGCCTCGGTGTCCCTGGGCCAGCCTCAATGTCCCCAGCCCAGCCCTGAGGTCCCTTCCCCAGCTGTATCCCACCCTTGGGGTCCCTGTCCCAGCCTCAATGTCCCAATTCCAGCCTTGGTGTCCCTGACCCAGCCCCAGGGTCCCTGTCCCAGCCTTTACTGTCCCTGTCTCAGCCTCAATGTCCCCATCCCAGCCTCAGGGACATTGTCCCAGCCTCAGTGTCCCAATTCCATCCTTGGGGTCCCTGTCCCAGCCTCAATGTCCCAATTCCAGCCTTGGTGTCCCTGTCCCAGCCTTGTCCCTGTCTCAGCCTCAATGTCCCCATCCCAGCCCCAGGGTCCCCATCCCAGTCCCAGGGTCCCTGTCCCAGTCCCAGGGTCCCTGTCCCAGTCCCAGGGTCCCCATCCCAGCTTTGGGGTCCCTGTACCAGCCCGGCCCCATCCTCGATGTCCCTGTGCCAGCCTCGATGTCCCCATTCCAGCCATGCCCCTGGACAGCCAGCCTTGTCCCCAGGGCAGGCACAGGTGACCTTGTCCCTGGTGTCCCTGGTGTCCCTGGTGTCCCTGGTGTCCCCGGTGGCACCTGGGCACTCTCACCTTGGCAGCGAAGTCGTTCTTGGCCTTGTAGAACTCGTCCAGAGCATTCTGCAGCGCGGCCACGCGGCCCTCGATCCGCTGGGAGCGGCATGGGGACGGCACGGGGACACAGCACGGGCATGGGGACATGGCACGGACACAGGGACATGGCACGGGCACAGGGACATGGCATGGGCATGGGGACATGGCACGGACACGGGGACATGGCACGGGCACAGGGACATGGCATGGGCACAGGGACATGGCACGGGCACAGGGACATGGCATGGACACGGGGACATGGCACGGACACAGGGACACGGCACAGGCATGGGGACACAGCACGGGCACGGGGACATGGCACGGGCATGGGGACATGGCACGGGCACGGGGACATGGCACGGACACAAGGACATGGCATGGGCACGGGGACATGGCACGGGGACATGGCACGGGACACGGCACGGGCATGGGGACATGGCACGGGCACGGGGACATGGCACGGGCATGGGAACATGGCACGGACACGGGGACATAGCATGGGCACGGGGACATGGCACGGGCACAAGGACATGGCATGGGCACAGGGACATGGCACAGACATGGGGACATGGCACAGTCATGGCACGGACACGGGGACATGGCACGGGCACGGGGACACGGCATGGATGTCGTACGGACACGGCACGGTCATGGCATGGACACGGGGACATGGCACAGACATGGGGACATGGCACGGACATGGGGACATGGCACGGGCACGGGGACATGGCAGAGACATGGCACGGGCACGGGGACACGGCACGGGTACGATTACATGGCATGGACATGTCACACACATGACACGGGGATGTGGCATGGACACAAGGACATGGCATGGACACGGAGACATGGCACGGACATGGGGACACGGGGACGTGGCATGGACATGGGGACATGGGGACATGGCATGGACATGGCATGGACACAGGGACATGGGGACATGGCACAGACACAGGGACATGGCACAGACAAGGACATGGCACAGGGACACAGCATGGACATGGCACAGGGATGGCACAGGGACACAGCACAGGGATGTCACAGTCATGGCACAGGGACAGGGCACAGGGATGGCACAGGGATGTCACAGTCATGGCACAGGGACAGGGCACAGGGATGGCACAGGGACAGGGCACAGGGATGGCACAGTCGTGGCACAGGGACAGGGCACAGGGACAGGGCACGGACACGTCATTCCATGGGTGGGATCCCCGGACAGCTCCTGAGCCCGGGCAGGATCCCACACCTGGCACACGGGCACGGTCCCCCACAGCCCCGGCGTGCAAACTGGCGAGTGCCCGTCCCCAGAGCCCCATTCCCACATCCCAAACCCCAGAATTCCCAGATTCATCCCAAATCCTGCAATTCCCCCATCCCAAATCCTGGCATTCCCTCCATCCCAAATCCCACAATTCCCAGCTCCATCCCAAATCCCACAATTCCCTCCATCCCAAATCCCACAATTCCCAGATCCATCCCAAATCCTGCAATTCCCCCATCCCAAATCCCGGAATTCCCAGCTCCATCCCAATCCCTGACACCCCCCCATCCCAGTCCTGCAATAATTCCCAGCTCCATCCCAAATCCCACAATTCCCTCCATCCCAAATCCCACAATTCCCAGCTCCATCCCAAATCCCACAATTCCCTCCATCCCAAATCCCACAATTCCCAGCTCCATCCCAAATCCCAGAATTCCCTCCATCCCAAATCCCACAATTCCCAGATCCATCCCAAATCCCACAATTCCCAGCTCCATCCCAAATCCCAGAATTCCCTCCATCCCAAATCCCACAATTCCCAGATCCATCTCAAATCCCAGAATTCCCAGCTCCATCCCAATCCCTGCCATTCCCACATCCCAATCCCCCAGTTCCCAGCTCCATCCCAATCCCTCAATTCCCCCATCCCAAATCCTGCCACTCCCCCATCCCAAATCCCACAGTTCCCAATTCCATCCCAAATCCCACAGTTCCCCCATCCCAAATCCCAAACCCCAGACCCCAAACCCCTCCAAATTCCCAAACCCATACCCCCATTCCCCCATCCCAAATCCCAGATTTCCCAGCTCCATCCCAATACCACAATTCCCAGCTCCATCCCAACCCCTGCCATTCCCACATCCCAATCCCCCAGTTCCCAGCTCCATCCCCCATTCCAAATCCTGCCATTCCCCCAATCCCAAATCCCACAATTCCCTCCATCCCAGATCCCTCATTTCCCCATCCCAAATCCCACAATTCTCCCCATCCCAATCCTGCAATTCCCAGATCCATCCCAAATCCCACAATTCCCTCCATCCCAATCCCCCAATTCCCAGCTCCACCCCAATCCCGCAATTCCCCCATCCCAAATCCTGCCACTCCCCCATCCCAAATCCCACAGTTCCCCCAAATCCCAAAGCCCTGACCCCAAACCCCGCTGACCCTCTGGCAGTAGCCCCCCAGCACGTGCAGGTTGCCCAGCTCCTGGTGACCCCTGAGCGCCCCAAAACCCCCCCAAAACCCCACATTCCCCCATCCCAAATCCCACAATTCCCCCAAATCCCAAAGCCCCGACCCCAAACCCCGCTGACCCTCTGGCAGTAGCCCCCCAGCACGTGCAGGTTGCCCAGCTCCTGGTGACCCCTGAGCGCCCCAAAACCCCCCCAAAACCCCACATTCCCACATCCCAAATCCCACAATTCTCCCCATCCCAAATCCTACAATTCCCAGCTCCATCCCAATCCCGCAATTCCCCCATCCCAAATCCTGCCACTCCCCCATCCCAAAACCCGCAATTCCCAATTCCATCCCAAATCCCACAGTTCCCCCATCCCAAATCCCAAACCCCAGACCCCAAACCCCCCCCAAAACCCCACATTCCCAAACCCAGACCCCCATTCCCCCATCCCAAATCCCTGATTTCCCAGCTCCATCCCAATCCCTGCCATTCCCACATCCCAATCCCCCAGTTCCCAGCTCCATTCCCCCATCCCAAATCCTGCCATTCCCTCTATCCTAGATCCCCATTTCCCCATTCCAAATCCCACAGTTCCCAATTCCATCCCAAATCCCACAATTCCCCCAAACCCCAAAGCCCTGACCCCAACCCCCGCTGACCCTCTGGCAGTAGCCCCCCAGCACGTGCAGGTTGCCCAGCTCCTGGTGACCCCTGAGCGCCCCAAAACCCCCCCAAAACCCCACATTCCCCCATCCCAAATCCCACAATTCCCCCAAATCCCAAAGCCCCGACCCCAAACCCCGCTGACCCTCTGGCAGTAGCCCCCCAGCACGTGCAGGTTGCCCAGCTCCTGGTGGTTGTCGTCCTGGTTGTACAAATCCTTCAGCGTCTCCCGCTCCTGGTGCCGGCAGAACTGCGGGGACAAGGGACATTCGGGGTCAGGGGACACCCAGGGGGTCAGGGGGACACCTTTGGGGTTTTTGGGACACCTTTGGGGTCAGGGGGAGACCTTTGGGGTCAAGGGACACATTTGGGGTCAGAGGGAGACCTTTGGGGTCAAGGGACTCCTTTGGGGTCAAGGGACTCCTTTGGGGTCAAGAGGACACATTGGGGGTCAAGGGGACACCTTTGGGGTTTTCGGGACACCTTTGGGGTCAGGGGGAGACCTTTGGGGTCAGGGGGACACCTTTGGGGTCAGGGGGACACCTTTGGGGTTTTTGGGACACATTTGGGGTCAGAGGGAGACCTTTGGGGTCAAGGGGACACCTTTGGGGTTTTTGGGACACCTTTGGGGTCAAGGGACATCTTTGGGGTCAGGGGGACACCTTTGGGGTCAAGGGACTCATTTGGGGTCAAGAGGACACATTGGGGGTCAAGGGACTTCTTGGGATCAAGGGGACACCTTTGGGGTTTTTGGGACACCTTTGGGGTCAGGGGACACCCAGGGGTCAAGGGGACATCTTTGGGGTTTTTGGGACACCTTTGGGGTCAGGGGGAGACCTTTGAGGTCAAGGGACTCCTTTGGGGTTTTTGGGACACCTTTGGGGTCAAGGGACACCTTTGGGGTCAAGGGACATCTTTGGGGTCAAAGGGACACATTTGGGGTCAGAGGGAGACCTTTGGGGTCAAGCAACACCTTTGGGGTCAGGGGGAGACCTTTGGGGTCAAGGGACACATTTGGGGTTTTTGGGACACCTTTGGGGTCAAGGGACTCCTTTGGGGTCAAGAGGACACATTGGGGGTCAAGGGACATCTTAGGGTCAAGGGGACACCTTTGGGGTTTTTGGGACACCTTTGGGGTCAGGGGACACCCAGGGGTTTTTGGGACACCTCTGTGGTCAAGAGACACCTTTGGGGTCAGGGGACACCATTGGGGTTTTGGGGGAGTCGCTGCCCCAAAGTTCCTCAGGGGTTTTGGGGTGGGGGTCACTGGCTGGGGAGGGTGTCAGGGGTTTTTTGGGGTCACTCAGGGGTTTTGGGGTTTTGGGGTGCTGACCTAGCGGTACAGGCTCTGCTCTCAGGGGTTTTGGGGTCACTCAGGGTTTTTTTTGGGGTCACTCAGGGGTTTTGGGGTTTTGGGGTGCTGACCTAGCGGTACAGGCTGTGCTCTCAGGGGTTTTTGGGGTCACTCAGGGGTTTTGGGGTTTTTGGGGTGCTGACCTGGCGGTACAGGCTCTGCTCTCAGGGGTTTTTGGGGTCACTCAGGGGGTTTTTTGGGGTCACTCAGGGGGTTTTTTGGGGTGCTGACCTGGCGGTACAGGCTGTGCTCTCAGGGGTTTTTGGGGTCACTCAGGGGTTTTGGGGTTTTTGGGGTGCTGACCTGGCGGTACAGGCTCTGCTCTCAGGGGTTTTTGGGGTCACTCAGGGTTTTTTTTGGGGTCACTCAGGGGTTTTGGGGTTTTGGGGTGCTGACCTGGCGGTACAGGCTGTGCTCTCAGGGGTTTTTGGGGTCACTCAGGGGGTTTTTTGGGGTCACTCAGGGGTTTTGGGGTCACTCAGGGGTTTTTGGGGTGCTGACCTGGCGGTACAGGCTGTGCTCTCAGGGGTTTTTTTGGGGTCACTCAGGGTTTTTTTTGGGGTCACTCAGGGGTTTTTGGGATGCTGACCTGGCGGTACAGGCTCTGCTCTCAGGGGTTTTTTTGGGGTCACTCAGGGTTTTTTTTGGGGTCACTCAGGGGTTTTTGGGGTTTTTGGGGTGCTGACCTGGCGGTACAGGCTCAGGGCCACGGGCTGGTTCTGTAGGGTCATGAAGAAGGAGCCGCGGTTGAGCTCGTTCTTGAGGTGCAGCACAACCGTGTACACTGCGGGGCCGGGAACGGGGGTGGGGACAGGAACGGGGGTGGGGACAGGGACAGGGTTGGGGACAGGGACAGGGTTGGGGACACGGGGACAGGGTTGGGGACACGGGGGTTGGGGACAGAAGGGTTTTTTGTTTGGGGTTTTTTCCTGCACCTCCCAATCCCTTCCGTGCCCCCCTGACCTTCCACGTGATCCCCCAAATCCCAAAATGATCCCAAGGGGCTCCCACAGACCCCAAAATGATCCCAATGAGCTCCCCAAAGACCCCAAAATGATCCCAAGGGGCTCCCCCAGACCCCAAAATGATCCCAAGGGGCTCCCCCAGACCCCAGAATGATCCCAAGGGGCTCCCCCAGACCCCAAAACGCTCCAAAGGGGCTCCCTCAGACCCTATAACTTCCCCAAGGTGCTCCCCCTGATCCCAAGTAGCTCCCAAGGAGCTCCCCAAAGACCCCAAAATGGTCCCAAGGGGCGCCCCCAGACCCCAAAATGAGCCCAAGGGGCTCCCCCAGACCCCAAAATGAGCCCCAGGGGCTCCCCAAAGACCCCAAAATGATCCCAAGGGGTTCCCCCAGACCCTATAACTTTCCCAAGGTGCTCCCCCTGATCCCAAAATGTTTCCAATGAGCTGCCCAAAGACCCCAAAATGATCCCAAGGGGCGCCCCCAGACCCCAAAATGATCCCAAGGGGCTCCCCAGAGATCCCAAAATGAGCCCAAGGAGCTCCCCCAGACCCCAAAATGTTCCCAAGGAGCTCCCCCAGACCCCAGAATGATCCCAAGGGGTTCCCCAAAGACCCCAAAATGATCCCAATGAGCTCCCCAAAGACCCCAAAATGATCCCAAGGGGCTCCCCCAGACCCCAAAACGCTCCAAAGGGGCTCCCTCAGACCCTATAACTTCCCCAAGGTGCTCCCCCTGATCCCAAGTAGCTCCCAAGGAGCTCCCCAAAGACCCCAAAATGATCCCAAGGGGCTCCCCCAGACCCCAAAATGAGCCCCAGGGGCTCCCCCAGACCCCAAAATGAGCCCAAGGGGCTCCCCCAGACCCCAAAATGAGCCCCAGGGGCTCCCCAAAGACCCCAAAATGATCCCAAGGGGTTCCCCCAGACCCTATAACTTTCCCAAGGTGCTCCCCCTGATCCCAAAATGTTTCCAATGAGCTGCCCAAAGACCCCAAAATGATCCCAAGGGGCGCCCCCAGACCCCAAAATGATCCCAAGGGGCTCCCCAGAGATCCCAAAATGAGCCCAAGGAGCTCCCCCAGACCCCAAAATGTTCCCAAGGAGCTCCCCCAGACCCCAGAATGATCCCAAGGGGTTCCCCAAAGACCCCAAAATGATCCCAATGAGCTCCCCAAAGACCCCAAAATGATCCCAAGGGGCTCCCCCAGACCCCAAAACGCTCCAAAGGGGCTCCCTCAGACCCTATAACTTCCCCAAGGTGCTCCCCCTGATCCCAAGTAGCTCCCAAGGAGCTCCCCAAAGACCCCAAAATGATCCCAAGGGGCTCCCCCAGACCCCAAAATGAGCCCAAGGGGCTCCCCCAGACCCCAAAATGAGCCCCAGGGGCTCCCCAAAGACCCCAAAATGAGCCCAAGGGGTTCCCTCAGACCCTGTAACTTCCCCAAGGTGCTCCCCCTGATCCCAAAATGTTTCCAATGAGCTCCCCAAAGACCCCAAAATGGTCCCAAGGGGCGCCCCCAGACCCCAAAATGATCCCAAGGGGTTCCCCAAAGACCCCAAAATGAGCCCAAGGTGCTCCCCCTGATCCCAAAATGTTCCCAAGTAAGTAGCTCCTCTAGACCCTATAACTCTCCCAAGGGGCTTCCCCACCCCCAAAATATTCCCAAGGGGCTCCCCCAGACTCCACAACGTTCCCAAAAGGCTCCCCAAAGACCCCAAAATGAGCCCAAGGGGCTCCCCCAGACCCCAAAACGCTCCAAAGGGGCTCCCCCAGACCCTATAACTTCCCCAAGGTGCTCCCCCTGATCCCAAAATGTTCCCAAGGGGCTCCCCCAGATCCCAAAATGTTCCCAAAGGACTCCCCAAAGACCCCAAAATGATCCCAAGGAGCTCCCCAAAGACCCCAAAATGTTCCCAAGGCACTCTCTGAGACCCCAAAATATTCCCCAGTAGCTCCCCTGGACCCTATAAATCTCCCAAGGTGCTCCCCCCAACCCCAAAACATTCCCACAGGGCTCCCCCTGGTCCCAAAATGTTCCCAAGGGGCTCCCCCAGACCCCAAAATGATCCCAAGCAGCTCCTCTAGACCCTATAACTCTCCCAAGGCGCTTCCCACCCCCAAAATGTTCCCAAGGTGCTCTCCCAGACCCCAAAATATTCCCAAGAGGCTCCCCCAGACTCCACAATGTTCCCAAGAGGCTCCCCAAAGACCCCAAAATGCTCCCAAGGGGCTCCCCCAGACCCTATAACTTTCCCAAGGTGCTCCCCCTGATCCCAAAATGTTTCCAATGAGCTCCCCAAAGACCCCAAAATGGTCCCAAGGGATTCATCCAGACTCCAAAATGATCCCAAGCAGGGCCCCTAGACCCTATAAATCTCCCAAGGTGCTCCCCTCAACCCTAAAACATTCCCAAGAGGCTCTCCCAGACCCTGAAACGGTCCCAAGGGGCTCCCCAGACCCCAAAACATTCCCAAAAGGCTCCTCCAGACCCCAAAACGGTCCCAAGGGGCTCCCCAGACCCCAAAACAGTCCCAAAAGGCTCCCCCAGACCCCAAAAGGCTCCCCCAGACCCCAAAACATTCCCAAAAGGCACCCCCAGACCCCAAAACAGTCCCAAGAGGCTCCCCCATACCCCAAAATTCTCCCCCAGAGCCCAAAACATTCCCAAAAGGCTCCCCCGGACCCCAAAAGGCTCCCCTAGACCCCAAAAGGCTCCCCTGGACCCCAAAACGGTCCCAAAAGGCTCCCCCGCACCCCAAAAGGTTCCCCTGGACCCCAAAAGGCTCCCCCAGACCCCAAAACATTCCCAAGAGGCTCCCCCATACCCCAAAAGGCTCCCCCAGACCCCAAAATGGTCCCAAAAGGCTCCCCTAGACCCCAAAATTCTCCCCCAGAGCCCAAAACATTCCCAAAAGGCTCCCCCAGACCCCAAAACAGTCCCAAGAGGCTCCCCCGGACCCCAAAAGGCTCCCCCAGACCCCAAAACATTCCCAAAAGGCTCCCCCGGACCCCAAAAGGCTCCCCTAGACCCCAAAAGGCTCCCCTAGACCCCAAAAGGCTCCCCTGTACCGCAAAACATTCCCAATAGGCTCCCCTAGACCCCAAAAGGCTCCCCTAGACCCCAAAAGGCTCCCCCGGACCCCAAAAGGCTCCCCTGTACCCCAAAACATTCCCAATAGGCTCCCCTAGACCCCAAAAGGCTCCCCCAGACCCCAAAACATTCCCAAAAGGCTCCCCCAGCCCCCAAAAGGCTCCCCCAGCCCCCAAAGCCCCCCGGGCCCCGCTGTCCCCTCACCCAGGTCGGTGTCCCCGCTCTCGATGGCTTTGCCCAGGGCCAGCTTGCTCCGTTTCATCTTCAGCAGCAGCGGCACCTGCTCCCCGCTCCGGGGCTCGTACTCCAGCAGCTGGGCAGGGGACAGCAGTGTCACCCGGGGGTGGCAGTGCCACCCCGCGTCCCCTCCCCCGGGCCACCAGCCCACCTTGATGGCCAGCTCGGCGCGGCCGCAGTCGTAGGCGCGCGTGGCGATGTCCGAGTAGGAGATGCCCGCCGCGTCCCCGAGCTTCTGGTTGATGGCCTGGGCCACCTCCTCGTCCGACTTGTCCTTCTGCTGCACCTGTGGGGACACCGAGGGGCGTCCCCAGGTGTCCCCAAGGCGGGGTGGGGGTGTCCCCAGGGGTGTCCCCTCACCTTGTAGCAGGCCCAGTGTGCCAGGATGCGGCTGACGCCCTGCATCTCCGGCAGGCGCAGGAACTCGCAGATGCGGATGGCCAGCGGGTACAGGCGGCGCAGGACCAGCCTGGGGACACCGCGGGGACACGGACGTCAGGGGGGACAGGGACATCAGGGGGACATGGAGGGGTCAGGGGGATACTGGGGGAAAGGAGACACCAGGGGGACAGGGGACACAGGGGGACAGGGGACACCGCGGGGACACGGACGTCAGGGGGGACACGGAGGGACCAGGGGGATACTGGGGGAAAGGGGACACCGGGGGGACAGGGGACACGGGGGGACAGGGACACCGCAGGGACAGGGACATCAGGGGGGACACGGACATCAGGGGGACATGGAGGGGTCAGGGGGAAATGGGGGGAAAGGGGACACAGGGGGACAGGGACATCAGGGGGGACATGGAGGGGTCAGGGGGATACTGGGGGAAAGGGGACACCGGGGGGACAGGGGACACCGTGGGGACAGAGACATCAGGGGGGACACGGACATCAGGGGGACATGGAGGGGTCAGGGGGATACTGGGGGAAAGGAGACACCAGGGGGACAGGGACATCAGGGGGACAGGGGACACCACGGGGACACGGACGTCAGGGGGGACACGGAGGGACCAGGGGGATACTGGGGGAAAGGGGACACCAGAGGGACAGGGGACACCGTGGGGACAGGGACGTCAGGGGGGACACGGACGTCAGGGGGACATGGAGGGGTCAGGGGGAAATGGGGGGAAAGGGGACACAGGGGGACATGGACATCAGGGGGACAGGGACGTCAGGGGGGACATGGAGGGACCAGGGGGAAATGGGGGGAAAGGGGACACTGCGGGGACAGGGATGTCAGGGGGGACACGGAGGGGCCAGGGGATGTGGAGGGGTCAGGGGGAAATGGGGGGAAAGGGGACACCAGGGTCAGGGGGATACGGGGGGACAGGGACACTGGGGGGACAGGGACATCAGGGGGGACACGGAGGGACCAGGGGGAAATGGGGGGAAAGGGGACACCGGGGGACAGGAGGCACAGGGCGACAGGGACACTGTGGGGATATGGAGGGGTCAGGGGATGTGGAGGGGTCAGGGGGATAGGGGGGGAAAGGGGACACTGGGGGGACAAGGGGCACAGGGGGACAGGGACATCAGGGGTGTCAGGAGACGTGGAGGGGTCAGGGGGATAGGGGGGAAAAGGGGACATTGTGGGGACAGGGACATCAGGGGGGACAGGGGACATCAGAGGGACATAGAGGGGTCAGGGGACATTGAGGGGTCAGGGGGAAATGGAGGGAAAGGGGACACGGGGCACAGGGGACATCAGGGGTGTCAGGGGACATGGAGTGGTCAGGGGGAAATGGGGGGAAAAGGGGACTCAGGGGGGACAGGGACATCAGAGGGGTCAGGGGACATCAGGGGGACATAGAGGGGTCAGGGGGATAGGGGGGGAAAGGGGACACAGGGGCACAGGGGACAACAGGGGGGACATGGGACATGGTGGGACAGGGGACATGGGGGGAACACAGAGACACATGAGGGGTCGAGGGGACACCCGGGGGGTCAGGGGACACACGGAGGGGACAGGGGACACACAAGGGGTCAGGGGACATGGGGGGGATCAGGGGACATTGGGGTACAGCGGGATATGGGGAGACAGGGGGACATGGAGGGGACAGGGGGACATGAAGAGGACAGGGGACACCGTGGGGATGGGGACACCAGGGGGGTCAGGGGGACACCCAGAGGGGGCCCAGGGAATTGAGGAGCTGGGTTGGGTTTGGGAGGTCCCCAAGTGCTGGGAGCTGCTCAGCCCCTGGATATGGGAATGGGAAGGGGGATGTGGGATGGGAATTTGGGATGGGGATGGGGAATGTGGGATGGGAGTTGGGATGGGGAAATTGGGATGGGGAATTTGGGATGGGGGATGTGGGATGGGGGATGTGGGATGGGGGATGTGGGATGGAGGATGTGGGATGGGGAATTTGGGATGGGGGATGTGGGATGGGGAATTTGGGATGGGGGATGGGGAATGTGGGATGGGGGATGTGAGATGGGGAATTTGGGATGGGGATTGAAGGATGGGGAATGTGGGATGGGGAATTTGGGATGGAGAATTTGGGATGGGGAATGTGGGATGGGGGATGTGGGATGGGGAATTTGGGATGGGGATTGAGGGATGGGGGATGGGGGATGGGGAATTTGGGATGGGGAATGTGGGATGGGGAATGTGGGATGGGGAATTTGGGATGGAGAATTTGGGATGGGGATTGAGGAATGGGGGATGGGGAATGTGGGATGGGGGATGTGGGATGGGGAATTTGGGATGGGGATTGAAGGATGGGGAATGTGGGATGGGGAATTTGGGATGGAGAATTTGGGGTGGGGATTGAGGGATGGGGGATGGGGAATGTGGGATGGGGAATTTGGGATGGGGGATGTGGTATGGGGAATGCAGGATGGGGATTGAGGGATGGGGGATGTGGGATGGGGAATTTGGGATGGGGGATGTGGGATGGGGAATGCAGGACGGGGATGGGGAATGTGGGGTGGGAACCTCAGGACGAGGAATGTGGGGATTTTGGGATATGCAACACAGGATGAGGATATTAGGACAGGGACTGTGGCATGGAGAATTCGGGAACCGCGGGAAGGCTCGGGACGCTGCCGGGGCTGTGGGGCTCTCACCTGTCCAGCAGCACCTCGATGGTGAGCTGCTTGTATCTGTAGGGACAGTCAAGGCACATTTGGGATCACAGCTGCCCCGGGAACGCCCCGACCCCACTGCAGGCAGGAGGATACTGGGTGAAGGTGAGCGGGATCCCGATCTGGTAGTCCCGGATGGCGTTGAGGACCCGCAGGTCCTGGCACATGCGCACGAACCCCTCCGGGGGGAACTTATCCAGGAAACACTTCCCAAAGGAAGCTGCCTGTGGGATCAGGGGGGGAAAATCAGGGAAAATCCTTCGGCTTCATGCTCCCTCCTCCTCCTCCTGCTGCTGGCTCACCCTCAGCAGGGATTTCTGGGTGTCGGGCTCGTGCTCGTAGCCCGCGGCCTCGATGCACTGGCCCACGGCCTCGGGGAGCAGCTGCTGCTCCCGGATCTCCCGCAGGTACTCGTCGGCCTTCTGGCTCTCCTTCTGCAGGAAAAGGGGAATGGGGAAAGCCCGGGAACCCCTGGGAATTCCTGGGATGCCAGCCTGGCAGGGCTCTCTGGGAAGGGGACGTACCTCGTACTCCTTCTGTGCCTCCAGCAGCAGAGCGCCCGGAGCCATGGAGGCGATGCGGAAAATCTCCTGGCTGGCCTCTGCAGGGACGGGCACAGAACGGGCATGAGGGGCTGCTCCAGCCCGGGGCTGGCACCTGATCCCACTGCCAGGACCTGGCAGCACCCTACAGCTTCCATGATCCCCTCCAGCACCGGGATTGTGGAATGGGTTGGCTGGGAAGGGACCTTAAACCCCATCCCGCTCCCACCCCATCCGTGACACCTCCTGCTAGCCCGGGGTGGATCCAAGCCCCGAAGTCCAGCCTGGCCTTGGACACTGCCAGGGATCCAGGGGCAGCCACAGCTGGGAATTCCTGAGAATTCTCTGGGAATTCCCAGCCAGGAATTCCTTGCCAAGATCCCAGCCCAATCTCCCCTTTCCCACTGGGAGCCATTCCCTGGCTCCTGTCCCTCTGTCCCTTGTCCCCAGTCCCTCTCCAGCTCTCCTGGAGCCCCTCCAGGGACTCTGAGGATTCCCTGGATTTTCCCTTCTCCAGGGGAACGTTCCCAGCTCTCCCAGAGCAAAAGAGCTCCAGAATCCTGGAATGGTTTGGTTTGGAAAAGACCTTAAATCCATCCAACCCCACCCCATCCATGGGCAGGGACAGCTCCCACTACCCCAGCTGGATCCAACCTGGCCTTGGGCACTGCCAGGGATCCAGGGGCAGCCACAGCAAATCTGGGAATTCCAGCCCAGCCAGCAATTCCTTGCCAAGATCCCAGCCCAATCTCCCCTTTCCCAGTGGGAGCCATTCCCTGGCTCCTGTCCCTCTGTCCCTTGTCCCCAGTCCCTCTCCAGCTCTCCTGGGGCCCCTTCAGGGACTCTGAGGATTCCCTGGAATTTTCCTTTCTCCAGGGGAACATCCCCAGCTCTCCCAGCCTGGCTCCAGAATCCCAGACTGGTTTGGGTGGGAAGGGACCTTAAATCCCATCCAGGTGTCCCACCAGGGGACACCTCCCACCATCCCAGGTGGATCCAAGCCCCAATGTCCAAACCTGCCCTTGGACACTGCCAGGGATGGAGCATGCACAGCTCCTCTGGGAATTCCCGGGCCGGGTTCCCACATGCCAGGAGGGCAGGGAACGCACCTGGGATCTCGTGCAGGAACTCGTGGGAGCTGCGGGACAGGATGCGGACCCCGTCCAGCTCGGGCACCAGGAAGGAATCCTCATCCAGGACAAAGCTGGGCTCCAGCTAAGGGCTGGGCACGGACACGACTCCGGGGGCAAGCCCGGCACGGCACCGCCGGGACAGCGCCGAGGGACGGGAATCCCGTGGGATGGGGGAGGGCCCGGGGGATCCCATGGGATGAGGGAGGGCCTGGGAACATCCCATGGGATGGGGAAAGGGCCCGGGAACATCCCCTGGGACACAGGAACGACCTGGGAGCATCACATGGGATGGGGAAAGGACCTGGGAACATCCCATGGGATGGGGAAGGACCTGGGAACATCCCATGGGATGGGGAAAGGGCCCAGGAACATCCCATGGGATGGGGAAAGGACTTGGGAACATCCCATGGGATGGGGAAAGGGCCTGGGAACATCTCATGGGACACAGGAACAACCTGGGAGCATCACATGGGGTGGGGAAAGGACCTGGGAACATCCCATGGGATCAGGGGAAGGACCTGGGAGCATCCCCTGGGACAGGGGAAGGACCTGGGAGCATCCCATGGGATGGGGAAAGGACTTGGGAACATCCCAGGGAACAGAAAAGGATCTGGAAGCCACTGTGGGGGTTGGGAGCATCCCATGGGATAGGAAAGGAACTTGGGAACATCCCAAGGGATGGGGAAAGGACTTGGGAACGTCCCATGGGAGAGAAAAAGACCTGGGAACATCCCATGGGACAGGAAAAGGACCTGGGAGCCATTGTGGGGGTTGGGAGAATCCCATGGGATAGAGAAAAGACTTGGGACCATCCCATGGGACAGGAAAAGGACCTGGAAGTCAGAGTGGGGTCGGGAACATCCCATGGGACAGAGAAGGACCTGGGACCATCCCATGGGACAGGAAAAGGACCTGGGACCATCCCATGGGACAGAGAAGGACCTGGGAACATCCCATGGGACAGAGAAGGACCTGGGACCATCCCATGGGACAGGAAAAGGACCTGGAAGTCAGAGTGGGGTCGGGAACATCCCATGGGACAGGAAAAGGATCTGGGAACATCCCATGGGACAGAGAAGGACCTGGGAACATCCCATGGGACAGGAAAAGGACCTGGGACCATCCCATGGGACAGAGAAGGACCTGGGACCATCCCATGGGACAGGAAAAGGACCTGGAAGTCAGAGTGGGGTCGGGAACATCCCATGGGACAGGAAAAGGATCTGGGAACATCCCATGGGACAGGAAAAGGACCTGGGACCATCCCATGGGACAGAGAAGGACCTGGGAACATCCCATGGGACAGGAAAAGGACCTGGGACCATCCCATGGGACAGAGAAGGACCTGGGACCATCCCATGGGACAGGAAAAGGACCTGGAAGTCAGAGTGGGGTCGGGAACATCCCATGGGACAGAGAAGGACCTGGGAACATCCCATGGGACAGGAAAAGGATCTGGGAACATCCCATGGGACAGGAAAAGGACCTGGGACCATCCCATGGGACAGAGAAGGACCTGGGAACATCCCATGGGACAGGAAAAGGATCTGGGAACATCCCATGGGACAGGAAAAGGACCTGGAAGTCAGAGTGGGGTCGGGAACATCCCATGGGACAGAGAAGGACCTGGGAACATCCCATGGGACAGGAAAAGGACCTGGGACCATCCCATGGGACAGAGAAGGACCTGGGAACATCCCATGGGACAGGAAAAGGATCTGGGAACATCCCATGGGACAGAGAAGGACCTGGAAATCAGAGTGGGGTCAGGAACATCCCATGGGACAAGGGAAGGACCTGGGACCATCCCATGGGACAGAGAAGGACCTGGGACCATCCCATGGGACAGAGAAGGACCTGGGACCATCCCATGGGACAGGGAAGGACCTGGGACCATCCTATGGGACAGGGAAGGACCTGGGAACATCCCATGGGACAAGGGAAGGACCTGGGAACATCCCATGGGACAGGGAAGGACCTGTGAGCACCCCCTGGTTCCAGGGCAGGCCCTGGGAGCATCCCTGGGGCCAGAGCACCGAGGGGACCCGCGGGGCAGCGGCCTGGGTGCCAGGGGAGGTGGCAGCAGCCCCCGGCGTGTCCCCTGTCCCCAAAGGATACCGGATGCACTCCGAGGAGTTGCCCACCACCATCAGCTGCCGCTCCCAGGCCAGCACCACGGCTCGCTGCCGGCTGCGGGGCCGCGTGCACCTGCGGGACCCCAAGCCCTAAAGCCCGGCCCCGGGGACCCCCAAAGCCGCAGCGGGGACACCCCGGGGGTGCCACGGGGCTGGGGGTGCCAGGCGGGCACTGCCAGGGACGGGGACAGCCCGCTCACCAAACCATCTGCTGGGGCGGGGAGCGCACGCCGGTGTGGAACTCACAGAACTTCTCCTGTGGGACAGGAGAGGGGTCAGGGACACACCCGGGTGGGAACTGGGGATGGGGGGACTGGGAATGGGGGGACTGGGGATGGGGGAACTGGGAATGGGGGAATTGGGAATGGGGGGACACACCCGGATGGGAACTGGGAATGGGGGGACTGGGAATGGGGGAACTGGGAATGGGGGAACTGGGAATGAGGGGAACTGGAAATGGGGGAACTGGGAATGGGGGAACTGGGAATGGGGGAATTGGGAATGGGGGAATTGGGAATGTAGGGAATTGGGAATGGGGGGAATTGGGAATGGGGGAACTGGGAATGGGGGGACTGGGAATGAGGGGAATTGGGAATGGGGGAACTGGGGATGGGAGAACTGGGAATGGCAGAACTGGGAATGTGGGGAATTGGGAATGTGGGGGACTGAGAGTGTGGGGAACTAAGAGTGTGGGAACTGGGAATGTGGAGAACTGGGAATGAGGGGAATTGGGAATGGGGGAACTGGGGATGGGGGAACTGGGAATGGGGGAACTGGGAATGAGGGGAATTGGGAATGGGGGAATTGGGAATGGGGGAACTGGGAATGTAGGGAATTGGGAATGGGGGAACTGGGAATGTGAGGAACTGGGAGTGAGAGGAACTGGGGCAGGCCAGGGGAGCTCACCTTGAGCGAGGCCGTTCCCATCCAGACGGTGCCGGAGTCGGAGAAGAGGGCGAGGTGCCGGTGGGTGAAGGACACGGCCACGCGCAGGAACGGCCCCGCCGAGGGGCTCAGCCCGGGGGGCGTCTGCCAGGACAGCGGGGTCACCGGGGGACACCGATGGGGACACCGGAGTGACCCCCCAGTGACACCGTCAGGACAGCGGGGTCACCAATGGGGACACCGGAGTGACCCCCCAGTGACATGGTCAGGACAGGGGGTCACCAATGGGGACACCGGAGTGACCCCCCAGTGACACCGTCAGGACAGCGGGGTCACCAATGGGGACATCAGAGTGACCCCCCAGTGACACCGTCAGGACCAGGGGGTCACCAATGGGGACACTGGAGTGACCCCAGAGTGATGTGGTCAGGACAGGGGTGTCACCATGGGCACCACTGGGGTCTCAGAGTGACCCCCAAGTGACGAGGTCACCAATGGGGACATTGGAGTGACCCCAGAGTGATGTGGTCAGGACAGGGGGTCCCTTCCCACCCGCTCAGCCCTCGGATCTTTTCCATGTTGGTGCCTGGGAGAGTGGGGGGAAGGGGTGGGAGAGAGTGGGGGGGGGGCTGGAAGCATCCCATGGGATGAGGAAGGATCTGGGAACATCCCATGGGATCAGGGGAAGGGTCTGGGAGCATCCCATGGGATGAGGAAGGATCTGGGAACATCCCATGGGATCAGGGGAAGGGTCTGGGAGCATCCCATGGGATCAGGGGAAAGATTTGGGAGCATCTTATGAGATCAGGGGAAGGGTCTGGGAGCATCCCATGGGATGGAGAAGGGTTGGGAGAATCCTATGGAACAAGGAAAGGATCTGGGAGCATCCCATGGGACAAGGAAAGCACCTGGGAATATCCTATGGGGTGGGAAAAGGACCTGGGAATGTCCTGTGGGGACTATCCCACGGGACAGAAAAAGGACCTGGGGATGGGAAAGGAACTGGGAGCATCCCATGGGACAAGGAAAGGATCTGGGAGCAACCTAAGGGACAAGGGAAGGATAAGGGAACACATGGAATAGGGAAAGGACCTGGGAACATGCCAGGGGACAGGAGGGACAGGAGAAGGACTTGGGAATATCCCACGGGATAGAAAAATGACCTGGGAACATCCCAGGGGACAGGAGGGACAGGGGAAGGACCTAGGAGCATCCCACGGCACAAGGAAAGCACCTGGGAATATCCTGTGGGATGGGAAAAGGAGCTGGGAATATCCTGTGGGACAGGAGGGACAGGAGAAGGATTTGGGAATATCCCTTGGGATGGGAAAATGACCTGGGAGCACCCAAGGGGACAAGGGAAGGAGCTGGGAACATCCCATGGGACAGGAAAATGACCTGGGAGCATCCCAGGGGACAGGAGGGACGGGGAAAGGACCTAGGAGCATCCCACGGCACAAGGAAAGCACCTGGGAATATCCTGTGGGATGGGAAAAGGAGCTGGGAGCATCCATGGGACAGGAAAAGGACTTGGGAATATCCCATGGGAAGGGAAAATGACCTGGGAGCACCCAAGGGGACAGGGGAAGGATCTGGAAACATCCCATGGGACAGGGGAAGGACTTGGGAATATCCCATGGGACGGGAAAATGACCTGGGAACATCCCAGGGGACAGGGGAAGGATCTGGGAACATCCCAAGGGACAGGACAATGACCTGGGAGCATCCATGGGGACAGGGGAAGGAGCTGGGAACACCCCAAGGGACAGGACAATGACCTGGGAGCACCCATGGGGACAGGGGAAGGAGCTGGGAAGACCCCAAGGGACAGTGGGGACACTGGGGACACTGGGGACAGCGGGGACAGCGCAGCCCCGCCCCAGGTTGCCTCACCAGCACGGAGCAGGAGGTGTTGTCCAGCAGGAAGAGCTCCTGTCCCATGGCCAGCAGCACCATGGTCACCCTGTCCTGGGCCAGCACGGCCCAGCACGGCGGGGGCTTCTGCAGCCCTGCGGGGACAGCGTGACAGCCTGGGGACACGGGCAGGCAGGGACAGAAGAGGGACAGCGGGGGACAGTGGGATAGGGACAGGAAAGCAGTGGGGGCAGGGGGGACAGAGGGGACAGGGAGTGACAGACAGAGGGGGGATTGGGGACAGAGGGCACTGAGGGATGGTGGGACAAGGAGGGGACACATGGGACAAAAGCGGGGACAGGGGTAGACAGAGAAGGACAGAGAGGGACAGTGGGGACAGAACAGAGGGGCATGGGGGACAGCGGGGATTGGGGACAGAGGGACAGAAGGGGAACAGGGAGTACAGAAGGGGACAGAAGGGGACATGGGGACACCCACCAGGCACCTCGGGCAGGCGGCGCAGCTTGAGGTCGTCGATGTTGGTGGCGAGGGAGAAGCGCAGCGCTCCCGTCAGGATGGCCACGCCCGTCCCGAACTCCGTGTGGAAAACCTGCGCCTCCAGCACGTGGTTCTGCAGCACCTCCTGCAGGACACGGCGGGGAGGGGACACCTTTGGGGACACCTTTGGGGACACCTCTGGGGACACCTCTGGGGACACCGGGGCTCGGCTGATGCAGGCAGCGAGGAGGGGAACGTTCTGCTCTCCGGGATGGATCCCAGCTCCTTCCCGAGGGATGGGGCAGCCCCTGGCTCCCCGTGGTGCCCCCAGGAGCCGGTTCTGCATCCCCCCAAACCCCACCCAGGGCATCTCACAAGGGGCAGAAGGAGGGGGAAACGGAGGAGATGACATGGGGTGGGATTTTGGGAAGGAATTCCTGGCTTGAGGGTGAGGAGGGGCTGGGATGGAATTCCCAGAGAAGTTGAGGCTGCTCCTGGATCCCTGGGAGTGTCCAAGGCCAGGCTGGACAGGGCTTGGAGCCACCTGGGGTGGTGGAAGGTGTCCCTGCCCAGGGTAGGGGTGGAATGGGATGGGCTGTGAGGTCCCTTCCCACTTGCCCCATCCCAAATCCCATCCCAAATCCCATCCCAAATCCCATCCCAAATCCCATTCCCTCACGTTTCCCATGCTGAAGTGCCGCTTGAACTCGCAGAACAGGTTGTAGACCAGGACAGTCCCGTCCTCCTGGATGCACAGCAGGTCCTCCCCCGCTGTCCAGCCCAGGTGCACCAGGTGGCCGCTCTTCCACTGGGAATGGCACGGGAAGGGTCAGCCCCGAGCCAGGGATGGCCCTCCAGGGACACACCTGGGCTGGCTGAGGTCTGACAGCTTGTCCAGAGCTTGGACACCTCACCTGGAGATCCAACACCTCACCTGGAGATCCAACACCTCACCCAGAGGTCCAACACCTCACCCAGAGATCCAACACCTCACCCAGAGATCCAACACCTCACCCAGAGCTTGGACACCTCACCTGGAGATCCAATACCTCACCCGGAGATCCAACACCTCACCCAGAGGTCCAACACCTCACCCAGAGGTCCAACACCCCATCCAGAGGTCCAACACCCCATCCAGAGGTCCAACACCCCACCTGCCCTGGCTCTGCAGATCCCTGCAGTCCTGGCACTGTCCCTCCACTGCCCCATGTCCCCCTCAGCCCCGGCAGGGGGGAAGGAGGATGTTCCTGTGGCTCCAGTCCTCATCCCATCCTCCTGTCCCACCCCTGGGCAGCAGGGAAAGGATTCTCCTGCTCCAAACCCATCCCATCCTCTCCTTCCATGCCAGGGCAGCTCCCTCTCCCCTGTCCCCCAAACCCGGGCGTGTCCGTCCCCCCCGGCTCACCGGGACACTGGCCAGGAGCAGCCCCGAGGCCGAGTAGATCTCCAGGAGCGGGCGGGCGCCGGGGGTCTTGTCCCGCCGGGAATTCCTCAGCAGAGCTGGGACGAGGAGGGGACAGTCCCTGAGCCATGGGCGGCACAGGCCCGGCTCGGGGAGGGGGGGCTCGGGGGGCTGCACCCACCGATGGGACCCCCGTACGGGGCAGCGGCCACCACGCAGTCCCGCAGGTCCTCCCGCAGCCCCCATTCCATGGAGTAGAGCTCCAGCTTCCTGCCGGGACACGGAGAGATGGAGGGATGGAGGGATGGATGGATGGATGATGGATGGATGGATGGATGGATGATGGATGATGGGTGGATGGATGATGGATGATGGATGATGGATGATGGATGATGGATGGATGGATGGATGGATGGATGATGGATGATGGATGGATGATGGATGGATGATGGATGGATGGATGGATGGATGATGGATGGATGGATGATGGATGGATGGATGGATGATGGATGGATGGATGGATGGATGGATGGATGGATGATGGATGGATGGATGGATGATGGATGGATGATGGATGGATGATGGATGATGGATGGATGGATGGATGATGGATGGATGATGGATGATGGATGGATGATGGATGGATGATGGATGGATGGATGATGGATGGATGGATGATGGATGGATGGATGGATGGATGGATGGATGATGGATGGATGATGGATGGATGGATGATGGATGGATGGATGGATGGATGGATGATGGATGGATGGATGGATGGATGGATGGATGGATGATGGATGGATGGATGGATGGATGGATGATGATGGATGGATGGATGGATGGATGGATGGATGGATGGATGGATGATGGATGGATGATGGATGGATGGATGATGGATGGATGGATGGATGATGGATGATGGATGATGGATGGATGGATGGATGGATGGATGATGGATGATGGATGGATGGATGATGGATGATAGATGGATGGATGGATGGATGGATGGATGATGGATGGATGATGGATGATGGATGGATGATGGATGGATGATGGATGGATGGATGATGGATGGATGGATGATGGATGGATGGATGGATGGATGGATGGATGGATGATGGATGGATGATGGATGGATGGATGATGGATGGATGGATGGATGATGGATGGATGATGGATGGATGATGGATGGATGGATGATGGATGATGGATGATGGATGGATGATGGATGATGGATGATGGATGGATGGATGGATGATGGATGGATGGATGATGGATGGATGATGGATGGATGGATGGATGGATGGATGGATGAATGGATGATGGATGGATGGATGGATGAATGGATGATGGATGGATGGATGGATGGATGGATGGATAATGGATGGATGGATGATGGATGGATGGACAGATGGATGGATGATGGATGGATGGATGGATGGATGGATGGATGGATGGATGGATGATGGATGATGGATGGATGATGGATGGATGATGGATGGATGGATGGATGGATGGATGGATGGATGGATGGATGGATGGATGGATGATGGATGATGGATGGATGATGGATGGATGATGGATGGATGGATGGATGGATGGATGGATGGCAGTCACAGAGATGGGAAAGCCACAGAGGGTGCCCACCCCCAAACCAGCCCTGGGACACCCCCGACAGACCCCTGGGGCCCTGAGATCCACAGACACCCCAGGAACCCCCATAGACCCCCAGGGATCCCCCAGACCAGCCCAAGGAGCCGGGGCCACCTCAGGACCCCCCCACAGGACCCTCCTCTCAGCCAGCCCCAAGACCACCCTAAGACACCTCAACCATCCCCAGGACCCCTTCCCAGCCAGCCCCGAGATCCATGGGCACCACGAGACCCCTCCAAGAACCCTCAGAACCGCACAGCCACCGCCGGGACCCCCGTCCCAGCCAGCCCCAAGACTCGTGCCCACCCAGGGCCCCCCTCAACCCCCCGGGACCCCCGTCCCCGCCAGCCCCACGGCTACCCCAGACCCCCACCCCAGCCCTCTCCGGGACCCCCTTTTCCAGCCCTGCCATCCCCATTCCCATCCCTGGCATCCCCCCGAGCACCCCGGAGCCCCCCAAGCACCACCGGGACCCCCGAGCAGCCCCGGGACCCCCGAGCGCCCTCAGGCCGGTGCCGCCGCCGCTGCCCCTCACCGGTAGAAGGTCTCCTCGCCCAGCGGGTTCCAGTTGGCCGTGT
Organism: Vidua chalybeata; assembly: GCF_026979565.1. Classification (NCBI taxonomy): domain Eukaryota; kingdom Metazoa; phylum Chordata; class Aves; order Passeriformes; family Viduidae; genus Vidua; species Vidua chalybeata. Next base: position 71,074,983 of record NC_071533.1, read on the forward strand.
AACAATCCATGGCGCGGCCGGGACGGGGGAACGGGGATGGGCTGAGGGGAACCGGGACCGGGACCGGGACCGGGATCGGGACCCGGCGGTCCCGGCGCTTCCCTCACCGCGCCACGCCCCGCGCGTCGCGCCGTGACGCCAGGCTGGGCGCCGCCATCTTGGATGAGGGCACGGGGCAGGTGAATGGGGAACCGCCGCCATCTTGGGTGAGGGCTGTGGGAAAGGGGAACCGCCGCCATCTTGGGTGAGGGCAAGGAGAAAGGGGAACCGCCGCCATCTTGGGTGAGGGCACAGGCCTTGTCCCCCGAAGTGTCGCCTGTCCCCAAAGATTTCCCCTCTCCCCCAAAATCTCCGTTGTCCCCCAGTGTGTTCCCAGTTCCCCAAGAGGCCCCTTATCCCCAAAGGTGTCGCCCAAGATGTCCCCTGTCCCACAGAGGTGTCCCTCGAGGTACCCCTTCCCCCTCAGAGTGTTCGCTGTCCCCTCAGAGTGTCCTTTACCCCCAAGGGATGTCCCCATGGCCCAAGATGTCCCTTGTCACACACACTGTTCCCACAGGTCTCTCTTTATTTCCTGCTGCTGGAAATCCAGGAAGGGCCACGGAGGTGCCCCCTGTGCCAGGGTGGGGATCGGGGGGGGGGGGTGCCATGGCGGTGCTTCACGTGCCAGGGTTGGAGTGCTGTGGTGGAGTGCCGGGGCCGGGGTGCCAGGGCAGCGCCACACGTCCTGGTGTCACGGTGCCAGGGCAGTGCCAGGCCGGGGTGCCAGGGCAGTGCCAGGCCGGGGTGCCAGGGCAGCGTCACACATCCTGGTGTCATGGTGCCAGGGCAGTGCCAGGCCGGGGTGCCAGGGCAGTGCCACACGTCCTGGTGTCACGGTGCCAGGGCAGTGCCAGGCCGGGGTGCCAGGGCAGTGCCACACGTCCTGGTGTCACGGTGCCAGGGCAGTGCCAGGCCGTGGTGCTGCGGCGCTGCTTCACGTCCTGTGATCGTGGCGCTGTGCCGGTGCTGCTGTGCCAGGACTGGGGTCGGAGCGACGAGGTCGCGTCCCGGGGCCAGGTTTGGGGTGCCATAGCAGTGCCAGGGTTCGCGGGCAGCGGCGGTGCCAGGGTTCGGGTGCCACGGCGACGCCTCACGTCCCGGGCTCACGGCGCCGCGTGCCAGCTTTGGGGCGCCGCGCCGGACCCTCCGCGCGGCGCCGCCCGGGCCCTACTTATGTGCGTCCCCCAGGTCACAGCGGTAGTGAAAGATCTGGAAGTTCAGCAAGGTGCCCAGCAGCGAGGGGTACGAGGTGCCCACCCTGCGGAAGCCCTGCCCCTCGTAGAGCCGCTGCGCCGCCACCTGCACCATGGAGGTGCTGAGCACCACGGCGCCGTACCCGCGGGCGCGGGCGAACGCCAGCACCTCCCGGCACAGCGCCCGCGCCAGCCCGCGGCCGCGGTGCTCCCGGCTCACCGACATCCTCTTCAGCTCCAGCTCGCCGCGGCCCGCGGGCACCGCCGCCACCATGCCCGCCACGGCGCCGCCCTCCTCGGCCACCCAGAAGCGGCGGTCGGGCGGGCGCAGGTACGTGCCGGGCACGTCGCACAGGTCGGTGCCCAGCGCCTCGCGCACGTACTCGGCGCTGAGCGAGCGCACCAGCACCCAGAGCAGCACCAGCGCCAGCGCCACCGCGCCCAGCCCCAGCACCCAGGAGCCGGCGGCCGCCCGCGCGGCCACGAACACGGCCAGCAGCGCCAGGCGCACCCGCGCCGCCCGCAGCACGTGCCGGAAGCCGGCCGGAGCGTGCTCCAGGATGCCGCGGGCGAACAGCGCCCGCACGGCCTCGTAGTCCTGCTCCTGGTACTGCCGGATGCGGAAGGACGCCATGGGGGCACCTGCGGGGCGGCACGGACAGCGGTTAGGGCGGTGCCGGGCAGCGGGAAAGGGATCCTGGGGTGGTACGGGGGGGGTCAGGGACAGCCAGTGTCCCCAGACCCATCCCTGGGGTGGCACAAGGGGTCAGGGCAGTGCCCACCCTCACAGGGACCCCCAGGATAGCCCCAGACCCATAACTGGCATGGCACAAGGGGTCATGGCTGTACCATGGACAGGGACCCCCAGACTCATCCCTGGGGTGGCACAGGGGGTCAGGGCAGTGCCCACCTTCACAGGGACCCCCAGGATAGCCCCAGACCCATCCCTGGGGTGGCACAAGGGGTCAGGGCAGTACCATGGACAAGGACCCCCAGACCCATCCCTGGGGTGGCATGGGGGGTCAGGGCAGTGCCCACCCTCACAGCGACCCCCAGGGTGCCCCCAGACTCATCCCTGGCATGGAAGAAGGGGTCAGGGCAGTCCTATGGATGGGGACCCCCAGACCCATCCCTGGGGTGGCACGGGGGGGTCAGGGCAGTGCCAATGCTGCTCCCACCCGGGGGTCCCCCATAAACAAGGGGAAAAAAGTGTGTGGGGGGGTCCCTTCCCCTTCCCCCTCAGGGGTTCCTCCCCCGCCCCAGCTGGGCAGGGGCTTTACCTGGCACAGCGGGGGTGGGCAGCACGGGCACCGGGCAGGGGGCACAGGGGAACAGCTGCAGGATCCCCCCCCTCCCCGGGACCCTGGCACTCACCAGGAGCCGCGGCACGACCCGCCCCGGGCAAAGGTGGGCACGGCGTGGGCACCGTGCCGTGCCCGTGACAGAGCGGGACAAAGGGCCCGGGGGGGCACGGGGACAGCAGGGACAGGAGGGACAGGAGGGGACAGCAGGGACAGCAGGGACAGGAGGGACAGGAGGGGCAGGAGGGACAGGAGGGACAGGAGGGACAGGAGAGACAAGAGGGAGAGGAGGGGCAGGAGGGGACAGGAGGGGACAGGGGGGGACAGGATGGGAACAGGAGGGGACAGGAGGGGACAGGAGGGATAGGAGGGATAGGAGGGGACAGGAGGGGACAGGAGGGATAGGAGGGGACAGGAGGGGACAGGAGGGGCAGGAGGGGACAGAAGGGGACGGGAGGGACAGGAGGGGGCAGGAGGGATAGGAGGGGACAGGAGGGATAGGAGGGGGCAGGAGGGGACAGGAGGGGCAGGAGGGACAGGAGGGAGAGGAGGGACAGGAGGGGACAGGGGGAACAGGAGGGGCAGGAGGGGACAGGGGGGACAGGAGGGGAAAGGAGGGGACAGGAGGGGACAGGAGGGATAGGAGGGGACAGGAGGGGAACAGGAGGGGCAGGAGGGGACAGAAGGGGACGGGAGGGACAGGAGGGGGCAGGAGGGATAGGAGGGGACAGGAGGGGCAGGAGGGGACAGGGGGGACAGGAGGGGAAAGGAGGGGACAGGAGGGGACAGGAGGGATAGGAGGGGACAGGAGGGGACAGGAGGGGAACAGGAGGGGCAGGAGGGGACAGAAGGGGACGGGAGGGACAGGAGGGGGCAGGAGGGATAGGAGGGGACAGGAGGGGCACACGGGCACAGCACCCCCCCCGCGGTCTTGGGGACCAGAGCCAGGCTGGGCACGGCGAGGGGGTCCCCAAAATGCCCCAAACCCCGCGCTGAGGGAGGTGCCCGACCCCAAACACCCCCCCCCCCAAAAAAAAAAATAAAACCCTCCCGGCCGCCCCCCCCACCTGCTGCTCCCGGCGCTGTCGCTCCTCAAAGCGGGACCGGCGGCTCTGCGGCTCCTCGGGGCAAACCGGGGGGGTCCCTCAGCGCCCGTGGGGGGCTCGGTGACCCCCCCAGCCCCGCGCCGAGGGGCTTTTTTTGGGGTGTGGGGGGGGTGTCTTTGTTTCCCGCACCCCGCAGCCCGGCCTGTGCCTGGAAGACGCCGGATGCGTTCAGCCCATCGTTCTGCGGCGCTTAGAGTGGGGGGGTCGGGCAGGTTTTGGGGGGGCTCCGGTGGCAGTACGTGGTGGGGGGCGGGGGACACCCCCAATTCGTGCCGTGGCCAGGCCGGCGGAGGCTCGGGCGGCGCGGCGAGCGCAGGCGCCGAGCGGGAAGCGCTGCCCCTGCCGACGGTGCCTTAAAGCGATGGCGGAAGGTTCTGGGGTGACCGAGGGGGGATTTGGGGGAGTCCCGGGCAGTGGCGGGGAGGAGCACTGAACGGGACCCCCGTCCGCCCCCCCAAAATCCCGGCGATGGGGCAGCAGTGGATGGCTACGGTGAAGTGGGGCGGGGGTGCAGTTTGGGGACCCCCAGGCCGTGCCCGGGGTGACCCCAGGGGGATGGGGGGGTCCCCATGGTGGTGATCGCCCCCCCCAGCCCCGTGCCGAAGCCTCCCCGGGGGGCGTCACGGGCGTCCCGGGGACAGCCCTTAATTTGGGGAGGGGGGGGTCCCTGCAGCAGCCACCTGCCCCCCGGGGGACATGGTGGCATCAGCGGGGCACAGCCCGCCGCCCTTCAGGACACCCCAACCCCTTTTTTGTACCCTACAACCCCCCAGTGTCCCCTCATGTCCCCCCGTGTCCCCTCAGTGTCCCCCCGTGTCCCCTCATGTCCCCCCAGTGTCCCCTCATGTCCCCTCAGTGTCCCCTCATGTCCCCCTCACGTCCCCTCAGTGTCCCCCTGTGTCCCCCTCACGTCCCCTCAGTGTCCCCCTGTGTCCCCCTCACGTCCCCTCATGTCCCCCTCACGTCCCCTCAGTGTCCCCTCATGTCCCCTCACGTCCCCCCGTGTCCCCTCATGTCCCCTCACGTCCCCCCGTGTCCCCTCAGTATCCCCTCATGTCCCCTCAGTGTCCCCTCATGTCCCCTCATGTCCCCCCGTGTCCCCTCAGTGTCCCCCTGTGTCCCCCTCACGTCCCCGAGCCCCCTCAGCGTCCCCCCAGCCCCGCCCCCTTCGCGCCGCCGATTAATCTCGCATTCCATTGGCCCCCGCAGCCGCCTCGCCCCGCCCCTCCCGCCGCCAGCAGCCAATAGGCGCCCAGAGATGAGGGGAGGGGCGGGACAAGCGCTCACGCGCGCATCGGGGGCGGGGTAACGGTCCACCGGGAAAGGGGGCGGGGCCGTGGAGGAGTACTAGAGGGGCGTGGTTTGGCGGGCGTGGCTTATAGTGAGTGACCGTTGCGGTCACAGAAAGGGGCGTGTCCTAACGGGGAGAGCGGCCCGGCGCGGAATTTCTATTGGTCAGCAGCGAATGGGCGGGGCTTTACCGCGGCGGCGCTATTGGAGCGCAGGGAATGGGCGTGGCCTAGTGAGGGGCGTGGTCCACACGTGGGTTTGGGGCAGGGCCGAACCCCGGTCCCGCTCCTGTTCCCGGTCCCGGTCCCGATCCCGTTCCTGTTCCTGATCCCGATCCCGTTCCCGGTCGTGTTCCCGATTTTGATCCTGTTCCCGTCCCCGGTCCCGTTCCTGTTCCCGTCCCCGGTCCCGTTCCTTTCCCGGTCCCGTTCCTGTTCCCGGTCCCTTTCCCGTCCCCGGTCCCGTTCCTGTTCCCGTTCCCCTTCCCGATCTCGGTCCAGGTCCTGTTCCTGTTCCCGTCCCCGGTCCCGTTCCCGTCCCCGGTCCCGTTCCCGTCCCCGGTCCCGTTCCCGGTCCCGTTCCCCTTCCCGGTCCCGGTCCTGTTCCCGATCCCGGTCCCGGTCCAGGTCCCGTTCCCGATCCCGTTCCTGTTCCCATCCCCGGTCCCGTTCCTGGTCCCGTTCCCCTTCCCGGTCCCGGTCCTGTTCCCGATCCGGGTCCCTGTCCCTGGTCCCGTTCCTGTCCCCGGTCCCGGTCCCTTTCCCGTTCCCTTTCCCCTCCCCGGTCCCGTCCCCGTTCCCATCCGCCGCTCCAGGCCCGCAGACTCGCAGCGGCAGCGCACCCGAACTTTACTGGGAGCCGTCCCGCCCGGTCCCCGCGCCCCGCGGCCGAGCCCGCGGCCCCGGGGCCGCGCCGCTCACTGCCCGCGGCCGTGGGCGCGCAGGCGGCGGAGGCGCAGCCGCTGCAGCCGCAGGGCCGGGTCGGGGCCCGGCCGGGTCCTCCCGGGCCGGTGGCGGCCCCGCGCCCGCGCCAGGCGGAAGCTGCACGGGGTGGGAACGTTCTCGAAGTAGACCCGGCACGGCTGCGTGGCCGCCTCGTAGCCCTCGGCCCGCGCCGTCACCTCGTACTCGCCCGGGTTCAGCAGCCGCCAGTAGTCCCCGTCCGAGGCTGCGGCGGGGACGGTGTCACGCTCCTGTGTCCCCGTTCCTGTCCTCGTCCCCAGCCCCAACCCCGTTCTTGTCCCACCCCTATTCCTATTCCCGTCCCCAGTCCCATTCCTGTCCTGATCCCATCCCCATTCCCAGCCTAATCCTGCTTCCGTTGCCATCGGCAATCCCCGATCCCATCCCCCTTCCATCCCTGATCCCATCCCCCTTCCATCCCTGTCCCCATCCCCATTCCCAGCCCTATTTCCATCCCCATCTGCAATCCCCGATCCCATCCCCCTTCCATCCCTGTTTCCAGCCCATCCCATCCCATTCCTGTCCCCATCCCCATTCCCAGCCCTATTTCCATCCCCATCTGCGGTTCCCGATCCCATCCCCAAATCCCATCCCGTTCCTTTCCCTGTCCCCAGCCCTGTGCCATTCATATCCCCAATGCCATCCATTCCTGTCCCATCCCTACTCCCAACCTCATCCCATTAACTCTTCCCATCCCTGTCCCCATCCCATCCCCTTTCCCAGTCTAATCCTATTCCCAATCCCAAATCCCATCCCCGTTCCCATCCCGTCACTGTCCTTACCCCCCCCTTCATTCCCAGCCTGATCCCGATCCCGTTCCCACCCCAAATCCCCAAATCCCGTCCCGCAGCGTCCCGGTGTCCCCGCACCGGTGCGGACGTCGTGGTTGATGCCATCCACGGAGATGATGGCGTTGGGGATGCCCTGCTCGGTGTCACTGTCCCGGACCACGCCCTTGATCCCGCGGTGCACCTGCAGGGGGTGGGGCGGGTGGCACAGGTGTGTCCCACCCCCCCCTCCCGGTGCCACCCTCAGCGTCTGGGGACAGCCACGTCCCGCTGCCATCCTGCTGAAACCCCCACCCTGCCGTGCCCATGGCCACCCCGGAACGTCCCCAGCGTGTCACCCCCTCCCCAAAGTCTCACAGAGACCCCTGAGGGTTCCTTGGCCCTGCCCTGCCCGTGACCCAGTGTCCCCATTGTCCCAGTGACCCCCAGACCCCCTCAGTGTCCCCATTGTCCCAGCACCCCCAGACCCGACCCAATGTCCCCATTGTCCCAGCACCCCCAGACCCCCTCAGTGTCCCCATTGTCCCAGTGACCCCAGACCCCCTCAGTGTCCCCATTGTCCCAGTGACCCCAGACCCCCTCAGTGTCCCCATTGTCCCAGCACCCCCAGACCCCCTCAGTGTCCCCATTGTCCCACCACCCCCAGACCCCCTCAGTGTCCCCATTGTCCCAGTGACCCCAGACCCCCTCAGTGTCCCCATTGTCCCAGCACCCCCAGACCCCCTCAGTGTCCCCATTGTCCCACCACCCCCAGACCCCCTCAGTGTCCCCATTGTCCCAGTGACCCCAGACCCCCTCAGTGTCCCCATTGTCCCAGCACCCCCAGACCCCCTCAGTGTCCCCATTGTCCCAGCACCCCCAGACCCCCTCAGTGTCCCCATTGTCCCAGCACCCCCAGACCCCCTCAGTGTCCCCATTGTCCCAGAAACCCCCAGACCCCTCAGTGTCCCCATTGTCCCAGAAACCCCCAGACCCCTCAGTGTCCCCATTGTCCCACCACGCCCAGACCCCACCCAGTGTCCCCATGTCCCGACCCCCCCAAATCCCCCACTCTGAACCCCCCTTCCCCAGTGTCCCCATGGTCCCAGCACTCTCAGACCCCCCCAGTGTCCCCATGTCCCAAATCCCCCATCCTGGACCCCCCCATTCCCCACTGCCCCCCTCACCCCAGCACCCCAAGCCCCCCATTCCAGCCCCTCCCCACAGACACACCCGGGGTGGCTCCTGCCACCCTCGAGCCGTGTCCCCAAGCGCCGGTGCCACCCCCCGGGTGCCACCCCGTGTGCCACCTGCTCCATGAAGAGCAGCAGCGACTCGCGGTTGTTCTCCCACTCGTCGGGCAGCTCGGAGGCGTGCGGGAATTTGTCGCAGGAGAGCTCCACGGTGATCTCGAAGCAGTTGGTGTGCAGGTAGCTGAAGTCGTTCATACCTGCGGGACACGGGCGGGTGGCAGCAGGCGACACGGTGACACAAAGTCCCGCAGTGTCCCCGGGGGCCGAGCGCTGCAGGCTCTGTGTGCCGGCAGGCTCCGACCCCCAGGAGAGCTCTGCGCCCGCGGGGGAGGCTTCAAAATGCAATGAGAGAAGGAAAATGATGGGTGTGGAGTTTGGATAGAAGTGTGTGATGTCACAGGGTGGAAAACTCAGGGATTAATATTATATATTTAAATAGATATATTATATTATATTATATTATATTATATTATATTATATTATATTATATTATATTATATTATATTAATAATATATTATATTATATTATATTATATTATATTAATAATATATTAATAATATATAATATTTGGCCTAATAATATATATATTTGGCCTATAATATATATAATAAAATATAATATTACAAAAATTATTATATTTATATATAAATGTATATTTATATATATTATATATGATATATATAACTTATATTATATTATATTATATTATATTATATTATATTATATTATATTAATAATATATAATATTTGGCCTAATATATATATATTTGGCCTATAATATATATAATAAAATATAATATTACAAAAATTATTATATTTATATATAAATGTATATTTTTATATATTATATATGATATATATAACTTATATTATATTATATTATATTATATTATATTATAAATAATATATAATATTTGGCCTAATAATATATATATTTGGCCTATAATATATATAATAAAATATAATATTACAAAAATTATAATATTTATATATAAATGTATATTTATGTATAATATATAATATATGATATATATAATATATAACATGATATGATATATCATATATTATACATAATAATCTATAATATATATATTATAGATTACAAATTATAGATATTTATATATATATTATTATATCAAATATATATTATTGTATATATTATATATTACACTGTATTATAATATTATACACTAAAATAGATATAATACTATATATTATATTATTATATAATATATATTCTCTAATAATATAGTATATATAAATATATTATAAATATATATTATATATAATATATATTTATATATATATTTAATATAAAGTTTTACAATACAGTGATATATATATATAAAGCAAAATAGAAGTTTTAGGGCAGAGACCGGTCCTTTTCCACCTTCTTCTCCATGGGTTTGGGTGGTTTTGTGTAATTGGAAAAAAAAATCCACATTGCAAGTCACAGGTTAGTGAGTTAAAAATAAAAATAATTTAGGTGTCATTTCTTAATTAGGGAGTTTATCCTTAAAGAGCCTTGCAGAGAGAGAGAGATGGGGCTCCACTTTTAACTTGTTGGAGTGAAGTGCTGCAAAATTCAGTTTGTGAGACTCTGGCAGAGATGAGAACGGAAAAACATCTGAGTCCGAACGGGAAATCCCATCTCACACATGAACAAAAAACCCCAAAAATCCAAAAATCCCCCCTCACTGCCAGCCACTGTGTGCCACCTGCGCCCAGGGTCCCACTCACTGCCACCTGAGCTGTGTCCCACTCACTGCCACCTGAGCTGTGTCCCACTCACTGCCACCTGTGCCACCTGAGCTCAGTGTCCCACTCACTGCCACCTGAGCTGTGTCCCACTCACTGCCACCTGAGCTCAGTGTCCCCACTCACTGCCACCTGAGCTCAGTGTCCCACTCACTGCCACCTGTGTCACCTGAGCTCAGTGTCCCACTCACTGCCACCTGTGCCACCTGAGCTGTGTCCCACTCACTGCCACCTGTGCCCCCTGAGCTCAGTGTCCCACTCACTGCCACCTGTGCCACCTGAGCTGTGTCCCACTCACTGCCACCTGAGCTCAGTGTCCCACTCACTGCCACCTGTGACACCTGAGCTCAGTGTCCCCACTCACTGCCACCTGTGCCCCCTGAGCTGTGTCCCACTCACTGCCACCTGAGCTCAGTGTCCCACTCACTGCCACCTGTGACACCTGAGCTCAGTGTCCCCACTCACTGCCACCTGTGCCACCTGCGCCCAGGCTCCCCACTCACTGCCACCCACCTGTGCCACCTGAGCTCAGTGTCCCACTCACTGCCACCCACCTGTGCCACCTGAGCTGTGTCCCACTCACTGCCACCTGTGCCACCTGAGCTCAGTGTCCCACTCACTGCCACCTGAGCTCAGTGTCCCACTCACTGCCACCTGTGCCACCTGAGCTCAGTGTCCCTGCTCACTGCCACCTGTGCCACCTGTGCCACCTGTGCCCAGTGTCCCCACTCACTGCCACCTGAGCTCAGTGTCCCACTCACTGCCACCTGTGCCACCTGAGCTCAGTGTCCCACTCACTGCCACCTGAGCTCAGTGTCCCACTCACTGCCACCTGTGCCACCTGTGCCCAGTGTCCCCACTCACTGCCACCTGTGCCACCTGAGCTGTGTCCCACTCACTGCCACCTGAGCTCAGTGTCCCACTCACTGCCACCTGTGCCACCTGCGCCCAGGCTCCCCACTCACTGCCACCCACCTGTGCCACCTGCGCCCAGTGTCCCACTCACTGCCACCTGAGCTCAGTGTCCCACTCACTGCCACCCACCTGTGCCACCTGAGCTGTGTCCCACTCACTGCCACCTGTGCCACCTGAGCTCAGTGTCCCACTCACTGCCACCCACCTGTGCCACCTGAGCTGTGTCCCACTCACTGCCACCTGTGCCCAGTGTCCCCACTCACTGCCACCTGAGCTGTGTCCCACTCACTGCCACCTGTGCCCAGTGTCCCCACTCACTGCCACCTGAGCTCAGTGTCCCACTCACTGCCACCTGAGCTCAGTGTCCCACTCACTGCCACCTGTGCCACCTGAGCTCAGTGTCTCACTCACTGCCACCCACCTGTGCCACCTGAGCTCAGTGTCCCTGCTCACTGCCACCTGTGCCCAGTGTCCCCACTCACTGCCACCTGTGCCCAGTGTCCCACTCACTGCCGGCCACCGTGTGCCAGTTGGCGCCGTTGATGATGTTGCCGAAGCGCGTGAAGTCGTCGTAGTGGCACGGCCGGCGCTCGCCGCTGGCCATGGCCAGGTTGGCGGTGGCGTAGACGGTGGCCAGCCACCGGAAGACGCCGTCGTCGGGCGTGGGGGTCAGCTCCTGCGCCTTCCAGTAGGTGCGGCTCATGTCGAAGGGGTAGGTGACCACCAGCTCGCCGCCGTGCAGGTTGGCGCTCAGCACGAACGGGTAGCGCTGCATCCACGCGATCACCGCCCGCGTCTCCGGGGCCACCTGCGCGGTGACACCGCTGTCACCCGTGTGTCTCGGGCCACCCGCGCAGTGACAGTGCTGTCACCCGTGCCACTGGGGCCACCCGTGTGGTGACACCACCATCACCCGCGTCTCTGGGGCCACCTGCGTGGTGACCCCGCTGTCACCCACATCTCTGGGGCCACCCGTGTGGTGACACCACCGTCACCCGTGTCACTGGGGCTATCTGTGCGGTGACACCGCTGTCACACACATCTCTGGGGCCACCCATGCGGTGATGCCGCTGTCACCCGCGTCTCTGGGGCCACCCGCGCGGTGACACTGCTGTCACCCATGCACCTGGGGCCATCCGCGTATCTGGGGCCACCCACGCAGTGACACCGCTGTCACCCGCATATCTGGGGCCACCTGCGTGGTGACCCCGCTGTCACCCGCGTCTCTGGGGCCACCCGCGCGGTGACATGCTGTCACCTGCATCTCCAAGGCCACCCATGTAGTGATGCCGCTGTCACCCGCACCACCAAGGCCACCCATGCAGTGACACCAACATCACCCATGCTACCAGGGCCACCCGCGAGGTGACACCGCCGTCACCTGCGCCACTGGGGCCAACTGTGTGGTGACACCACTGTCACCCACATCTCCGGAGCCACCCATGCAGTGACACCACTGTTGCCCACATCTCTGGGGCCGCCTGCGTGGTGACACCCCTGTCACCTGCATCTCCGGGGCCACCCCATGCGGTGACACCGCTGTCACACGTGTCTCCAGGGCCACCCATGCAGTGACACCGCTGTTGCCCACATCTCTGGGGCTGCCTGCGTGGTGACACCGCTGTCACCCGCGTCTCTGAGGCCACCCCATGCGGTGACACCGCTGTCACCCGCGTCTCTGAGGCCACCCCATGCGGTGACACCGCTGTCACCCGCGTCTCTGAGGCCACCCCATGCGGTGACACCGCTGTCACCCGCGTCTCTGAGGCCACCCCATGCGGTGACACCGCTGTCACCCGCGTCTCTGAGGCCACCCCATGCGGTGACACCGCTGTCACCCGCGCCTCGTGGCTGCAGGTGCCGCTCTGGGCTGGGCGGGTTCAGCCCCGGTGCAGCCCCGTGGGAGGGCAGCACCACCCCGGTGGACTGGGAGGGGTTTGGGGGTTTTTGAGGCGTTTTAGGGGGGATTCAGGGACATTTTGAGGGGTCCTGGGGTCTCACCCCAATGTGACAGGATGGGGGGTTTGGGGTCTCATCCTGATAGGATGAGGTTTTGGGGTCTCAACCTGATGGGATGCGGGTTTGGGGTCTCACCCAAATGTCATAAGATGGGGGCTTTGGGATCTCACCCTGATAGGATGGGGGTTTTGGGGTCTCACCCTGATAGGATGGGGGTTTGGGATCTCACCCTGATAGGATGGGGGTTTTGGGGTCTCACCCTGATAGGATGGGGGTTTGGGATCTCACCCTGATAGGATGGGGGTTTGGGATCTCACCCTGATAGGATAGGGGTTTGGGGGTCTCACCCCAATGTCATAAGATGGGGGCTTTGGGATCTCACCCTGATAGGATGGGGTTTTGGGGTTTCACACTGATAGGATGGGGGGGTTTGGGGTCTCACCGTGGATGTGATAGGATGGGGCTTTGGGATCTCACCCTGATAGGATGGGGGTTTTGGGGTTTCAACCTGATAGGATGGGGGTTTGGGATCTCACCCTGATAGGATGGGGGTTTGGGATCTCACCCTGATAGGATGGGGGTTTTGGGATCTCACCCTGATAGGATGGGGGGTTTGGGGTCTCACACAGATGTGGTAGGATGGGAGTTTGGGGTGTCACCCTGATAGGATGGGGGTTCTGGGGTCTCACCCCGGTGCCAGCCCAGGAGGATGGGGGTTTGGGGGGTGTTTTGGGGGTGTTTTGGGGTGTTTTGGGGTCTCACCGTGGCGTTGGCGAAGGTGTAGTACTCGGGGATGGGGATGTAGTGGTTGGGGAACTCGTGGGGCACCAGGTCGTTGTCCTCGGCGTCCCACAGCGCCGTGTTCAGGTCGGCGAAGTTGTGGTTGAGGTCGATGCCCTCGTACGTCCAGCGGCCCATGGCCCATCCCGCCAGCTCCGAGCCCTGGGGGGGCACCGCGGGCACCGGGGTGGGCACCGGGATGGGCACTGGGATCACAAGGATCACCAGGATGGGCACTGGCATGGGCACTGGGATCACCAGGATCACCGGGATGGGCACTGGCATGGGCACTGGGATCACCAGGATCACTGGGATGGGCACTGGGATGGGCAGTGGGATGGGCACTGGGATCACCAGGATCACCGGGATGGGCACTGGGATCACCGGGATGGGCACTGGGATAACCAGGATCACCGGGATGGGCACTGGGATCACCGGGATGGGCACTGGCATGGGCACTGGGATCACCAGGATCACCGGGATGGGCACTGGGATGGGCACTGGGATCACCAGGATGGGCACTGGCATGGGCACTGGGATCACCAGGATCACCGGGATGGGCACTGGGATCACCTGGATGGGCACTGGCATGGGCACTGGGATCACCAGGATCATCGGGATGGGCACTGGGATGGACACTGGGATCACCAGGATGGGCACCAGGATCAGCAGGATGGGCACCGGGTTGGGCACCAGGATCACTGGGATGGGTACCAGGCTCACCAGGATCACCGGGATGGGCACTGGGATGGGCACCGGGATGGGCACTGGGATGATTGGGATGGGCACTGGGATGGACATTTACATGGGCACCGCGGTCACCGGGATGGGCACTGGAATGGGCATTGGGGATCATCAGGATCACTGGGATGGACACCGGGTTGGACATGGAGATGGGCACTGGGATGGACACCCGGATGGACATCCGGATGATTGGGATGGACATTGCGGCGATTGGGATGGGCACCAGGATGGACACTGGGATGGACATTGGGATGACTGGGATGGGCACCAGGATGGACACCGGGATGAGCACCGGGATGGACATTGGAATTGACACTGGGATGGACATTGGGATGGGCACCGGGATGATTGGGATGGGCACCGGGATGGGCACTGGGATGGACATTGGAATTGACACTGGGATAGACATTGGGATGGGCACTGGCATGATTGGGATGGGCACCAGGATGGACACTGGGATGGACATTGGGATGACTGGGATGGGCACCAGGATGGACACCGGGATGAGCACCGGGATGGACATTGGAATTGACACTGGGATGGACATTGGGATGGGCACCGGGATGATTGGGATGGGCACCGGGATGGGCACTGGGATGGACATTGGAATTGACACTGGGATAGACATTGGGATGGGCACTGGCATGATTGGGATGGGCACCGGGATGGACACTGGGATGGACACTGAGATGGACATTGGGACATTTGGGATGGGCACCGGGATGGGCACTGGGATGGACATTGGGACGATTGGGATGGACACTGGGATGGACACTGGGATGGACACTGGGATGGACACTGGGATGATTGGGATGGACATTGGGACATTTGGGATGGGCACCGGGATGGGCACTGGGATGGACATTGGGACGATTGGGATGGACACTGGGATGGACACCGGGATGATTGGGATGGACACTGGGATGGACATTGGGACATTTGGGATGGGCACGAGGATGGGCACCGGGATGATTGGGATGGGCACTGGGATGATTGGGATGGACACTGGGATGGACATTGACATGGGCACCAGGATGGGCATGGGGATGGACATTGGGATGGGCACCGGGATGGACATTGACATGGGCACCCTACCAGCTTGTAGGCGGTCTCGTAGCCGTCGGGGTTCATGGAGGGCAGCAGGTGGATGCGCGTGTCCGTCACCAGCTGCACCACGCGGGGGTTGCCCAGCCGGAATTCCCGGCACAGGAATTCCATCAGGTTCAGCAGCAGCTCCCGGCCCAGCACCTCGTTCCCGTGCATCCCGGCCACGTAGCGGAACTCCGGCTCTCCTGGAGGGGCCCTGGGCACTGTCCCCATGTCCCTACACCAGGCTGGGTGTCCCCATCCTTGTCCTGGACCAGTCTGGGTGTCCCTGTGTCCCTGTCTCCATCCTGGGTGTTCCTGGTCACCCTGTCCCCTGTCCCTGCACCAGTCTGGGTGTCCCTGTGTCCCCTTCCCCATCCTGGGTGTCCCTGTGTCCCCATCCTGCACCACCCTCAGTGTCCCTGTGTCCCCAGCCACCCTGTGCCCCCATCCTTCACAGGTCTGGGTGTCCCTGGTGACCCCAACTCCATTCCTGGGCATCCCTTGCCATGCTGGGTGGCCCAGTCACCCCATCCTGAGCCAGCCCTGGTGACAGTGCCCACCCTCCTACACCAGCCCTGGTGACAGTGCCCACCCCCCTGCACCAGCCTGGCCATCCCTGGTGACCCCCTCCTCATCCTGGGCACCCCCCGTCACCCCATCCCCGCTTGGGCATCCCTGGGCGCCGTCCCCACGCCCATCGTGCCCCACCCGAGCTGTCCCCAGCTGTCCCCAGCTGTCCCCCCCCGGTACCCACCGACTTCGTGCTGCCCGGGGTTGTCCGAGATCTCCATCACGTAGAGGCGCAGCCCGCGGGAGCTCTGCCCGATGCTGTACACGCGGGTGATGTCGGGGCACTCCTCGCTCACCCTCTTCATCAGCTGCGGGTGGTGGCACCGTCAGGGACACGCCGAGGTGGCACAGCCCCCCCCCGGCCCCGCGCCGCCCTCGGGGACACCCTGGGGACACGGAGCCCCGCCAGGGCTCGGGGGGTGGGTGGCACCTTTCTCATCTCCTTGTAGTTGTGGTGGCGGAAATCCAGCTGCGATTCGGGCGGGGCCGGCGGGTGCCAGGCGTGGGCATCGCTGGGGTCTGCGGGGACACCGAGGGGACACGGGGGGGGGGGGGACACGGTCAGGGACAGCGAACAGCCCAGACCGCCACTCTGGCGACAGCGCCGGCGGCGAGCGGCCGCGCCGGGCGCTGCTGGGGCGGCGTGTGGCGAGCCGGGGGACAGCCAGCGGGTCCCCGCGGGGCAGGGGACAGCCAGCGGGTCCCCGCGGGGCAGGGGACAGCCGGGGGCACCCACCGGGCACGGGGCAGCCCAGCACCTCGGCCCGCAGGCAGACGGTGCCGTTGGGGAACCAGCTCTGGGGGTTGATGCGCAGGAAGCGCCCCACGAGCGGCGAGGGCAGCAGGTTCAGCACCGGCGTCTCGGGGTCTTTGTTGGCGGGGAACACCTGCAGGGGACACGAGGGGACACGAGGGGACACGAGGGGACACGAGGGGTCAGGGAGAGCCGCCCGTGTGGCTCCAGGGGTGCCAGGCGCTGCCCGCTCCCCTCCAGCCCGTAACGAGGAGCGGGCACGGCCGGGGGCAGAGCCCGGGTGGGGCCGCGGGCGCTGCTCGGACCCCAAAAGCACCAGAGATGGGCACAGGGAGCCCCAAATCTGCTCCTGGCATAGGTCAGGCAGGGGGACCCCAAAATCCACCCCTGGCATGGAGATCCCCAAACCTGATCCTGGTATAGACCTGACACAGCGACCCCCAAATCCACCCCTGGCACAGGGACCCCAACCCATCCTGTCCCAGGGACCCCAAATCCACCCCTGGCACAGGGACCCCAACCCATCCTGTCCCAGGGACCCCAACCCCATCCCTGGCATGAGGACCCCCAAACCCAGCCCTGGCACAGGGACCCCAAACCCACCTCAGCAAAGGGACCTCAAATCCAACTTCTGCACAGAGACCCCAAACCCATCCTTGGCACAGGGACCCCAAACCCATCCTTGGCACAGGGACCCCAAACTCATCCATGGCACAGGGACCCCCAAATCCACCCTCAGCACAGAGACCCCAAACCCAGCCCTGGCACAGAGACCCCAAGCCCATCCTTGGCACAGGAACCCCAAACCCATCCTTGGAAGGAACCCCAAACTCATCCATGGCACAGGGACCCCAAACCCATCCTTGGCACAGGAACCCCAAACTCCTCCATGCCACAGGGACCCCAAACCCACCCTGAGCACAGCGACCCCAAACCCAGCCCTGGCACAGAGACCCCAAACCCTCCCCAGCTCCAGGCCGCCCTGCTCGCCCCCGGTGCCACGCCACACCCAGGCGTGTCCCCGTGTCCCCACGGCCGTGCCAGGGGGGCTGGCAGGTGCCCAGGCGGGGACAAGCAGCCTTTGTGCTGGGGGGAAGCGCTGCAGGGTGCCCGGCGGGGCCAGGCCAAGGGCAACAGAGCCCGGGCACGGTGCCAGCTGGCACGGGCACCCCGGGATGGGCTCCCCTCCCTGGGGTGGTTAACCCACTGTGGTTAACGCCCTGCCCAGCGTGGTTATCCCACCTGGCACGGTTAACCCTGGCATAATTAACCCAGACCTAATTAACCCCCCTGGCAGGGTTATCCCCCATTATAATTAACCCTGGCATAAATAATTAACCCCCCTGGCATTGTTACCCCCCTGGCATGGTTAACTCTTGGAATGGTTAAACCACCTGGCACAATTAACCCCACCACAATTAACCCCTAGTGTAATTAACCCTGGCCTAACTAACCCCTCTGGCATCATTATGCACCTGGCACAATTAACCCCACCACAATTAACCCCCAGCATAATTAACCCTGCCCTAATTAACCCCACCCTGGCATCATTATCCCCCTGGCACAATTAACCCCCGAGCATCATTAACCTCCCCACCACGCTCATCATTAGCTCCCAGGTGATTCCTGCCCCCCTGACACTGTCACCTCCCCATGTCCCCACCCTGTGTGGGGATGCCACCCCCGGTGCCACCCCCGGTGCCACCCACCGCCTCCTCGGTGCCGTTGCGGCTCGGCAGCCACGCGTGCGAGTCGTTGCTGACCTGCACCTTGTAGGACGTCACCCAGTCGTACCTGTGGGGCACAGGGCGGGTCAGGGGGGTCCCCCACGCTGTCCCCGTGTCCCCCTTGTCCCCTTACGTCCAGATGGAGTTGAGGCCCTGGGTGACCACGCCGGTGAAGCGGGTGAGGCGCCGGGCGTCCACCTCCAGCCACTGCTCCGTGTCCTCGTGCCCCGCGCACCAGCCACCGTCGTAGAAGTCGCCGTCGTAGAGCCCTGACTGCGGGGAGGGGAGGGGACACGCACAGGGACACGGCCCCACCGCCCGCCGTGCCCCCGAGCCCGGCGTGGCACCGGGGCGGTGGCACCGGGGTGGTGGCACCGGGACCACGGGGAGCCACACGGGAGGGAGAGGGCGGAGCTGGAGAGCGCCCGGGACACTCGCGGGCCATGAAGATGCCACGAACTGGCCACAAAGTGCCACAAATGGGCCATGAAGATGCCACGAACTGGCCACAAAATGCCACAAATGGGCCATGAAGATGCCACGAACTGGCCACAAATGTGCCATGAAGATGCCACGGACTGGCCACAAAATGCCACAAATGACACGAAGATGTCACCCCTACCCTGCGTTTGCCATGCACTTGCCACACCCACGTGCCACATGTTGTATAGGTGACATCCAAACATCCTCCCAGCTTGGCACACCTTGGCACACTCCTTGCACACCTTGGCACACTCCTGGCACACCCTGGCACACTCCAGCACACCCTGGCATGCTCCTGGCATCCCCTGTCACATTCCTGACACACTCCTGGCCCACTCTGGCATGCCTAGCCCATTCCTGGCACACTCCTGGCCCACTCTGGCACGCCTAGCCCGTTCCTGGCACACACCCTGGCACCCCTGGCAGTACCTGGATGTTGAGGCGGCCGCGGTGCGCGCCCAGCCCGTGCCGCTTGTGGCTCGATGCCCGGAGCTGCGTGTCCAGCACCCGCAGGGACTCCAGCCCCAGGGGGGGGCACGCTGGGGACACAGCGGGGACCGCGTCACACAGGGAGCCCTGAGCGGCCGGGGCTGTCCCCACCGAGCGGTGCCATGGGGACCACGGTTCAACACCCCAACCCCCAGGTGCCCCCCAGGTGTCCCCAGGACACGGCCAGCTCCGTGCGCAGGTGACAACGCCCGGGCCACCCGCACCCAGCGCACGTACAGGGCTCCTGCGGAGCTGCCGGAGCCTCCGGCTTCTTCCGCAGCACCTTCTTCTTCACCACCTTCTTCCTCACCACCTTCCTCCTCCTCACCGCCACCGTGGTCACCTTGGGCGCCGGGGCTGCGAGGGGACACGGGGATGCCAGGGAAGGGGGCAGGGAACAGCCTGGCACCCCGTTTCCCCCCCCCCCCACGAACCCCTTTTTGCACGCTGCGCCCCCCGACCCCTCCCGCTCCTACCTGTGACCGCGGGGTCCCCGTCCCGCAGCCCCCCGCGCCGGGAGGGGCCGGGGCTGGGGGGGGTCGCGCTGCCCCGCACCGTGGGGGCCGTGCTGCCCTTCGGGGGTCCCGTCGTGGTGCTGCTCCTCGAGGGGGCGGCCGTGGTGCCCTTCGGAGGGGGCACCCCGCTGGCTTTGGGGGGTCCCGCCGTGGTGCCCTTCCAGGGGGGCGTCTCGCTGCTTTTAGGGGCTCCCCTGGCGATGGCCTTCGTGGGGGACACCCCGCTGGCTTTGGGGGGTCCCGTCGTGCTGCCCTTTCTGGGGGACAGCCCACTGGCGGTGCCCTTCGTCGGGGACACCCCGCTGGCTTTGGGGGTCCCGCTGGCCGTGCCCACCCCCGTGCCGCGGAGCCGGCCGGGCTGGGGGGGCGCGGCGCGGGCGGGGGGCGGCGGGGGGCCCAGCAGGAGCAGCAGCAGCAGCAGCGGGGCGAGGGGCGACCCCAGCATGGCCGCGGCCCTGCCGGTCCCTGCCCGCTCCTGCCGGTCCCTGCCCGCTCTTGGTCCCGGTCCCGGCCCCTCCCCGCCCCCCGCCCCCTCCTGCCCGGCCGCGACCCCCGCCCGCTCCCCGCCCGCTTCCTGCCCGGGACCCCCGCCTGCCCCCGGCGCGGCTCCTGCCCGGACCCCTGCCCGCCTCCTCCCGCCCCTGCCCGGGACCCCCGGCCGCGCCCCGCCCGCTCCGCCCCGTTCCACGGCCCCGTTCCGCTCCCCGTGTCACCGCACCCCACGAACGGGGGACACCGGGTCCCGCCCGCTCACCGGCGGGCCTTGACCTGTGTCCTCACCGTGTCCCCGCTGTCCCATCACCGTTATCCCCGCTATCCCCAGCCCCCCGCAGTGTCCCCACTGTCCCACCGCCACGTAGCGAGTGGCCCGGGGGTCTGCGGGGGCTCCTCCCGCCGCAGCGGCGGCGTCGCCGGCCGAGCCCGGGGACCCGGGAGGTCCCGGAGCCGCCGGTGCGGGCGGAGCGGGGCCGAACCCGGCGGCGAGAGGCGGTGCCCGGCCCCGACCCCTCGGGGGTGCCCCGGGTGGGACTCGGGGTGCGGGTCCCAGTGATGGGTCTGGGTCCTGGCGCTGCCCCCACCCCGAATGAACTTTCCCGGCTTGACTTTCCCTTCTTTTATTGGGATTTCCCGCGGGCGCGGAGCGGGCAGCGCAGCGCAGCTGCCGCCGGTGCCATCCCCGTCCCTTGTCCTCATCCCTGTCCCCCTGGGGGTGTCCCAGAGCCCTGCCGGGCTGTGGAGGGAGGGGGACAGGCCCCTCTGGCTCTGCGCACTGCTCCGGGATCCTTGGGATCCGCATCACGCGGGAATGCTCCTTCGCCATCCCAGGAGAGCGGGGGACAGCGGGGCCGGCCCAGGGGCCGGAGCATTCCGTGCCCAGTTCCAAGGGCTGGATGCTGGGATGGGTTTTGTCCCGGGCCGAGGCGGCTCCTGCCTTCTGTCGAGGCTCTGGCGCGGGCCCAGGAGGGGCGGCCGTGCCCCGGCCCCGCGTGACGGCTCTTTCGAGGTTTGCAGAATTCCCGGCCCCGCTCCTGGCGCCGTTCCCGGCTCCAAGGCGCACCCGGCCCCGATTCGCGCTGGCTCAGCACTTCCCGGGATGTCAGGAATTTCCTGGTGCAGCGCCCGCGGCTGCCAGATCCCGCTTGGAGATGCCTTAAAGGCGCCGTGGCTGTTCCCGGCAGGAATCCTAGCGGGAAGCTGCTCTGGTCCCCCGCACCCCCCAGCCGGAGCGGGATCGAAGCCACCGAGCAGTGCTGGGACAGTCCTGTCCCCTGTCCCCGTGTCCCCGAGTCCTTCCCGCAGGGATGCTCCCGACGAGTCTCTCCCAGCCCGCGCTCCAGCCTGGGATTTCACCTGGCCTGGATGAACCCCTCACGTTCTCACGGTGCCACCTCTCCAGGTGTCTCTGGGTGCCCCCAGTGTCCTTCCAGTGTCACCTGTGCCACCCGGGGGGGACAACCCCCCCTGCGCACCCCTGGTGTCGGGCGTGGCTGGGGCTGCGGCTCCAGAAGGTTCCAGAAGGTTCCAGAGGGCCCTGTGGTTGCTGGGGCGCCGGGATGTCCCGTTGTGACGCGGGAGCTGCTCCGTACCCCGATCCCAGTGTGATCCCAAAGGGTTCAGGTCCATTCCCAGGAGGGCAGCTCCCGGATCCCTCTGGAGAAGCCAAATCCCAACTGCCAGGGACAGGGGATGTTGGCCATGGAGAGGAAGAGTGGGAATTCTGCGATCCCCAAGGGCTGTGCCAAGGGGGACACGGCAGAGATCCACAGGGATCCCGAGGGCACGCAGAGAGATCCCAAGTGATGAGCCAGGGCAAAGACCATGGATACAAAGATCTGTCCCAATGGCTGGACTTCATCACCCAAGAGATGTCCCACATGGAAGAATTCATCGACCAAGAGCTGTGCCAGGGGAAAGCCGGGGGAGACCAGGAACTGTGCCAAGGGCAAGGCAACGGATGTGAGGATCTGTCCCAACGGGAAGAATTCACCAACCAAGGGGAACTCAAGAGATCCCAAGAGCGGTGCCAAGGGGAAGCCAACGGATACAAAAGTGTGTCCCAATGGGAAGATCTAATCAACCAAGAGATGTCCCAAATGGAAGAACTCTTCAACCAAGAGATGTCCCACACGGAAAACTTCATTGGCCAAGAGCCGTGCCAAGGAAAAGCCAAGAGACACCAGGAACGGTGCCAAGGGAATGTCAAGGGATACAAAACTCTGTCCCAATGGGAAGACTTAATCCACCAGGAGATGTCCCAAATGGAAGGATCCATCAACCAGGAGATGTCCCAAATGGAGGGATCCATCAACCAGGAGATGTCCCAAATGGAAGGATCCATCAACCAGGAGATGTCCCAAATGGAAGGATGCATCAACCAGGAGATGTCCCAAATGGAAGGATCCATCAACCAAGAGCCGTGCCAAGGAAAAGCCAAAAGAGACCAAGAACGGCACCAAGCGAAAGTCAAAAATACAAATTCTTGATACAAAGCTCTGTCCCAATGGGAAGATTTAATCCACCAGGAGATGTCCCAAATGGAAGAATCCATTAACCACAAGATGCCCCAAAGGGAAGAATCCATCCACCACGAGACGTCCCAAATGGAAGAATTCACTGACCAAAACCCGTGCCGAGGGGACACCAAGAGACACCCAGAGCAGCGTCACGGGAACGTCAAGGGACACAAAACTGTCCCAATGGGAAGACTTCATCAACCAAGAGATGTCCCAGTGGGAAGAACTTTCTTGACCAGGAGCTGTGCCCAGGGCGACAGAGCAGGGGGCACATCCCCGCCCACACCATCGGTGCCAGGGTCAGCGCCCTCCAGCCCTGCCCATCCTGACCTCCAGGGCCTTTCCCACACGGAGCCCGGCACTGATCCCACCATAGAGAAGTTCAGCATTCCCAAGGAGTTAATCTGAGCTTCCCCTTCCCACCCACCTGGCTGAAGTCCACGGGGAGAAATGCTTCCCATGTGCTCCCCAAAAAGGCAGTGGGTGTTCCAAGCCCTGGCCACGGGCAAAGGAATTAAAGGAATTCCTGAATTCCTGCGGCTCTGTCGGCTGCTAATGAGCACCAGGAGGGGTTGAGTGCTCCAGGGGGGTTCCCAAGTTTGGAACTGAGAGGGCTGGGGGCAGGTTGGGACTCATGGAATCACGGAATTGTTTGGGAACAACCCTCTGAAACCGTCAAGACCAGCACTGCCCAGGCCACCACTGGCCGTGTCCCCAAGTGCCACATGCACAGGGCTGGTAAATCCCCCCAGGGATGGGGACTCCACTCCTGCCAGGGCTGGACAGCCCTTTCCAAGAAGGAATTTTCCCAATATCCAACCTGGCACAGCCTGAGGCCGTTCCCTCTTCTCCTGTCCCTGTTCCCTGGGACCAAATCCCAGCTCGTGGCTCCAAGAATCCAGGGAGTTCTGAAGAGCCAGGAATTCCCCCCTTTTCTCCAGGCTGAGCCCCTTTCCCAGCTCCCTCAGCTGCTCCTGGAGCTCCAGCCCCTTCCCTTGACTGGATCTCCGGTGTCATCCAGAGTCACCAAACCCCAAGGAATGACCCCAAACTCAAGCCTTGGGGTAACTATACAGTAAGAACATTTATTTTCTGGAGACACCTGGAACAGTCCCTCCCACGTCGGATGATTGGAGATGCAAATCCAACCCTCTCCTGCTTTGGGTTTAGTCTGTTCCCAGCTCCGATTTTTTACACCATGGATGTTCCTTCCCGACCCCGAATGCCAAAGGAAATCCAAACACACAGAACTGACTGGCCCCGAAGTGTCGCTCCTGGGAAGCTCCATCACCTGGAGCTCGGCTCCTCCCCGCCGCTGTCCTGCTGCTTGGCCATGAATTTCTGTGGAGAAGGGAGAAGAGATGGTGCTGCAGGGATATTCCAGGATTATCCCCTAAAACCTGGGCCAGGAACACCTGGGCCAGGTTCAGTCAGCTCCTCCCATGGCCAAGGTGGGATTTGTCCCATAAAAACCCCCAGATTCGACACGGGAAGCTCCTGAGGGGAACGTGGCCAAATCTCAGGGATCAGGACTCCCCACAGTCTGGGCATGGAATAAAAATATTCCATATTCCCACTGTATTCCCAAACCCCATCGAACGTGAACTCCTGGGGAATTCTTGGCACCCCTGAATCCAAGGATTTGGGGGGACATTCCCGTTTTTCTGGGCGGTACCTCCATGTTCTGCCGGTGCAGGGAGGTCCTGCAGTGGTTGATCATGGAGGGTTCGTCGGCGTAGAAGAGGGAGCAGATCTGGCAGAAGAATCCGGCCTTTGGGACCAGGATGTCCAGAGCTGAGGATACACCACAGTCACCACACACAGCTCCAAGAAATATTCCAACCTCACCTTCCTTTAGCCAAATCCGGGGAATTTGTGATTCCTCAGGGGGAAATCACAGTTCTTAAACATTCCAAAAAATCAGATTTTTCACCCAAGCTGGTCCCTGCCCCGCTTCAATCCACAGGTCATCTCCATTTCCAATAAACACACAAATTTCTGGGAATAAAGCAACCAATCCCATGGAAGTTGGAACAGTTCCTGAAGGACTGACCCCATGGAAAAGTGATCCCTGTTGGAGCAGTTCCTGAAGGATTACCCCATGGAAAAGTGATCCCTGTTGGAGCAGTTGCTGAAGGACTGACCCCATGGAAAAGTGACCCATGTTGGAGCAGTTGCTGAAGGACTGACCCCATGGAAAAGTGATCCCTGTTGGAGCAGTTCCTGAAGGATTACCCCATGGAAAAGTGATCCCTGTTGGAGCAGTTGCTGAAGGACTGACCCCATGGAAAAGTGATCCCTGTTGGAACAGTTGCTGAAGGACTGAGCCCATGGAAAAGTGATCCCTGTTGGAGCAGTTGCTGAAGGACTGAGCCCATGGAAAAGTGATCCCTGTTGGAGCAGTTGCTGAAGGACTGAGCCCATGGAAAAGTGACCCACGTTGGAGCAGTCTATTCCTGAAGGACTGACCCCATGGAAGTGCAACCCACCTTCCTGAAGGATTAATCCCAGGGAAGAGTGACCCACATTGGAGCAGTTCCTGAAGAACTGATCCCATGGAAAAGTGATCTATGTTGGAGCAGCCTGTTCCTGAAGGATTGAGCCCATGGAAGTTGGAACAATTCCTGAAGGATTGACCCCATGGAACTTGGAACAATTCCTGAAGGACTGACTCCATGGAAAAGTGACTCATGTTGGAGCAGTTCCTGAAGAACTGACCCCATGGAAGTTGGAACAACTCCTGAAGGACTGACCCCATGGAAGTTGGAACAATTCCTGAAGGATTGACCCCATGGAAAAGTGACCCATGTTGGAGCAGCCTGTTCCTGAAGGACTGATTGATCCCATGGAAGAGTGAGCCACATTGGAGCAGTTCCTGAAGGAAAGACCCCATGGAAAAGTGACCAAAGTTGGAGCAGTTCCTGAAGGAAAGACTCCATGGAAAAGTGACCAAAGTTGGAGCAGTTCCTGAAGAACTGGCCCCATGGAAATTCAGGAAGTTCCTGAAGGACTGACCCCACAGAAGTTGGAGCAGTTCCTGAAGGATTGATCCCATGGAAAAAGGGACCCACACTAGAGCAGCTCCTGAAGGAAAGACTTCATGGAGGTGATTCATGTTGGAGCAGTTCCTGAAGGACTGACCCCATGGAAGTTGGAACAATTCCTGACCCCATGGAATTCACTACATCCCTACACCCCCATTTCAATTCCCTCCTTTCCAGACACTGAATGTTGGGAATAAAACTCACCACAGGATGGGAACCCTCAGGAGACACCACACTGTACCTCACTAATAATCAATAATTCCACCCGGATTTGGAAATTTCCAGAAAAAAACTTTCCATGAGAGGCTTCCAAGTTTAACCAACTAGTTAAACATGGATTTGGAGGAGCCAAGAAAAACCATGGATTCTGGGCCCTGAGTTTGAGGTTCACTGTGGTTGTGAAGCACAGGAGGAGTTTTCAAACGGGCAGGAAAGAATCTTCCAGCCAGGAAAACCTGGAGCATTTCAGGGGATTCCTTTGGATTTACCTTTGGGAGTGCTCTGCGTCTTGGGGACACCTGGAAAAGTCGTTTTCTTCTGCTGAGACTTTGGTTCTGCATCTTCTGATCCCATCTGAGCTGCTGGAGACAGAAATGCATGTTGGGATGGAGTCATGGCATCATGGAACAGAATCATGGAGTGATGGAACGGAATCACGGAACAGAATCATGGCATGATGGAATGGAACCATGGAGTGGTCTGGGTTGGGAGGCACCTAAAGGACATGGCCAGGGACATCTTCCACCAGCCCAGGTGGCTCCAAGCCTCGTCCAAGCTGGCCTTGATGTTCCTCACCTTTTGGCTTGGAGATTTCAGCCATTTCATCCTCTGGATTTGTATCTCCTAGAATTCCCATTTCTTCTGGTCCTGCAACAGCAACAATATCTTCGTCATCTTCATCCTCGGGTGGGTTCTTCCCTGGGAAAGTGTTTTCTTCTTCCTCATCGCCTACTTCGTCGACTGTAACAAAGTTCAGTTCCTCTTTAAGGTGATTGAAGTCGGCCAGGAAATCATCCTCATCCTCGTTAACCTCATCCAGAGTCACCAGAGGATTGTCCTCGTTGTCCTCCTGGATCTCATCCACCGTCACCAAGGCGTTGGGATCATCGGGCACCTGGGAGGCCGCGCAATCCCCGGGATTGGTTTTTCCCTCCTCGGCGGCGCTCAGCTCCGCGGGCTCGTTGAGGGGCAGCTCCTCCACCTCCCCGATCTCATCCACGGTCACCAAGGGCTCAGCCTTCAGATCCCGCTCCTCAAATTCCACCCGGGGCCCGTTCCTGTGGGAGCCCGGCTCCTCCTGCTCCGAGATCTCATCCAGCGTCAGCAGCGCCTGCGGGTCCTTCACCGCGTCCGACAGCTCCTCCTCTTCCACCACCTCATCCACCACCACCAGGCCCCGGGGGTCGACGCCCGGCAGCGGCACCGGGGCGTCCTCCTCCTCCCCGATCTCATCCAAGGTGACAAAGGACAGCTCACCTTCGGCTCCGCAACTCTTCCCTTTCCTCTTCTTGGACGCCGGCTCCGAAGGGTTGGCTTTGGGAGCTTCTTTTCTCTTCCCCCTCGGGGGGTTCCGCCGCGGCATCACCGGAGACTCGGCTTCCTCCAGCACCTCGTCCACCGTGACGAACTCGTCCAGGTTAAACGGGAAGAGCTCTTCCTCCTGGGAATGGAATGTTTAACTGTCATCTCCAGCGGGAGCATCCACACATGCTGGATCCAAAAAATAACCCCGAATTTAATTTGAGGGTGGAAAAAAAAAAAATGTGTTCAGGGCTTAGATGGCAGCATTGTGCTGAGTAATTAATTTAAATTAACTCAGGTTTTGTTCGGGAAGCCAAAGTCCTTTGGAAAAATCACAGTGGAACAATAGGGGATGAAATTCCATGGGTAAAATTCAATGCATGAAATTCAGTGGATAAGGGTCAATGGATAAAATTCAACGGATGAAATTCAGCAGATAAAAACCAATGGATAAAATCCACGGGGATAAAGGTCAACGGACAAAATTCAGTGGATAAAATTCAACGGATAAAGTTCAGTGGATAAAGGCCAATGGATAAAACTCAGTGGACAAAATTTAGTGGGAAAATTTCAGCGGATAAAACTCAGTGGATGAATTTCAGTGGATAAAATTCAATGGATGAAATTCAGTGGATAAAGTTCAAGGGATAAAATTCCTGCCAATTCAAAGTTCTGGGTCCAAAGAGACAAGTGCCCCACCCCGAATGATGCCTCTGATTTCTTCCATTGATAATTCCGAATTTTGTTACTTTTTCTGCCAAAATGTTCCAGCCCACCCTCACATTTTCATGGATATTTAACACAAGCTGGGAAACTGGGATTTATGGGATCTGATCCCAGCTGGGGCTTCCTGGCGGTCCCGGCTCCGTGAGTTTGGAGATAGGGATCGAGAGATCCAAAGGGAATGGATCCAAAGGGATTCCAGCACCCCAGAGCCCATGGGATCCATGGACACCAGATAGAAAAAGGGCAGGAATTTGGTGATCCCATTTTGGGAAGAGGGGAAAGATTCCTAAGAGCAGGAATGCAATGGAATCCTGGAATGGTTTGGGTTGGAAAAGACTTTAAATCCCATCCAATCCCACCCCCTGGAATGTCAAAAATCCCCTTTTCTATACACTCCATCCTCTTAATTCCACAGTTTTCCATCCTTACCTCCTTCTGTTTTCCAGCGCTGCCGGTGCCGCTTTTCCCAGCTGCAGCACCACTCCCACCAGGAGCCTGCAAAATGGGACAAAAAATTCCATGAAATCCCAGGAAATCCCAATCCTCACTGAGCACAGCTTTGTTTGGATCAAGGAGCTGCTCTGGGATGTCCCCACGGCTCCAGGGATTTGCCACCAACAGGTGACACCTGGCTCAGGAGCCTCATTTCCATCTGTGCAGGGCTTGGAAAAGCAAATTCCAGCTCCGCAGAGGACACGGAATTTATTCCCACTTGGAGCTGCTCCAAGGAATTCAGTTTGGATTCACTTCTGGAACAACTTCCATAGGATTTTCCAACCAGTTCCACCCTCGTGGTGCAGCTAGAAGGACCAGGTTGCCCAGCAGCACCTCTGGTGGCCCCGGGATTTATGGAAAAGGGAAAGGGACGATCCCAGAAAACCAGAGTGGGAGGGAACACCAGGGCATTCCTGCCCTCCTCACCTGATTCCCGCTGGGATCCTCCCTCGTGCCAGCTGCTCCACTCTCTCCCTGCTGGCTCTGCTTCGAACTCGCCCGAGATTCCAGCTGGGAATCCTTTTCCTGCTGGGATGAGCTCTTCCCGCCGTCTCCCTGTGCATCCACTCCGGAGTTTCCATTCCCTTTCCATTGGCTGTTCCCAGTTCCCGGCTGAGCCGTGGTTTTGGGTGGGATTTTCTTCTCCAGCCCTGCTTTGGGAGGGATTTTCTGCTCCCCAGCTCTTCCCAGGGAAGGCTCGGTGATCCTGATGGGAATTCTCTGCTTCAGGATGTCTGGGACGGACACCACTGCCTTCAAAAGGGTTTTCCCAATGCAAGAATCCTTCAGGGATGCAGTGGGATTTACGTTGGATTTTGCAGCTCCCATCCCTTTATTTTGTGGGATTTTAACCAAATTTCCCACGCGGATCTCACCAACAGCATTCCCAGAGTTTTCCCCACCCTTGGATGGTGTTTTTCCAGGTGTTTTCTCCAGCCCTGTCCCAGCCTTGCCCCAAATCTTCCCCGGATTTTCCCTGATTTTGAGCACGGATTCCTCCGCCATCGCCTCTCTCTCTGCTCCAGTCACATCCAGTTTTTTCCCTGGAGCTTCCACAGTTTTTGGGACAGCTTTCCTCTCCGTGGACGTTTCACGGCTGCTTTTCCCAGCCTCGGGAACAGGAGTTTTCTCCGGAGCAGCCGGCTCCGTGCTGGGCTGGGTGACAGCGGGTGACACCGTGGGAGCCTCCTCCGAGCTCGGGGACGTTCCAGGGATGGCTCCCGGCGTTCCTCCGGCTGCCGGCATCGCCTTGCTGGATGATTCCGGAGGTTCCACGGCGGGAGCAGAGGGTTCCTCATCCTCCTTTTGGATTTCCAGCTCCGGCTCATCCCGAGCTACGTCCCTCCCCGCTCCGGAAAGCGGCGCCGGTTTCTCCTCCGACCTCGCTCCGGGCGATTTGCTGCCAGCAGGATCCACGGGAATTCCAGGATCCGATCCCTCCACGTCCATCCCTGAGGGCGATTCCCTCGCTGCTCCTCCTGGCTGCGCCTCGGGAATCTCCAGTTGTCCCGTTGGAATCTCCTCCGGGACATTTGGGGTGGGAATTTGGCCTTTCCTGGCCTCTCCCGATGGATTTCCAGCTGTTTTTTGCACCGTTCCCGATGCCTCTGGAATTTTTTTCAAGGCAGAGCTAAAAGCATTTAAAAGAAACAGAAATCAAACCATGGGGGGAGAATTCCAGAATCCTCAGAAAGCTCTGGATGCCACCGGTGGGAGTTTTCCTGGAGCATCAGGAAATGAGGTTGGGAATTCTGTGGGAAAAGGCGACAACTTGAGGTGAATAATTCACATTTTGGAGACCTCAGGCTTTGGAAAATTTCCATCCCACAGAGGGATGGAACCAAACAAAAGGCAAGCTCCTGGATAAGGGAATTAGAGGAGCTTTGCTCTGTCTGCAGTGCCCAATCCCAAAAGAGCAGGTTTGGATTTGGGATTGGATTTGGGGTTAAAATCCCTGTTTTCCCCCCTGGGATAACACAGCCCGAGGTGCCACGGGATGGAGCTTTCCAGGGAATTCCAGAGACTCTTCCCTGAAGGAAAGAATCCCACAGGATGAGCTTGGGAAGCGCTGGAATTAGGGATGGCTGTGCCTGGAGCACCCGCCCATTCCAGCAGAATCCCAGCAGGGAATTTCTACTCCAAAACCTGGAAAAAAACCAGGATTGTCCAGGAGAGCGGGATTTGGGATCCTCCAAAGGATCCCCCAAAAATCCAAAGGGATTTTCCCATCAATTCAACATTTCTGGCTGTGCTCAGTTTGTTTTCTACTGGGATTCATGGGAAACTCTTGGGATTCATGGGAAACACAGCCTGGGAAAGGCAGAGCCCAGGAGTGGAGTTTAATTAATTAAAGCTTCAGAAAAATCATTAATAATTAAAATAATAATTTAGCTGTTTTCTGCTCCCTGAGAAATGGAACAAAATGATTATGTGGAAAATGTGTGGAGCAGGGAAAAATGTCGATTTTCCAACTTTTCAGGAGCTGGGATTCATGGAAAAGTCACTTTTTAATTTTAATTCTACATTTAAATTTTAATTCCACTTTTCTGGAATCAAGATGTGGCTGTGAAGAAGAGATTCCCATTCATTTGGGAATTAATGCTCCCAAAATTCAGCAGTTTTATGAAATGACAAGGAAAGAAATGAGATCTGGGAATACAGAGCTTTTCCATAATGGAATTCCTTAGGATCGTCCTTACACAGTTTTGGGGTTTTAACAACAAAACTCATTCAGAAATCTGAGTTAGAATCACAGAAGAAAAGGGATCAAAGCCATATTTAACAAAAATTCCTAAAAATTTCTGGGAATTCAGCAGTTGGGAAGAGGAATTCCAGAGGCAGGGATAGAGGGAAGAGATGCAGGATGGAATAAAAGCAACGGGAGGAGCCAGGACCTGAGCAGGGGAAGGAAAACTCCACAAAAATTGGGATTTCGCCCCATTTTTCCACGAATTTTTAACAAATCCCAAATATTTTGGCTCTGGAGCACATGGATTGGGAAGGAGGAGCAGCAAGACACAGCTGGAGGGAGGCTCAGCAATCCCTAATCATGGATAAACATTCCAAGAGGGAAAAGAAATGGATAAAATTCCCAACAATTCCCAACAATTCTCACAGGCCGTACCTTCCTTTGCTCCCATCCTCTCTCTTCACTTCCCTTTTCCCGGTTTCAGCCTGGAAAACAAAGCCTCAGGTCAGGATTTCCCAATCCCAGAGGGATCAGGGTGGGATTCTGACATCCCACCACCCCAAAGGAGGCACCGGGACGACAGAACTCCAGGGAATTGTTCCCAATCCCATTCCCAGGATGAGAATTCCACCAGTGAATGTTCATCCCTCCTCCAGGGCCGCTGGGGTTTGGAGCAGGATGGAGTTGGGGCACAGGGAGAAGGATCAGCTCCCTAAAATCCAACCACTCCTTAACCCTATCCCTAAAATCCAACCATTCCCTATCCCTAAAATCCAACCATTTCCTACCCCAAAAATCCAACCATTCCTAATCCCAAAAATCCAACCATTCCCTATCCCTATCCCAAAATTCCAATGATTCCCAATCCCAAAAACCCAACCATCCCATATCCCTATCCCTAAAATCCAACCATTCCTAATCCCAAAAATCCAACCATTCCCAATGCCAAAAATCCAACCATTCCCTATTCCTAAAATCCAACCATTCCCTATCCCTATCCCAAAATTCCAATGATTCCCTATCCCTATAATCTAACCATTCCCAATCCCAAAAATCCAATCATCCCTTATCCCTATCCCTAAAATCCAACCATTCCTAATCCCCAAAATCCAACCATTTCCTATCCCAAAAATCCAACTATTCCTTAACCCTATCCCTAAAATCCAACCATTCCTAATCCCAAAAAATCCAACCATTCCCTATCCCTATAATCTAACCATTCCTAATCCCAAAAATCCAACCATTCCCTATCCCAAAAATCCAACCATCCCTTAACTCTATCCCTATAATCTAACCATTCCCAATGCCAAAAATCCAACCATTCCCTATCCCTAAAATCCAACCATTCCTTAACCTGATCCCAAAAATCCAGCCATTCCTATCCCAAAAACCCAACCATCCCTTATCCATATCCCTAAAATCCAACCACTCCTAATCCCAAAAATCCAACCATTCCCTATCCCTATCCCAAAAATCCAACCATTCCCTATCCCAAAAATCCAACCATTCCCTATCCCAAAAATCCAACCATTCCCTATCCCTAAAATCCAACAATTCCTTATCCCAAAAATCCAATTATTCCGTATCCCTATAATCCAACCATTCCCTATCCCTATAATCCAACCACTCCTACAAATTCCAATCCCTATCCCTAAAATCCAACCATTCCTAAGCCTGAAAATCCAACATTCCTTATAAACCCCCTCCCTATCCCTAAAATCCAACCATTCCCTATAACCCCCCCACTCCCTATCCCTAAAATCCAGGATTTATCCCAGATTCCTCCTTCTCCTTCCAGGAATTTCCCCCTTTTTTTTTTTTTTTTTTTTTTTTTTTTGGCATTTCAGGGCTTTTAAACTCAGACATTTCCAGGAAAATCTCAGGAATCAAACCCTGAAGTGTTAAAAGTAGCATGAAAATTCCCGAATTCCTCACTCCCAGACCCAGGGAAAAGCTAAAAAGGTGGATTTGAACCTCAGCATTCCCACAAATCCCTGAGGGGTGTTCCCTCACCAGGAGCGATTTCAGGAATCATCTTTTGAAGGGAGTTTATTCCTTAGGATTTTTAGAGTTGAGGAAAAACTTCAGGATTTGGAGGTTTCCTCTGGCACAAATTGAGGATAAAAAATATGGAAAAAAGAGGGATTATTGTGAATTTAGGGAAATTTAGGATGGGAAGAGATGGGAAAGCACTTGGAATATGATTTCCTGATGGAAAGGAGGGATTGATTCCTTTGGCACTTGAGGTGGAACCAGCTGGGAATGGGATCCCAAAGTAATGGAATTGGGAAAGGAACAGGGAATGGGAGCTGCCAGGATGGAATTCCCAGGGAGCCAGGCTGGGAGAGCTGGGAATGTTCACCTGGAGAAGGGAAAATTCCAGGGAATCCTCAGAGCCCCTTGCAGGGAGAGGGAAAAAGGGGGGGAAATGGGAAAAAAAAATCCTGATGCTAGGGGGAAAAATCCCAACCCTGAGGGGAAACAATCCCAACCCCGAGGGAAAAATAGCATCCTTGAAGGAAAAAATCCCAAACCCCGAGGGAACTCCTAATCCTGAAGAAAAATTCCCAACCCTGAAGGGAAAATCTCAACCCTGAGTCAGAAATCCCAGTCCTGAGTGGGAAAATCCCATCCTTGAGGGAAAAAGTCCCAACCCTGAGGGAAAAATACCGTCCTTGAAGGAAAAAATCCCAATCCCCGAGGGAAATCCTAATCCTCAGGGAAAAACCCCACACTGAGGGGGAAAATCCCAACCCTGAGGGAAAAATCCCAATCCTGAGGAAAAATTCCAACCCTGAGGGAACATCCCGGCCCTGAGGGAGAAAATGCCAACCATGAAGGAAAAAAATCCCAAACCCTGAGGGAAAATCCCAAACCTGAGGGGGAAATCCCAACTATGAGGGAAAAAATCCCAAACCTTGAGGGAAAATGCTGGCCCTGAGGGAAAAACCCCAACCATGAGGGAAAAATCCCAGTACTGAGAGGCAAAAAAACAATCCCGAGGGAAATCCCATCCTTGAGATAAAAAATCCCAAACCCTGAGGGAAAAATCCAAATCCTGAAGGAAAATCCTAACCCTGGGGGGAAAAACCCAACCCTGAGGTGAAAAAAATCCCAACCCTGAGGGGGAAAAAATCCCAACCCGGAGGGGGAAAAAAACCCAACCCTGAGGGAAAAATACCATCCTTGAAGGAGAAAATCCCAAATCCCCAGGGAAATCCCAATCCTGAGGGAAAAATTCCAACCCTGAGGGGAGAAAATGCCAATCCTATGGGAAATCTCATCCTTGAGGGAAAAAAATCCCAAACCCTGAGGGAAAAATCCCAATCCTGAGGAAAAATTCCAAGCTGGAGGGAACATCCTGGCCCTGAGGGAGAAAATCCCAACCCTGAGGGGAAAAAATCCCAAACTCTGAGGGAAAATTCCAACCCTGAGGGGAAATCCCATCCTTGAGGGAAAAAGTCCCGAACTCTGAAGTAAAATTCCAACCCTGAGGGAAAATCCTGACCCTGAGAGGAAAAAATCCCAATCCTGACAGGAAAAACTCCCAACCCTGACAGGAAAAACTCCCAACCCTGAGGGAAATCCCATCCTTGAGGGAAAAAGTCCCAAACCCCGAGGGAAAATTCCAACCCTGAGAGAAAATCCTGACCCTGAGGGGAAAAAATCCCAACTCTGACAGGAAAAATTCCCATCCCTGAGGGGAGAAAATCCCAACCCTGACAGGAAAAATTCTTAACCCTGAGGGAAAAATACCATCCTTGAAGGAAAAAATCCCAAACCCCCAGGGAAATCCCAATCCTGAGGGAAAAATTCCAACCCTGAGGGAAGAAAATCCCAATCCTATGGGAAATCTCATCTGTGAGGGAAAAAAATCCCAAACCCTGAGGGAAAAATCCCAATCCTGAGGAAAAATTCCAACCCAGAGGGAACATCCCGGCCCTGAGGGAGAAAATGCCAACCCTGAGGAGAAAAAGTCCCAAACCTTGAGGAAAAATTCCAACCCTGAGGGAAATCCCATCCTTGAGGGAAAAAGACCCAAATTCTGAGGGAAAATTCCTACCCTGAGGGAAATCCCATCCTTGAGGGAAAAAGACCCAAATTCTGAGGGAAAATTCCAACCCTGAGGGAAAGTCCTGACCCTGAGGGGAAAAAATCCCAATCCTGTCAGGAAAAACTCCCATCCCTGAGGGGAGAAAATCCTGACCCTGACAGGAAAAATCCCAACCCTGAGGGAAATCCCATCCTTGAGGGAAAAAGTCCCAAACTCTGAAGTAAAATTCCAACTCTGAGGGAAAATCCTGACCCTGGCGGGAAAAATCCCAACCCTGAGGAGAAAAAATCCCAACCCTGATGGAAAAATACCATCCTTGAAGGAAAAAATCCCAAACCCAGAGGGA
This sequence comes from Vidua chalybeata, assembly GCF_026979565.1. Classification (NCBI taxonomy): domain Eukaryota; kingdom Metazoa; phylum Chordata; class Aves; order Passeriformes; family Viduidae; genus Vidua; species Vidua chalybeata. The sequence goes on from NC_071533.1 coordinate 71,110,567, forward strand.
AAAATCCCAATCCTGAGGAAAAATTCCAACCCAGAGGGAACATCCCGGCCCTGAGGGAGAAAATCCCAACCCTGAGGGAAAAAAATCCCAAACTCTGAGGGAAAATTCCAACCCTGAGGGAAATCCCATCCTTGAGGGAAAAAGACCCAAATTCTGAGGGAAAATTCCAACCCTGAGGGAAATCCCATCCTTGAGGGAAAAAGACCCAAATTCTGAGGGAAAATTCCAACTCTGAGAGAAAATCCTGACCCTGAGGGGAAAAAATCCCAATCCTGACAGGAAAAATTCCCATCCCTGAGGGAAAAATACCATCCTTGAAGGAAAAAATCCCAAACCCCCAGGGAAATCCCAATCCTGAGGGAAAAAGTCCCAAACTCTGAAGTAAAATTCCAACTCTGAGGGAAAATCCTTACCCTGAGGGAAAAAATCCCAATCCTGACAGGAAAAACTCCCAACCCTGAGGGAAATCCCATCCTTGAGGGAAAAAGTCCCAAACTCTGAAGTAAAATTCCAACTCTGAGGGAAAATCCTGACCCTGGCGGGAAAAATCCCAACCCTGAGGAGAAAAAATCCCAACCCTGATGGAAAAATACCATCCTTGAAGGAAAAAATCCCAAACCCTGAGGGAAAAATCCCAATCCTGAGGAAAAATTCCAACCCAGAGGGAACATCCCGGCCCTGAGGGAGAAAATGCCAACCCTGAGGGAAAAAAATCCCAAACTCTGAGGGAAAATTCCAACCCTGAGGGAAATCCCATCCTTGAGGGAAAAAGACCCAAATTCTGAGGGAAAATTCCAACTCTGAGGGAAAATCCTGACCCTGAGGGGAAAAAATCCCAATCCTGACAGGAAAAATTCCCATCCCTGAGGGGAAAATATCATCCTTGAAGGAAAAAATCCCAAACCCCCAGGGAAATCCCAATCCTGAGGGAAAAAGTCCCAAACTCTGAAGTAAAATTCCAACTCTGAGGGAAAATCCTGACCCTGGCGGGAAAAATCCCAATCCTGACAGGAAAAACTCCCAACCCTGAGGGAAATCCCATCCTTGAGGGAAAAAGACCCAAATTCTGAGGGAAAATTCCAACTCTGAGGGAAAATCCTGACCCTGGCGGGAAAAATCCCAACCCTGAGGAGAAAAAATCCCAACCCTGACAGGAAAAGCTCCCATCCCTGAGGGGAGAAAATCCCAACCCTGAAGGAAATCCCATCCCATTTTTGCAGGAAGGTTCTCCCATCCCTAAAAAAAACCCCAGATGGTGGAAAACGTGGAATTTTTACCTCAGGAAGGTCTCTGTGGGAGGACAAGGAGCAGGTGAGTGTGTGCTCCCCTATGGAATAAGGATACTGCTGCAGGAAGCTGTGCATGGAGCGCGCGGATTTGGGGCTGTCCAGCTGCAGGATGGCCTGAGGGGAAAAAAAAAAAAAATCCTGGTAATTCCTTAATTTCTGGATAAAATAAAGGGAAATCCTAAACCTGCTGGAATCTCTTGCTCGTTTCCACCTTCCAGGTGCAAAAAGGGTTAAAAGTCACCTTAAAATGTCCTAATTTGGGTCCTAAAGGTGGAAGTAACTTGGTTTTTTTGGGATTTTTTGGGATTTAAAAGATATTTTTCTTTGATTTGGGGATTTTCGAAGTATTTTCTGGGTTTTTGGGGAATTTTCCTTGGGGTTTTTTGGGATTTAAAAAACATTTTGAATGATTTTTTGGGATTTAAAGGGCATTTTCCTTGTTTGCTTGGGATTTTAATGATATTTTCTTTGAATTTTAAAGAACATTTCCATGGGGTTTTGCTTTTTGGTTTTGGGATTTAAAAAACATTTTCTTGCATTTTTTGGGGATTTAAAGGGTATTTCCCTTGTTTTTCTTGGGATTTGTTTTTTTTTTTTTGGTATTTAAAAACATTTTCCTCAGGGTTTTTTTTTTATTTTTATTTAAAAACCATTTCCTTTGGTTTTTATTTTTTTGATCCAAAACATAGAAAATCCTAAAAAAACCCCATCAATTCTGCCATTCCCATTCTCTCCAAATTCCACAAAAATCCCCCCCCAAATTCCAAGAAATTGCCAAAAAATCCCCCAAAATTTCCCAAAAAATCCCAAGAAATTGCCAAAAAATCCTCCCCCAAAATACCTCAAAATTACCAAAAAAATCTGCCAAAAAATACACCAAAAATTCAAAACAAATCCTCCAAAATTTAAAAAAAACTTCTCCAAAATTCCCCAAAATCCCATTAAAAATCCCAAAATTAAAAAACAATCCCCCACAAATTAAAAAATAAACAAAAAATCCCATCAAAATGCCCCCAAAAAATCATCAAAACTCCCCCCAAATCCCCCTAAAAAAACCCCTTAAAATCCCCAAAAAAACACCTCAAAAATCCCCTAAAACTTCAATAAAAATCGCAATAATCCCCATTAAATTCCAAAAAGATCCCCAAGAAACCGCCCCAAAAAATTTAAAAAAACCCTCCAAAATTCCCCCAAAAAATCCATAAAAAAACCCCCAAAATTCAATAAAAATCCAAATAATCCCCATTAAATTAAAAATAAATCACCCAGTGTTAAAAAAAATCATCGAACATTTGAAAAAACCCCAAATATTTCCCAAAACATCCTCCCAAAAATTATCTTTTTTTTTTTTTTCCCTGGAAACCTCAGTTTTTCACAAAAAAAGCTGATTTTTCCCTCAGGCGCTGGGCGGTTGCTGAGCACGGGGTAGTGCAGCCCTCACAGACCAGCTCCAGCTCCCGCAGCCCCTCTGCCGAAAACCCAAGAAAAAATCCCCAAAAAAATCCATAAAAAATCCCCCAAAATCTCCCAAAGATTCCCAGTTTTTTTTTTTCTTCCCTGCAAACGCCAGTTTTCCACACAAAAAGCTGATTTTTCCCTCAGGCGCTGGGCAGTACCCTGCGGCGCTTGCCGTGCTCCACCTTCCCGAAGCGCAGCCCTCACACACCAGCTCCGGCTCCCGGAGCCCCTCGGGCAAAAACCCAAGAAAAAAATTCCCCCCAAAAATCGCAAGAAATCCCCAAAGATCCTCCCAATTATTCCCAGGTTTTTTTTTTTTTTTTCCCTGCAAACCCCAGTTTTCCCCACAAAAAGCTGATTTTTCCCTCAGGCGCTGGGCAGTACCCGGCGGCAGTTGCCGTGCTCCACCTTGCCGAAGTGCAGCCCTCACACACCAGCTCCAGCTCCCGGAGCCCCTCTGCCAAAAACCCAAGAAAAAATTCCCAAAAAAACCCATAAAAAATCCACCAAAATCCTCCTAAAGATTCCCAGGGTTTTTTTCCCTGCAAACCCCAGTCTTCCCCACAAAAAGCTGATTTTTCCCTCAGGCGCTGGGTAGTACCCGGCGGCGCTTGCCGTGCTCCACCTTCCTGAAGTGCAGCCCTCACACACCAGCTCCGGCTCCCGCAGCCCCTCGGGCAAAAACCCAAGGAAAAAATTCCCAAAAAAATCCATAAAAAATCCCCCAAAATCTCCCCAAACATTCCCAGGTCTTTTTTTTTCCCTGCAAACGCCAGTTTTCCACACAAAAAGCTGATTTTTCCCTCAGGCGCTGGGCAGTACCCGGCGGCGGTTGCCGTGCTCCACCTTCCCGAAGTGCAGCCCTCACACACCACCAGCAGCTGCGGCTCCCGGAGGCCCTCGGGCAAAAACCCAAGGAAAAAATCCCCAAAAAAATCCATAAAAAATACCCCAAAATCTCCCCAAACATTCGCAAGTCTTTTTTTTTCCCTGCAAACGCCAGTTTTCCACACAAAAAGCTGATTTTTCCCTCAGGCGCTGGGCAGTACCCGGCGGCGGTTGCCGTGCTCCACCTTGCCGAAGCGCAGCCCTCACACACCAGCTCGGCTCCAGCAGCCCCTCGGCCAAAAACCCAAGAAAAAATTCCCAAAAAAAACCATAAAAAATCCACCAAAATCCTCCCAAAGATTCCCAGGGTTTTTTTCCCTGCAAACGCCAGTTTTCCGCACAAAAAGCTGATTTTTCCCTCAGGCGAGGGGCAGTACCCTGCGGCGCTTGCCGTGCTCCACCTTGCCGAAGCGCATCCCTCACACACCAGCTGCAGCTCCCGCAGCCCCTCGGCCAAAAACCCAAGAAAAAAATTCCCTAAAAAATCGCAAGAAATCCCCAAAGATCCTCCTAAAGATTCCCAGTTTTTGTTTTTTTTTTTCCTTGCAAACCCCAGTTTTCCCCACAAAAAGCTGATTTTTCCCTCAGGCGCTGGGCAGTACCCGGCGGCGGTTGCCGTGCTCCACCTTCCTGAAGTGCAGCCCTCACACACCAGCTCCAGCTCCCGCAGCCCCTCGGCCAAAAACCCAAGAAAAAATTCCCAAAAAAACCCATAAAAAATCCACCAAAATCCTCCCAAAGATTCCCAGGGTTTTTTTCCCTGCAAACCCCAGTCTTCCCCACAAAAAGCTGATTTTTCCCTCAGGCGCTGGGCAGTACCCGGCGGCGGTTGCCGTGCTCCACCTTCCCGAAGCGCACCCTCACACACCACCAGCAGCTGCGGCTCCCGGAGCCCCTCGGGCAAAAACCCAAGGAAAAAATCCCCAAAAAAACCCATTAAAAATACCCCAAAATCTCCCCAAACATTCGCAAGTCTTTTTTTTTTCCCTGCAAACGCCAGTTTTCCACACAAAAAGCTGATTTTTCCCTCAGGCGCTGGGCAGTACCCGGCGGCGGTTGCCGTGCTCCACCTTGCCGAAGCGCAGCCCTCACACACCAGCTCCGGCTCCAGCAGCCCCTCGGCCAAAAACCCAAGAAAAAATTCCCAAAAAAAACCATAAAAAATCCACCAAAATCCTCCCAAAGATTCCCAGGGTTTTTTTCCCTGCAAACCCCGGTTTTCCCCACAAAAAGCTGATTTTTCCCTCAGGCGAGGGGCAGTACCCGCGGCGCTTGCCGTGCTCCACCTTCCTGAAGCACAGCCCTCACACACCAGCTGCAGCTCCCGCAGCCCCTCTGCCAAAACCCCAAGAAAAAATTCCCAAAAAAATCCCCCAAAACTCCCCCCAGAGATTCCCATTTTTTTTTTTTTCCCCGATTTCCCGCGGGCGGGGGCAGTACCCGGCGGCGGTTGCTGAGCACGGCGTAGTGCTCCACCTTGCCGAAGCGCAGCCCGGCACACACCAGCTCCAGCTCCCGGAAGCCCTCGGCCGGGAGGTTGCCCAGGTGCACCAGGTGAGAGCGGAGCGAGGCAGCGTCCACCTGCAGCGGAGAGATCCCGGCTCAGCGCGGGACAGGGGGAAAGGGGAAAGGGGGGAACAGGGGAAAAAGCAGGGAAAGGGGAAAAAGGGGGGGGGAAAGGGAAAAGGGGGAAAGGGGGAAAAGCAGGGAAAGGGGAAAAAGGGGGGGGAAGGGAAAAGGGGGGAAAGGGGGAAAATGGGAAAAGTGGAAAAGGGGGAAAAAGAAGAAAAGGGGGGAAAGGGGGGGAGGGGGGGAAAGGGGGAAAAATGGGAAAAGGTGGGAAAAGTGGGGGAAATGGAGGAAAAGGGGGAAAGGGGGAAAAATGGGAAAAGGTGGGAAAAGTGGGGGAAATGGAGGAAAAGGGGGAAAAAGGGGGGAACGGGGGAAAGGAGGGAAAGGGGGGAAAAAAGGGGGGAAAGAGGGGGGGAAAGGGGGAAAAGGAAAAAGGGTGGGAAAAGGGGAAAAAGGGGGGAAGGGAAAAGGGGGGAAAGGGGGAAAATGGGAAAAGTGGAAAAGGGGGAAAAGGAAGAAAAAGGGGGGAAAGGGGGGAAGGGGAGGAAAAGGGGGAAAGGGGGGGGAAGGGAAAAGGGGGGAAAGGGGGAAAATGGGAAAAGGGGAAAAGGTGGGAAAAGCGGGGGAAAGGGAGGAAAAGGGGGGAAAGGGGAAAAAGGGGCAAAAGGGGGAACAGAGGGAGGAAAAGGGGAAAGGGGAAAAGTGGGAAAAGGGGGGAACAGAGGGGGGGAAAGGGGGGAAAAGTGGGAAAAGGGAGGAAAAGGGGAAAATATGGGAAAAGGGGGGGGAAGGGAGGAAAAGGGGAAAATGTGGGAAAAGGGGGAGAAAGGCAGGAAAAGGCGGGGAAGGGGAAAAAGGGGAAAAGGGGGAAAAGGGGAAAGGGAGGGAAAGGGAGGGAAAGGGAGGAAAGGGAGGAAAAGGGGGGGAAGGGGAAAAAAGGGGGAAAAGGAGGAAAAGGGGGGAAAAGGGGGGGAAGGGGGGGAGGGGGAAAAAGGGGAGGAAAGGGGAAAAAGGGGAAAAGGGGGGAAAATGGGGGGAAGGGAAAAAAGGGAAAAGGGGAAACAGGGGAAAAGGAGGAAAGGGGAAAGGGGGGAAAAGGGGGGAAGGGGGAAAAGGGTAGAAAAGGGGGGGAAATGAGGGGAAAGGGGGGAAAGGGGGAAAAAGGGGGGGAAGGAGGGAAGGGGGGGAAGGGGGAAAAGGGGGAAAATAAAGAAAAGGGGGGAAAGGGGGGAAGGGGGAAAATGGGAAAAGGGGAAAAGGTGGGAAAAGGGGGGAAAGGGAAAAAGGGGGGAAAGGGAGGGAAAGGGAGGAAAAGGTGGGAAAAGGGGGGGAAATGGAGGAAAACGGTGGAAAAGGGGGGGAAAGGGGAAAAGAGGGAAAAGGGGGAAAAGGAAGAAAAAAGGGGGGGAAAGGGGGGGAAAGGAGAAAGGGGAAAAGAGGGGAAAGGGGAAAAGGGGGGAAAAAGGGGGGAAGGGAAAAAAGGGGGAAAAGGGGGTAAAACAGGGGGAAAGGGGGGGAAAGAGGGGGGAAAAGGGGAAAAAAGGGGGGAAAAAAGGGGAAAAGAGGGGGGGAAAAGGGGGAAAAATGTGTGAAAAGGTGGGAACAGAGGGGGGAAAAAGGGGGAAAAGGGGGAAAAGAGGGAAAAGGGAAAAAAGGGGGAAAAAGGAGAAAAGGGGGAAAAGGGGCAGAAGGGGAGGAAAAGAGGGGGGAAAAGGGGGAAAGGGAAAAAGAAGGAAAAGGGGGAAAATGTGGGAAAAGGGGGGAACAGGAGGGGAAAGGGGGAAAAGGGGAAAAGGTGGGAAAAGGGGGTGAAGGGGGAAAAAAAGGAGAAAAGGGGGAAAACAGAACAAAGGGGGAAAAGAGGGAAAAGGGGGAAACAGAACAAAGGGGGGGAAGAAAGGGAAAAGAGAAAGGGAAAAAGGGGGAAAGAGGGGAAAAAAGGAAAGAGAGAAAGGGAGAAAATGGGAAAGAAGGGGGAAAGGAGGGAAAAAGAGGAAAAGGGAAAAAAAGGAATGAGGGGAAAAGGGGGGAAGAGGAGAAAAGAGGGGATAGAGGAAAGGGAAAAGGGGGAAAAGAGGAAAAGGGAAGGGGAGAAAGAGGGAAAGGGCAAAAGGGGGAAGAAAGGGGAAAAGGAAAGAAAGAATGAGGGAGAAAAGGGGGAAAGGAGGAAAAAAAGGAAAAAAGGAAGGAGGGAAAAGGAAAAAAAAGGAAGGAGAAAAAAAGGGGGAAAGGGAGACGAAGGGAAAGAAGGGGGAATGGAGAGGAAAAAAGGAAAAAAAAGGAGGGGAAAAGAGGAAAAGAGAACAATGAAAAAGGGAAAAAAGGAAGAAGAAAAAAAGAGGGGAAAAGGGGGGGAAAGGAAGGAGAAAAAAGGGGGAAAATGATGGGGAATGGAGAAGGAAAAATGGGGAGAAAAGGGGAGGGAAAGAAGGGGAAAGGGGGAAAAAGAAGAAAAGGGAAGAGGAAAAAAAAGAAAGGGAAAGAAATAGGAAAAAGGGGGAAAGAAGGGGAAAAATGAAGGGGAAAGAAAAAATGGGAATAAAGGGAAAAAAAGAGGGGGAAAGAAGAAAAAAGGGATGAAAAAAAGAGGAAAAGAACAGGGAAAGGGTGAAAAATGGAAAAAAGGGGGAAAAGGAAGGAGAAAAAAGGGGAAAAGGGGGAAAATGGGGGGAAAATGGAGGAGAGGGAGCAAAAGAGGAAAGGAAAGGAAGAAAAGGGAATAAAGGGAAGAAAAAAGAAGAGAAAAAAGGGGGGAAAAGGGGTGGAAAAAAAGGGAAAAAGGGAAAAAAAAACCTCTCTCCTATAAAAGAGCAGAATTTTGAGCTGGAATTGAGATCAATTCCCCATTCCCTTTTTGAGCTTTCCAACACTTTTTTTTTTTTAGGGAGAAAATCTCTGAGGCACCCGAGGAGAATCCTGGAATAAATCCTGGAATTCTAAAAGGATCAAAGGGCCTGGGAGATTCCAGAAATCCCAAAAAATCCCATTGCAGGGATAAAATGGGATTTATCCCAACCTGAATTGCTCAGGAATGAGCATTTCCCAGCTCCCTGTTAATGAAATTCCAAAGAAAATTGGGATAATGAGGAAAAAAAATTTGGGATAATGAGGAAAAATTTGGGATAATGAGGAAAAAAATTGGGATAATGAGGAAAAATTCACCTTGGGATCAGAATCCTTGATGAGGGAGATGAAAATTGCCTCCTTTAGGGAGAGAAAAAAGGGATTGGAGCTTAATTAATAACAATTAAGAATTAATGAATTAATTAATCATCATTAAAATGCTCATTATGCTAAAATCCAAAGTAATATTTTCCAGGATCAATTCCCAGGGGGAAAAAAATCCCTTGTTTTAAACTCCAGGAAGTGCTAAAAATTCGATTTAAATTCTATTTAAATCCCAAACCCTGCTTGAAGTGGAGAACTGGGGATTTTTTCCCCAAAATTCCCCCAAACCCCACAATTCCCCCAATCCCCCCAACTCCAACAATCTCCACAATCCCCAAAATCCCCCAATTTCTCCCAATCTCACAGTTCCCAAATTCCCCCAGCTCCTAAAACGCCCCCAACTCCCAAATTCCCATAATTCCCAAATCCCCCAACTTCTCTCAGCCCCTCAGTTCCCCCAAATCCCCACAATTCCCAAACTCCCCCAATCCCACAAACCTGCTAATCCCCCAATCCCCCCAATTCTCACAATCTCCACAAATCCCAATCCCCAAATCCCCCAATTTCCCTCAACCCCCAGAAATCCCCAATCCCCAAATCCCCCCAATCCCCACAATTCCCATATTCCCCACAATTCCCCCAAACTGCAAATTCCCCAATCCCCCAATTTTCACAATCTCCACAATTCCCAATTCCCAAATTCCCCAATTTCCCTCAATCCCCCAAATCCCCCAATTCCCCCAATCCCCAAATCCTCAATCCCCAATCCCAAATCCCCCAATGCCAAATCCCCAATCCCCCCCAATCCCCAAATCCCCCAATCCCAATCCCAATCCCCCAATCCCAATCCCCATCCCAATCCCAATCCCCCCAAATCCCCCAATCCCAATCCCAATCCCCAATCCCAAATCCCCAATCCCAATCCCCAATCCCCAATCCCAATCCCCCAATCCCAATCCCATTCCCCAATCCCAATCCCCCAATCCCCAATCCCAATCCCAATCCCAACCCCAATCCCCATCCCAATCCCCATCCCCATCCCAATCCCCAATCCCCAGCCCCAATCCCAATCCCCAATTCCAAACCCCCCCAATCCCAATCCCAATCCCAACCCCAATCCCCATCCCCCAATCCCAATCCCCAGTCCCAAATCCCCCAATCCCAATCCCAATCCCAATCCCCAACCCCAATCCCCAGCCCCAATCCCAATCCCCAATCCCCAATCCCCAATCCCCAATCCCAACCCCAATCCCAACCCCAATCCCAACCCCAATCCCAACCCCAATCCCAATCCCCAATCCCCCAATTCCAATCCCCAATCCCAATCCCCATCCCAATCCCCAATCCCCCAATTCCAATTCCCAATCCCAATCCCCATCCCCAATCCCTATCCAAATCCCCAATCCCAACCCCAATCCCAATCCCAATCCCAACCCCCAATCCCAATCCCAATCCCCAATCCCCATCCCCAATCCCTATCCAAATCCCCAATCCCAACCCCAATCCCAATCCCAATCCCAACCCCCAATCCCAATCCCAATCCCCAATCCCCATCCCAATCCCCAATCCCCATCCCAATCCCCAATCCCAATCCCCATCCCCAATCCCAATCCCCAATCCAATCCCAATCCCCAGTCCCAATCCCCAGTCCCAACCCCAATCCCAATCCAAATCCCATCCCAACCCCAATCCAAATCCCCAATCCCAATCCCCAATCCAATCCCCATCCCAATCCCATCCCAATCCCAATCCCCAATCCCAATCCCCAATCCCAATCCCATCCCAATCCCCAATCCCACCCCAATCCCCAATCCCCATCCCAATCCCCAATCCCACCCCAATCCCCAATCCCAATCCCCATCCCCAATCCCAATCCCCAATCCCAATCCCCAATCCCCATCCCAATCCCCAATCCCAATCCCCATCCCATCCCAATCCCAATCCCATCCCAATCCCAACCCCAATCCCATCCCAACCCCAATCCCAATCCCAATCCCCATCCTCCCACCTCGTCCTGCAGGCCGCGGTGCCGCGGCTCCTCGCGGATGTGGAGCTGCTTCCCGTCCAGGCTCATGGGGAAGCAGCCGTAGAACCTCACCATGGCCTCGGCGGCGCGCTCGGGGACCTCCAGGTACGCCTGCCCCACAGGCACAGCTGCCACACCGCGCCCCAAACCCGCCAGGAGCCCCCCGAATCCTAAAGAACCCCGGCTAACCCTTGGGGAAACCCTAAAGGAGCTCCAAAAGGAATCCCAGAATTCCCCGCTAACGTCTCCCCCGGACGCGGCAAAAATTGTCCCCAAATTGCCAAAGAATTCCAAACAAATCACCTCGAAATCCTAAAGAAATCCCCCAAATGTTTCCCAAACAATTCAAAAAAATCACCTCGAAATCCTAAAGAAATCCCCCAAATGTTTCCCAAACAATTCAAAAAAATCACCTCAAAATCCTAAAGAAATACCCCAAATGTTTCCCAAAGAATTTAAAAAAAAAATCCCCAAATATTTCCCAAAGAATTCCAAAGAAATCCCCCCAACATCCTAAAGAAATACCTGAAGTATTTCCCAAAGAATTCTAAAAAAATCACCTCAAAATCCTAAAGAAATCCCCCAAATGTTTCCCAAACCATTAAAAAAAATCACCTCGAATTCCTAAAGAAATACCTCAAATGTTTCCCAAAGAATTAAAAAAAATCACCCCAAAATCCTAAAGAAATCCCCCAAATGTTTCCCAAACCATTCAAAAAAATCACCTCGAAATCCTAAAGAAATCCCCCAAATGTTTCCCAAACCATTAAAAAAAATCACCTCGAAATCCTAAAGAAATCCCCCAAATGTTTCCCAAAGAATTCAAAAAAATCACCCCAAAATCCTAAAGAAATCCCCCAAATGTTTCCCAAAGAATTTAAAAAAAATCCCCAAATATTTCCCAAAGAATTCCAAAGAAATCCCCCCAACATCCTAAAGAAATACCTGAAGTATTTCCCAAAGAATTCTAAAAAAATCACCCCAAAATCCTAAAGAAATACCCCAAATGTTTCCCAAAGAATGAAAAAAAATCCCCTAAAATCCCCAAGTATTTCTCAAAGAATTCCCAAAAAAATGCCCCCAAAATCCTAAAAAATTTTCCCCCAAATATTTCCCAAAGAATTCCCAAAAAATCACCCCAAAATCCTAAAGAAATACCCCAAATGTTTCCCAAAGAATTCAAAAAAATCCCCTAAAATCCCTCAAAAAATCCCCCAAACGTTTCCCAAAAATACTAAAAATATTCCCTCAAATGTTTCATAAAAATCACCCAAAAATCTTTTAAATATTCCCAAAAATCTTCCCAAAATCTAAAAAAAAAATCCCAAAAAATCCCCCCAAAATCCTAAAAATAATTCCCCCAAGTATTTCCCAAAGAATTCCCAGAAAAATCACCCCAAAATCCTAAAAAAATCCCCCAAATATTTCCCAAAGAATTAAAAAAAAAAACAACCCTAAAATCCCCCCAAAATCCTAAAAAATCTACTACAAAAAATCCAAAAAAATCCCCCCCAAAATCTCCAAAGAATCTCCAAAATACCCCAGACAAGTTCCCAAAAAGTCCCCAAAAAAATTCCAAAAACTTCCCCAAAAAATCCCCAAAATATCCCCAAAATATCCCCAAAGAAATTCCCAAAAAATTCAAAAAAATCCCAAAAAATCCTTTAAAACATCCCCAAAATCCCCCAAAAGCTTCCCACAAAATTCTCAAAGTCTCCCAAAAAATCCCCAAAAACTTCCCCAAAAAATCCCCCAAAAACTTCCCAAAAAATCCCAGAAAATCCCCCCCCAAAAATAAAAAAAAAACCCCAAAAGATCCCCCCAAAAAATCCCAAAAAATTCCTGAAAACTCCCAAAAAAATCCTTTAAAACATCCCCAAAATCCCCCAAAAACTTCCCCAAAAAATCCCCCAAAATCTTCCCAAAAAAATCCCCCAAAAACTTCCCCAAAAATCCCAGAAAATTGCAAAAAAATCCCCCAAAAATTTCCAAAAAGTAAAAAAAATCCCCAAAAAAAACCCCAAAAAGTAAAAAAAAATTCTAAAAAATATCCCAAAACTTCCTCAAAAATCCCTAAATGCTTCCCAAAAAATCCCCCAAGAAATTCAAAAAAATCCCCAAAAAATCCCAGAAAAAAAATCCCAAAAAATGCAAAAAAAAAAAAAATCCCCCAAAAAAGCAAAAAAATCTCCAAAAATTACCCAAAAAAACCCCAAATTTTTTTTAAAATTTGTAAAAAATATCCAAAAACTTCCCCAAAAATCCCTAAACGCTTCCCGAGAAATCCCCCAAAAATCCCCAAAAAATTAAAAAAAAAATCCACAAAAAATCCCAGAAAATCCCCAAAAATCCCCAAAAAATTCCCAAAAAATCCCAAAAACATTTTTTAAAAATCCCAGAAAACCCTAGAAAATCCTCAAAAAATTCCCAAAATAACGCAAAAAAAAAGTCTCCAAAAATTACCCAAAAAATCCCCCAAAATCCCCAAATAAATCCCAAAAAATCCCCCAAAAATTCCCCAAAAATCCCAGAAAATCCTCAAACAAAAAAAAAAAAAAAAAATCCCCAGAAAATTCCTAAAACATTCCCAAATAACCCCAGAAAAGCCTCAAACAAATTCAAACAACGCCCCAAAAAACCCCATGAAATCCCCAAGAAAATTCCCAAAAAATTCCCAGAAAATCCCCCCAAAAAACCCAGAAAATCCTCAAACAAATTCAAAAAAAGGCCTCAAAAAATCCCAGGAAATCTCCCCAAAAAATCCCCAAAAATGCAGAAAAAAAGATCTCCAAAAATGCCCCAAAAAACTCCCAGAAAATCCCAAAAAAACCCCAAAAAATCCCCAAAAAATCCTAGAAAATTCCCCAAAAATTCCCAAAAAATCCCAAAAAATCCCCAAAAGCCCCAAAAAATCCCCAAAAAATAATCCCAGAAAATCCTCAAAAAAAAATAAAAAAAAAAACCCAAAAACCTCAGAAAATCCTCCAAAAAATTCCCAAAAAATCCCCAAAAAATTCCCCCAAAAATTCCCAAAAAGCCCCAAAAAACCCCAGAAAATCTTCAAAAAATTCCCCAAAAATCCCCAAAAAATCCCAGAAAATTCCCCAAAAAATCCCAAAAAATTCTCCAAAAATTACCCAAAAAATCCCCCCCGCAAAAATCCCAGAAAATCCCAAAAAACCCCAAATCCCCAATCCCCAACCCCAATCCCATCCCACCCCAATCCCCATCCCATCCCAATCCCAATTCCCAATCCCACCCCAATCCCAATCCCCATTCCATCCCATCCCACCCCAATCCCCAATCCCCAATCCCCAATCCCCAATCCCAATCCCCAATCCCCAATCCCCAATCCCCAATCCCCAATCCCAATCCCCAATCCCCAATCCCCAATCCCCAATCCCAATCCCCAATCCCCATCCCAATCCCCAATCCCCAATCCCCAATCCCCAATCCCCAATCCCCAATCCCCACCCCAAGCCCCAATCCCAATCCCAATCCCAATCCCCAATCCCAATCCCACCCCAATCCCAATCCCAATCCCAATCCCCATCCCATCCCAATCCCCAATCCCAATCCCCATCCCAATCCCAATCCCAATCCCCAATCCCATTCCCCCATTCCCAATCCCATCCCAATCCCAATCCCAATCCCAATCCCAATCCCCAATCCCCATCCCAATCCCATTCCCAATCCCATCCCAATCCCAATCCCAATCCCAATCCCCAATCCCAATCCCACCCCAATCCCAATCCCAGCCCAATCCCGGGTACCTTTTTGTGGGAGGAGAGCACGAGGAGGTCGCGCAGGCCCCCGAAGGGCCGGGCCAGGCCGGCGATGTCCTGCAGGCCGCAGCCCTTGGCCGGCAGGTTGGACAGCAGCAGCACGCGGCTGGGCTCGGGGGAGCCGGCCTGTGCCTGGGATTGCAGCCCGGATCCATCCCGATCCCGATCCTGATCCCCATCCCCATCCCGATCCCCATCCTGATCCCCATCCCGATCCCCATCCTGATCCCCATCCCGATCCCCATCCTGATCCCCATCCTGATCCCCATCCCGATCCCCATCCTGATCCCCATCCCGATCCCCATCCTGATCCCCATCCCCATCCCCATCCTGATCCCCATCCCCATCCCCATCCTGATCCCCATCCCCATCCCCATCCTGATCCCCATCCCGATCCCCATCCTGATCCCCATCCCCATCCCCATCCCCATCCCCATCCCCATCCCCATCCCCATCCCAATCCCCATCCCGATCCCGATCCTGAGCCCCATCCCGATCCCCATCCTGAGCCCCATCCCGATCCCCATCCCGATCCCGATCCTGATCCCCATCCCGATCCCCATCCTGATCCCCATCCTGAGCCCCATCCTGATCCCCATCCTGATCCCCATCCCGATCCCCATCCCGATCCCCATCCTGATCCCCATCCCGATCCCCATCCCGATCCCCATCCCGATCCCGATCCTGAGCCCCATCCCGATCCCCATCCCGATCCCAATCCTGAGCCCCATCCCGATCCCCATCCCGATCCCAATCCTGAGCCCCATCCCGATCCCCATCCCGATCCCCATCCCGATCCCAATCCTGAGCCCCATCCCGATCCCCATCCCGATCCCAATCCTGAGCCCCATCCCGATCCCCATCCCGATCCCAATCCTGAGCCCCATCCCGATCCCCATCCCGATCCCCATCCCGATCCCAATCCTGAGCCCCATCCCGATCCCCATCCCGATCCCCATCCCGATCCCCATCCTGATCCCGATCCCCATCCCGATCCCCGTCCTGATCCCCATCCCCATCCCGATCCCCATCCCGATCCCCATCCCGATCCCCATCCCCATCCCGATCCCCATCCCGATCCCCATCCTGATCCCCATCCCGATCCCCATCCTGACCCTGATCCTGAGCCCCATCCCGATCCCCATCCTGATCCCCATCCCGATCCCCATCCCGATCCCCATCCTGATCCCCATCCCGATCCCCATCCTGATCCCCATCCCGATCCCCATCCTGATCCCCATCCTGATCCCCATCCTGATCCCCATCCTGATCCCCATCCTGATCCCCATCCCGAATCCTCATCCTGAGCCCCATCCCAAATCCTCATCCTGATCCCGATCCCGAATCCTCATCCTGATCCCCATCCCAAATCCTGAGCTCAGATCCCCATCCCAAATCCTCATCCTGATCCCCATCCCAAATCCTCATCCTGATCCCCATCCCAAATCCTCATCCTGATCCCGATCCCAAATCCTCATCCCAATCCCCATCCCAGATCCCCATCCTGATCCCCATCCCAAATCCTCATCCTGATCCCCATCCCAAATCCTCATCCTGATCCCCATCCCAAATCCTCATCCTGAGCCACATCCCAAATCCTGAGCTCGGATCCCCATCCTGATCCCCATCCTGATCCCCATCCCAAATCCTGAGCCCAGATCCCCATCGCAAATCCTGAGCCCAGATCCCAATCCTGATCCCAAATCCTGAGCCCAGATCCCCATCCCAAATCCTGAGCTCGGATCCCCATCCCAAATCCTGAGCCCAAATCCCGATCCCAAATCCTGAGCCCAAATCCCAAATCCTGAGCTCAAATCCTCATCCTGATCCCGAGCCCAAATCCTCATCCTGAGCCCAAATCCCAATCCTGAGCCCAAATCCCGATCCCAAATCCTGAGCCCAAATCCCAACTCTGAGCCTGAGCTCCATCCCGATCCTGAATCCTCATCCTGATCCTGATCCCAAATCCTCATCCTGATCCCAATCCCAAATCCTCATCCTGAGCCCCATCCTGAATCCTGAGCCTGAGCTCCATCCCAATCCCAAATCTTGAGCCCAAATCCCAATCCCAAATCCTAAGCCTGAGCTCCATCCCGATCCCAAATCCTGATCCCAAATCTGAATCCTGATCTCCATCCCAAATCCTCATCCTGATCCCAATCCCCATCCTGATCCCGATTCTGATCCTGATTCCCATCCCCATCCCAATCCCACAGCCCACACCTCACTGTTCCCATCCCAAAGAGAATCCCAATCCCAATCCCCATCCCAGAGCTCCTGTTCCCATCCCAAAGGGAATCCCAATCCCAAAAGGGCTGGAGCTTGGGACTGTAGGGAATCACTGGGAAAGCAGGGAAATTCCCAAATGTTCCCAAATCCCCACAATTCCCAAATCCCCCCAAAATCCCCAAATCCCGCTGACCTTCCCGTCTGGCTCCGTGGATTCCTCACTCGCTGGAAGCTCTGAAAATGGGGAAAAGGAGCAGCTCGACCCTACCAAATTCCCAAATTCCCAAATTCCCTTTAATCCCCTTTTCCCCCAACATTTTCCCCATTTTTTCCCCATTTTCCCCCATTTTTTCCCATTTTCCCAAACTTTTTTCTTATTTTTCCCTGTTTTTTCCCCCATTTTCTCCTGTTTTATTCCTATTTTTGAAATTCCCATTCTCCCAATTTTTCCCCATTTTCCCCAAGGTTTTTTTTTTCCAATTTTTTCCCCATTTTCCCTGATTTTTCCAATTTTTTTTTCCCATTTTCCCAAGATTTTTCTCAAGATTTCCTCCCTATTTTCCAAAGGATTTTTATCCCATTTCCCCAATTTTTTTTCCCATTTTCCCATTTTTTTCCCCATTTCCCAAGTTTTTTTCCTTTTTTCTTTCCCCTTTTTCCCAAGTTTTTTTCCCACCTTCCCAACATTTTTCCCAAATTTCCCCCCATTTTCCTGAGGATTTTCCCCCCTAATTTTCCCAATTTTTAATCCCATTTTAGCAAAATTTTCCCTTTTTTTTTTCCCCAATTTTCCCCATTTTCCCAATTTTATTTTCCCATTTTCCCCTGGTTTTATTCCATTTTCCCATTTTTTCCCAAGTTTTTTTTCCCATTTCCTCCTTTTTTTCCATTTTCTTTTTTCCCCTTTTTCCCCAATTTTTTTTCCATTTTCCCAACTTTTTTTCCCTTTTCCCCAACTTTTTTTTTTCCATTTTCTTTCCAATTTTCTGATTTTTTCCAATTTTTCCAATTTTTTTTTGCCAAATTTTTCCCATTCTTTCCTCTTTTCCCCAACTTTTTATTTTCCATTTTCTTTTTCCATTTTTTAATTTTCTTTTTTCCCACTTTCCCAATTTCTTCTATCCCCATTTTATTTCCCCATTTTTTCCCATTTTCCCAATTTTCCCCCCAATTTCCCCCAAATTTTTTTGCCAATTTTTTTCCATTTTCCCAACTTTTTTCCCAAATTTTCCCCCTCATTTCCCCAACTTTTTTTCCCATTTTCTTTCCCATTTTCTGACTTTTTTTCCCATTTTCCCAACTTCTATCCCCATTTTATTTCCCCATTTTCCCAATTTTTTTTCTCCAATTTCTCCCCCAATTTTCCCAAAAATTTTTTCCATTTTTTTTCCATTTTCCCAACTTTTTCCCATTTTCTTTCCAATTTTCTGATTTTCCCATTTTCCACATTTTTTGCCAATTTTCCCCCATTTTCCAAGTTTTTTTCCCATTTTTTCCCAGTTTTTTGCCAATTTTTCCCCATTTTTTCCCATTTTCCCAACTTCTATCCCCATTTTATTTTCCCATTCTCCCACTTTTTTTTCCCCCAATTCCCCAAGGTTTTTTTTTTCCATTTTCCCCCATTTTTTTTTCCCTCCAGCTCCACAAAAATCCCCCAAAACCCTGGAAAATTCCCCAAATTCCTGGAATTACCTGGCCCTGCCTCGGGGGCTCTCCCGGCCTCCTCCACCTCGGGGGAATTTTTGGGGTTGGAATTTTTGGGGTTGGAATTTTTGGGGTTGGAATTTTTGGGGTCCGATCCCGGAATTTCCAGCCCGGAATCTTCGGCCGCTGATTTTCCTGCAGGGAAAAAAAAAAAAAAAACACCAGCAGCTGCTGCAGCTGCTCCAATTCCCACTTTTCCCCTTTTTCCCACTTTTTTTTCCCATTTCCCAAATTTTCCCCCCATTTTTCACCATTTTCCCACTTTTTTTCCCATTTTCCCAACGTTTTTTCCCCCATTTTTTCCCCATTTCCCACTTTTTTTCCC